>NW_008354274.1:5533352-5541862 GCF_000622305.1 Nannospalax galili
ATCTCCGGAGCATCAGGGGTCCCCATACGGGCCACCACTTGCTGCAACCCACGACTCCGTCCAGCAGAGCCGAGGAAAGGACAACATGAACACCAAGGTGAGGTTCAGGCTTCTTCTTCTCACTCTCTCTCTCTTTATTACACACTTCAGCTCTTCATATAGCGTTCCCAACACCCCTCCCCCCAGCCAGGACCAATCAGGGCACACACACACATAGCGGGCAGGCAGAGTGGCAGCTTATTGGGCCATGTAGCAGGATCATACTCGATGATGTCTCTGATCAAGCAGGCAGCACATGATCGGGCTTATTGTGCTTGCGCAGGTTGGAGTAAACAAGTGAGGGGCACGAGGCTTGGCAGCCAGCCAGGGCGCCATCTTGGCCGGCTCGACCGCGCCTGCTTCCCACACTCATCTATTGAGGTCATAGTGCTGATGCTGTGAGTGCAACTGTGCATAGCACGCATGCCTAGTATGTAACTCAGCTCCACAGAGGTGATTTTTCTCACAGGGAAGCCACTGTTCCCTATAGAGATTATAATTCTCTGTATACTTTTCATATTTTCATGTGGTAAGCTCGTATGGCCCTGGATAGTCCCATAACGCACTAACAGAGCTCTTACTGGATCTGCAGCTCTTACTGATTGGGGTAAGGGAGGAGGAAGGAGACCCAGGCTGGGCTGAGAGCTGAGATGGTGGAGAACGGCTCACCCTGCCAAGACTAAAGGGGTATATGTATCCAGGATGGGCTAGGATCCCCTGACCCGAGGAAGTCCCTACCAAGTAATTCTTGATAGTAGATTCCAGAACAATAAACTGATGAGTAGAAGATGCAGAGTGATAATCCTAACACTACTCCACACATATCACGAGAGCACACCTTAGAGTCACTTATCTGAATGTGAACAAACTGCACATCATAACAACATTTGGTGTCTACAATGGTGCAGGGCTGTCTTCAGGCTACTGCAGTAGTTTTGTACAAACAAATTAAAATTTAACAAATCACATAGCATCAAGAAGGCATTTTCTCTCTAAACTTTTGAAGAGAGTTTCTCTCTGGTCTCCACAAAATAATCTAGCACTTGGGGAAAAAGATGCAGCCTAGCAAACCCACGCAGGAAGCCAGGATGGAGAAGACTCCACAGCCACCATGACCTTCCCCTTGGCGCTGTAGTAGACTGCAGGAAGGTGACCCAGACACTGCAGAACACCAGCATGCTGAAGGTCAGGAACCTGGCTTCATTGAATGTGCTGGGCAGGTTCCTAGCTAGGAAAGCCATGGTGAAGCTCCCCAGAGCCAGAAATCCCAGGTATCCCATGCCACAGTAGAAGGCAGTGACTGAGCCCTTGTTGCACATGATGATGATGTGGCCATGTTCATAGTGTGCATCCATGTCAGCAAAGGGAGGCGATGTTTCCAGCCAGATTCCACAGAGAGCCACTTGGATCAGATATAGACGGGAATGATGAAGGTAGGCAGTCCTGAAAGAAGCACCCACCTCACCCTTCTTCCCAGAACAGCGATCTTGAAGGCCAGAGCACAGTAATGGTTTTCGCCAAGACAGTGGACACAGCCAGAGTGAAGAGAACCCCAGATGTGCTCTGCTGCAGGTTGCAGGTGGCCGTGTTGGGATGTCCAATGAAGAGCAAGGAGCAGAGAAAACAGAAGGTGAGGGCGATGAGCAGGATGTAGCTGAGAGTCTGGTTGTTGTCCTTCATGATGGAGTGTCCTGGTGCTTCACAAAGACCCGAAGAACAAGAGCTGAGAGTGACAGGCAGAGGGCAGTGCAGGCCAGAGCCATCCCCAAGGGGTCTCCATAAGCCAGAAAGGTCACAGCTCTCTGTAGGCAGAGGGTTTTCCCTATTAGCATACTGCTCTGTTGGACACTTCACACACTCTTCCATATCTGATGCACAAAGCAAAGAATAGTCAGCACAGCGTAATATTTCTCTGTTATTCAAAGGATTCTTCAAGTAAGTGCTTTGGGAAGAGTTAGCAAAATTTGCCTTTTTATTGTAAATAGTGAAATTATATTTTATGGAGCAGTAACTCCCAATGTACAATGCCCTTCATGTTTACGATGAGGGAAACCCATGAGTTTCTTATTTCTTATTTATTTTACATACTTTGTGGTATTACTATCTTCAGATAAAATAAACATGCCTCATCTCTTGGTTGGATTTAAGTGGTAAAATAAAACATCTCAGATTTGAGTCACTTTTTAATCACATAGTTTTAGGATTGATAAAAGCCTAGATTTATACACTGTTATAATTAATGATCACAGAAAAAGACTGTTCAATGACAGGTGAGGTCCATTTGTCCACCTGAAGCTTTGTGCCTAATGGGTGTGCATGGACCTGGTATTAAGACAAAGGAATCTTAATCCTAGATCTGTTTTATAAGGGATGATAATTTTATTAAGGGGGTGGTCATGATATAAATAATTTCCCCAAAGCCCTTATGCCATCTTAATACCATCATCTTAGATTATAGATTTGCATATACTAATTTGGGGGAACAAAGTATCTTGGTTTTCACCTAAATTCTTCCTCACTGACCTTTGGTTCATGTTGATGTGCACAAGAGTCACAAACACAAGGAGAAATCAGCATGGAAAATAATATGCTGAATTCCAAAATATTGAAACAGAGATTATAATAAATTTTGAGCAATCCCTCCAATTTAAAAATTACATTTTACACTCTGGTGGGATTTTTTGTATTTTGATTTAGATTGCATTGAGGCATTAGAAACACAGATGAATGACAATATCTTTCCTAATTTGAATCATTCCTGTTTGAAACTTACTTTTGTTCCTACTTATTGAACTCTTCCATTATATTTACAAGTCATATTCTTTAAATTTATCAGCATCTATATAGTGAAAGTTGCCTTTTCATACATTTTATCTGTATATGAATCCTCATGGCCTTCAACTTCAAATAGCATTGATAACTTTTTATTTTTAATTAATTAATTTGTTTTTGTCTCTTTGAAGCAGGGTCTCCCTGTAGCCCCAGCTGTCCTGGAACTCACTATTTAGACCAGGCTGGCCTTGAACTCACAGAGCTCTGCCTGCCTTTGCCTCCCAAGTGCTGGAACTACAGGCGTGCGCCACCACGCCTGGCTTGATAACTTTTTATTTTTAAAAGATTTTAGTATTTATTTTTATTTTTAAGTGTATGACTGTTTTGCCTGCATGTAAGTGCACCAGTGCATGCAGTGCTGTTAGAGGCTAGAATAGGGTGTTGGATCCCCTGGAACTCGCATTACAGATGGTTCTTAGACATCATGGTTATTGGGAACTGCATCCAGGTCCTCTGCAAGAGCAGCCAGTGTTCTCATGTGCTGAGCCATTTCCCCTGCCCTGAACATTTTTTTTCCCAAATAATAGAAAAATTTTAAATTAATACATGTTTGTATTGGTGTGTGTGTGTGTGTGTGTGTGCATGTGTGCGTGTGTGCATGTGTGTGTGTGTGTGTACGTGTGTGTGTGTGTGATGTAATGATGTGTGTTAGGAGATAGGAATGCCAGGGAGCACAAATGTCAGAGGACAACTGAGTGCTGTCTCTCTACTTCCACATTTCTGTAGTTTCTGGGAATTGAACTCATGTCATCAGGCTCCAGATGCCAGTCTTACAGGTTCCATGCTGAACATTCCTTTCAAAGGTTCTCTGGATCTCAGAAGTTTATTTTAGTTATATTTGAATGATTAAAATAATTCTGCAAACTTATTCCCACCTGTAGTTTACCTGTATTATGGTACTCATATACTGATATGCTCTGTGTGTGTGTGTGTGTGTGTGTGTGTGTGTGTGTGCTATCCATAACAATACCCCAAATCTTTCACATCACATATCATAGTTTGAAATACTGATGTCCTCCCTTTGGCCATTTGGTCCATTCTTTCCAGCCTTGTGGCCCTGCCTGAACTAGGATCTCCACCTACTGTCTCCCTTCCTTATCTGTGAACTGAGGACAACAGAGTAGAAAACCTACTCATTCTATGCTGCAGGGCGGTATGTTTAGCAACACAGATCTTCATACTTCTTAATCCAAACACAGTCATCTGTGAGCACCTGCTCTTTGTCAGGAACCTTCAAAGAACTAGGAAGAAGCATGTCATGGAGGGCAGGGGTCTAAATCTGTCCTGTTTGTAGGTTGAAAAATAGTAAATGTGTACTTGGATACCATGTATTATATTCCCTTATGTAGATCACACATTCATGTTGTATTGCCAAGAAAACTCCTTGAGAAAATGCTGCCTGCAACATTTCTAGAATGAATAAAACTGTGATGCAAGGATTAGGGTCGATAGCATTGGTTTTACAAATTGCATGAAGGAGGAGATTTCATGTCTTACTTTCCTCAGGCCTCTTCAAGTCGGTGTAAGAAGAATCAATCAGCAGATTTTTTTCTTAAAGGATGTGGTTACCTGTCTGATTGGAAATCTCATTTTCTGGACATGGGAAACAATCAAAACAGCAGGTCATCTTTCCCTCCTGGTGGGATTTCCAGAACCCAGGACCACAAGGCACACTGCACACAGAGGGAATCTGAGGAAAACCACAGAGGTGTTGGTAAAGAGAATTAAAAAGCTCTTCATAACCACGCTATTTTAGTGTGTTTTGTCACTAACAAATTTATTTTTGATATACCTACAATTCAATTGACTTTTCTACTCTATTTACTATAATAACCGGTAGTTTCTATCTACAAAAACAAACTGATGAAAGTTATGTTTCTTTCCAAACATTAAAATGATAGAAAAATTTTGGAGTTAATATTGTATAAGCAAGCCCAGACTGCTCAAGACTGGTTATTTAAGTTCAATGTCCAGCCATGCAATTATGTCCAACTTACCTGTCTATGTTCTGTGGCCCACTCTGTCATGTCTTCATATAAATACAATTGTTGACCATGTGGAAAATATGGGGAGAGTTGTCCTAATTTCATCTTTAGTCCAAGACCTTCTGGAAAATTCCAAAGGCCCTGAATGTCATACACTGCAACTGATTTTCCCATCTGGTTCAGATTCACTTGTTGTCCAACAGGGTTAGTAAACCAGATGTTCCTCAGAAGGTGATGCAGCTAAAAGAGATGTACCAATTTAAAAAGTATTATAAAGTATATTTTAATAATGTATTATTTATATAATAAAATGTACACAGAGAGATAAAAAACAAAAAGTGGAGAATACTTTTTATTTTCTCTAATCCATCCCTCCAAATATAACTTTATTGAAGGCTGGGTGAAATAAATGAAGGACAAGGGATTATTTGAAAAATTTCATAATGTTTTTACATTGTTAGATCATTTTTTAGAGAAAATGCCAAAACAAATATGCACAAAATAATAGAATGTTATTATAGTAACCAAACAGTTTCTGATTGGATTTAAGGCCCACTTACTGAGATGGAACCCACACTGGCTACTGTTATTAGGGCCCAGGCCCTGTGGGTAGATAGGTCACAGGCCCTGGAGAAGACCCTGCCACTAATTTTCTATCCGGTAGAAAGAGTACTAAAATTAATCCTAAGGGCTATTTGCTATACTAATATGTTAGTGAATTTCTCTACCCTTCTCAGAGAACATTCTTCCTTCTGTAGAAGGCCATTATCACAGGGACCCTTCACTGGGCAAGGTGCAGAGAATGAAGTGATGAAATGTTCAGTCCCAAATGAGACATCTATAGCCTACACCTGTGCAAGGCTCAGGGATCTTCACGGAAGAGGGGTAGAAAGATTGCAAGAGCCAGAGGTGGTCGATGACTACAAGGAAGCAGTGTTTTTCTGTGAAAAGGGCTGTGAACTCACAGCCCTTGTGAGAGTGTGCATAAGACCTGCTCAAGCTCATGCCAATCAAAATCCCAGCAGGGAGGAGGGAGGTGGCCTTGAAGTTTCACCCCTAGCTAACGTGTTGAAAGCAACTGATAGCTTCTGGGAGAGAAAGATTCATTTTTCTTTAAGTATGTTGTCCTTGGTAGGCTGACCATGGTCCAGGGCTAGCTCTTCATTCAAGAGCATTGGGCAACACAGATTGTACTCCATGGGAAAAAAACACAGGAATTGGTGTGGGTAGGGAGGTCGGAGTGGATATGGGAGGAGTTGGTAGAGAGGAAAATATGATCAAAATACATTGTATGAACCTCTCAAAACTTGATAAGTATATAGTTAAAAATCCATAGTAAGGCAGTGAAGGGAATCTAAACACACATTTCCTCAGAGCCTCCACTGAGAACTTGAGGTCCTTACTACCTGCATCATTGGAAGAATTCCTTAAGACCACAGATGTAACCTATTCATCTCACTCCTTAGTACATTTTTGGCCCTTAGTGAGCAAGGTCACTTGAACTCCTCATTCAAGGATTTTTTGTTTCAAATACAGAAAAATAGGCATGATGATGCTCTATGTCAAAAATATTACTGATTGTCATTCAAAAGTGATATTACATTGTGTTATCTTCTTGTTCATGATGGATACACACATGTAGATTTACCTCTAAGAAAGTGAAAAAGGACAGAAACATTTTAAATTTAAAGTCCCCACACATATGGGTTTGAGCTTCTCTGACCCCATCTACAGAAGGCTCACTGGTGAGCCTAAGTCCACACACTGGAAGACACTTTACCTGCTAGCATTGCTTCTCTTATGTTTTCCATATTCCATAAATTTTGTTGAAGATGCATTTCATGCATAGCATGGGCAGTGGCATACACAGCATTGTATAGACCGTAACACTCATCATTCATGGTCATGTCAAAACTGTGCCATGGTAACCATCCTAATGATGTGTTGGATGGACAATTATTTAGCACTTTGCAGTTATATTTCAAGATTGAACAGTTCAGATGCATCCACCCCAATTTCACCACAGCAGTGTCTTCTGAGACATTGTCTTTGGAAATGTTCAACATTTGGATTAAAATTTTGAAATTAGGAATCTCTCCATGTTGGTGTGAAAAAGTCAAAGTCCCATGGAACGAGTCACCGGGCAACTGTCTGGTCCTGGAGATAACATCCCACTGGGAGGTGGTGACCCAGATTTTCCATATGTTCAAGTACTCCCGACTTCTAGTGCTCACTTCCAGAGGAGACTTCACTTCACCATAAATGACGACAACACTTGCTGATGTTCTGGTTTGTTTCTTCATTTCTATGACAAAATACTCTGACCACTACCAACTTGGGGAGGAAAAGGTTTATTTAGCTTATATATCCAGGGTCACAGTTCATCTGGGAGCCCAAGGTAGGAGGAACTCAGGGCAGGAAACTGGAGGCAGGAGCTGGAGCACAGGCCATGGAGGAACACTGCTTACTAGATTGCACCCCTGGCCCCTGCTCAGCCTGCTTTCTTATGCAACACAGGCCCACCTGCTCAGGGGTGGCACCACCCACAGTGGGCTGGGCCCTCCCACACCACTCAACAATCAAAAACGTGCCCCATGGACATGGCCACAGGCCAGTCCAATAGAGGCAATCCCCCAGTTGAGGCTCCCTCAACCCAGGTGTGTCAAGTTGACACTCAAGCTATCCAGCACAATTGACCGCTTGTCAACTTGACACACAAACATCACTATTAAACCATAAACTTTCCAATTTTTGTCCCCAAGATATGATAATATCACAACATAAGACAGTACAACCTTAAAAACCCCACAATCCTTAAAAAATCTAAACACTTAAAAGTCCATAGCCTCTTTTAAAAGTCTCTTAACTGTGGGTGGGCGTCTGTAAAATCCAAAACAATTACTGTCTTATTTCAAAGAGAAGAATCGTGCACTCCTAAGCAAAACCAAAGTCCAGCAAAGTAGCTCGAAGCTGGACATCTGTCTGGGATTCACTCACGATCTTCTGGGCTCCATGGGGTTCTGGAAGCTCCACTTCTCTGACTCTGCTGTCCACAGCACACACAGCTCATCTCGCAGACCCAGGCCAGCTCCATTCCATACCTACCGCTGTCCTTGGTGGTCGTCCCATGGTCCCAGCATCTCCAAAAAGCTGGGGTCTCCACTGAAACTGAGGCTACACCTTCACCAATGGCTTCTTCTTGCCTCTTGGGATGCAAAGCCTCAGATTCTCTCCATGACCCCTTCAATCCTGGGGTCTTCACTGCAACTGAAGCTGCTGAAACTGCACTTTCACCTATGGCCTTTCCTGGCCTCTCAGAGTACAAGCCTCAGTTGCTCTCTGTGACCCTTTCATGCTTTCAACACCAGAATCATGCAGGAGACTCTTACACATTACCAAGTCCTGTTTCCAGCTTGAGATAGAGGCTCGGGGCCCTTCTGTGTGCTGACCCTGAGGAACTACCTCCCAGAAGATTTCACCTCAGTGATGCTGGTCTCTTGTCACTTACAGCTGATTTTTCAGCCCCAGCTAACCAGCATCAATTGTCCTAGTTAAGCAAAGGTTTTGCTTCAGGTTTTGGTCTCTTCTTAATCACAGCTGATTCTTCAGCCCCAGCCGACCAGAACCCACAGATTCTCAATCTAAAATCTCATG
>NW_008354274.1:5541912-5556102 GCF_000622305.1 Nannospalax galili
GGATGCCTGACCTTATTTGGAACATGACCTTTGGCATAGTTACCTGGAGTAAAAACTACCCCCAGGTTTTTTCTACATGATAATCAGGCATTTCCTGATAGTCTGGAAGATAGGAGCCCACTGCCACATGTAAATAAAGCATACTATGAGCACCTATCAGCTGAGGCTTTGGCTGCTGCCTCCACACTATAATTTCTCTAGTTCTCCCACTGAATAAATGGAGCTGTTTCACTGTGTCTGGAGCTGTATCACCGCTGTTTCACTGCGCCTGGGACCAGCCTCCCCAGAAAGGCTTTCTTCCATCAGTGCTCACTGGCCATCCTGACCCCGTTCGTCGCTTCTGCTCCCCCTGCCCTCATGGGCCGGTGGCCAACGACCCGCAAAGAGAGGGAGAGACCCCCGCACTCCCCTGGCCCCTGTTCAACTTGCTTTCTTAAACAACACAGGCCCACCTGCCTAGGGGTGGCACCGCACAGTGGGCCTCCCTCATCAAGAAGATGCCCCTCAGACATGGCCACAGGCCAGTCCAATAGAGGCAATCCCCCAATTGAGGCTCCCTCAACCCGGATGTGTCAAGTTGACACTAAAGCTATCCAGCACAGCTGAGGAGGTCGTAATTTGTAATGTATTTCAGCCTTTGTCCTGTATAATTCCGTGCTTTCTGAGATCAAATTTACAAAAGCTAAACAGACTCCATTTCTTTTCATCGCTCCCCTCATGTCTGAGACAAACTGAACCCCCTGGTCATCATCTGAGGTGACCAGCCCCACCCAGATCCAGGTGAAATGAAGCATCGAGGAAACCATGGCAAGAGCCAGGCTTGTGTCCTCGGGGGCCATCTGATACAGATAAGGAAACAGGTGGTGGTCACTCAGGCTATGGTGGAATGGTCATAGTGATCTAAAGGAGACAGAACATAGGGAGCAACCTGAGGATGAGGATTGGCATCAAGCTCAATTCAGGGTCTGTGAGTGGTAGGAAGAATAACATGTTCCTCCCAGTATTAAAATCTCGCCTTATTTCCCATAAGCTTCTTGAAGTATAAGGACTAGTTTACTGTGCTGGATAGCTTTAGTGTCAACTTGACACACCTGGGTTGAGGGAGCCTCAATTGGGGAATTTCCTCATTGGACTGGCCTGTGGCCATGTCCATGGGGCACCTTCTTGATTGTTGAGTAATGTGGGAGGGCCCAGCTCATTGTGGGTGGTGCCACCCCTGGACAGGTGGGCCTGTGTTGCATAAGAAAGCAGGCTGAACAGGGGCCAGGGGAGCAAGCCAGTAAGAAGCACTCCTCCATGGCCTGTGCTCCAGGTCCTGCCTCCAGGTTCCTGCCTTGAGTTCCTACCTTGGGCTCCCAATGAACCGTGACCTGGGATATGTAAGCTAAATAAACCCTTTCTTCCCCAAGTTGGTAGTGGTCAGGATATTTTGTCACAGCAATGAAGAAACAAACTAAGACATTTACCTATTCCCAAAAGCCCCATTTCCTGCTTTCTTGTCTCTTCAGACAAAGAATTGTTGATATTCCATCAAACCTCGTTTACCCTTTGAGCTACATAGGTCTACTCAGGCATAACCCCAGTCTCCCTGGTCACCTGACAATGCAACAAAAGCAGACAGCACCCCATCAGCAGAACCTCACCTGTGGAAGCATTTCGAGTAGGAGGAATGTTCCCAGGTTGGCAGATGCTGCCTATGATGGTCTTGTAAGTGCTACCTCACAAGACTGTTCACAGACATAATTAGGAAAACCTCTACCATGTAACGCAAACATACTTAGAGTACTGTGCAGTGGTGAGTCATCATTACAGATGTTGTTAAACAACCTGAATTCCAAAGACATATTGGGTAAAAGATGAGGGTTACAGTTGATCTCCTCCATGGCAAAAATCAACGTTAGCACATATTGCTATCTTCTGTTTGGAAAACTGAAAAGAGGACACAGTGGTCAGTACGGATGAAATTCCAAACATATTAGTCTTAAGAACAAATATATTGAATATTAAGTACTAAATGTTATTTTCCCATCAGTTCCTCTATTGAAAGTATTCTCCCAACTGTGAACATCAGTGAACATAAGATCTTTAGGCTGATAAGTATATTTAAAAGATTTAAGAGTGTATTATTTTTGAGATTTTTGTTATTGTAAATATCCATCAAGACTTGTTTAATCTCTACAATATGTGGAATTGTTGAAAAGACTGTATGCCATCCACGAGCCAGCAAAGAAGCCCTTCCCAGATGCAGCGTCTGCTCCTGCTTTGACCCTGGAGTTCTCGTTCTCAGGAAACATGAAGAAGCAACGCTGACATCAGCTGTCCCGTTCACGGCATTTCCTACAGAGCAGGCTGCACTGACTGGGGCTACGGCCTCACTGAGGACAATGCACTTGGTCCATGTGTCTGTGGAAATTAGAAGAGTGTGTTGGATCCTTTGGAACTGGAGTTACTGACTGTTGTTAGCCACCATGAGAGTGTGCTGTGAACAAAACCTGGGTCCTCTGCAAGGGTAACTGGTGCTCTTAACCACTGAGCCATCTCTCCAATATCCAAACACCTCCTTTTAAAAAGTATTTATTATTTTATTTTATATTTGTGTGTTTTTCCTGCATGTATGTATGTATACCACATATGTGTAGTGCCCACAGTATGTAGAAGAGAGGGGTCAGATTGCCTAGAACTGGAGTTTTGAACACTTGTTACCTGCCATGTGGGTGCTGGGAACCAAACCCAGGTCCTTTGGACCAACAGTAAGTGCTCTTAACTGCTGAATCATCTCCCCAACTCCCAAAGCTCTCTTTTAAAAGGTATATCTTGGAGTTTTGCTATCCAATTTGGCACTCATCAATGAAAAATAAATTATTAGAATTTAATTATTTTTCAGGGTGGTCTTATTCTGATGTCATCATTTGAATTTATTTTACATTCATCTGTATATTTGTATGGCTACTGGACTTGTGCTTTATTAAGTGTAGCAGGCCACATTGTCTTGGGGTATATATTATTCATTCTAGGCACAAAATTTATCTTTAGTTCTGATTTAATCTCTAAAAATTTTTAATTAATTTTAATTTTGGTATTTTTCTTTATTCACTTTTTTTACTTAGAGTGCTTATTTTTTTAAATTGCCATTTTTATAATTTTTTCTTTTTAGATAATTTCACATTTTAATTAAAACAGACTGCCTATATGATAGTTTAAAATATTCCCTAGGACTTTTAGTTAAGAATGCAAAAAAAAATCCCAATTTTGGAATATTAAATATTTCCCAACTGAGGGGCCAAGTTATCTTTGGTTAGATCTCCCCATTTTTCCAAATACTTGCAAGTTGAAAGTTCACAATTATCATGCATAAAGCCAGGTATAGTGTTTATCTTTAAATACTTCCTTCTTTTTTGAAAACTTGTTTTTCATTTTATTAATGAATTTATTTCTTTTCTCCTGAAAAATTGCAAGCCTTTCTATGCTAGCTGGGGAGTATGTGTTTTGGATCTGGTTTATGTGCTGCTTTTGGGATGGACTCTGCCAGCTTTCACACTGAGACTATCTTCTCCTACTAGGTCTCGGGCTTATTCTCACATTTACAGAAATGTGAGAGTGCTCAAGACACTGGGTGATCAACCATTATGTGTGTCTTCCCCAGTAAGCCAATAAAGCTCCTTCTGATCCCGGAACAGGGTATGTTTATCAGGTTTCCTTAGGAGGCTGTTACTTGTCCTGGGGAGTTCCTCCTGATACCTCCCCTCTGTGAGAGTGGAGGGAACAATGCTTCTTGTCTTCTGCGCCTTTATGATCAGGCACTCATAATATTCCTAAACTAAAGGGATTGAGGCTGCAAAAAACCAGGAGAAATCACAGGAAAAAATGCAAATTTAGGTTTTGGAGGCATGTCTGAAGACAAAGCTCAACTAAATAAAAACATAAAAAAAACAACCAACCAGAGAGGCAACATACACCAAAATGCCTTCAAAGTTCTAGAAGCCACCAATACTAAAAACAAACCAAACAATCAGAAGCAAACAAAAATGGATACTTTAAAGCAAACACATTGAAAGCATACAAGCATACAAACAAATATCTAAACAAATAGGAACCTTAAAATTGGCAGACTACCTTAAGTTGGATTTTTACATTTTCCTACATTTTTAAGTTAAAGGAATGTACTAATCAACCCTGAAACCAGCTGGAATATGAAATATCTGTTTTTCTCAAAGCATTTCTCCATTCCTTAGATTAGATATGGGAGAAGTGTTCAGAGAAAAAAAAATGGAAAGAAGAAAAAAATTACTGATAGCATATTTTAATAAACAGTCAGAATCAAACATGCTTTAAGAAGTTTGTCTGAAATAAGAACCAAAAAACCAAATTGAATGTGGAAACCAAATACTTTCAAAGCAAAAAAACAAAATAGATACTGTAAAACAAACCCCAAAACAATAAAGGTGTATAATAAGTAGGATCCTTAAACAACCAGCTCCAAATAAACAAATGGACCATTGACCAAACCAAGGTAGTTCAAGAGCCCAGAAAGAACTCACCACAACCCATCCAATGAGTTGTCACCAGATGGCTGGACTCAATGGATCCATGCCAGTACCTGCTCCATCCAGGTGACTTCTCTGATGAAAAGCAGAGAATTCTTGGGGCCCCACATTGAGTGCCATAACTGTCAATACAAAATCATAACTCTTAACCTCAAAGGGTATAAGAGACAGTTTATATTCTTGAGCCAAATATGAACAACCATGGCCTGGGAACACAGATTCAGGTTACCTCAAATTCCATGTTCCAGAGTGGTAACAGTTACAGTTTTTATAGTAACAGAATAAATTATAAATCAAGACACCTTTCAAATACAATGGTGGATACATTCATTAGGCAGGTCCTAGGAAAGTGAGGGAGTTTCTACTATAGGTCTCAGATACAATCTGATGACATTCTTAGCTTTTTGATTGGTGAGACCTGGTAGTGTGACAAGTTAATGCATTTCATTAGTCATGAGAATGTTAATTCAGAAACAGAAGAAGGAAAGGGGTGGCTATTTATGGGGTTAAAGATATCCTCAGATAATTTGTGAATAGGCTCCAGCTCTGCAACATTCCAGACTCTCCACAATCTCTGGAGTGCTAATCAGTTGGTGAGCCTTGCAGGAGATTCAGTCCTAGGAGCAGGAGTTCTTTCTGGGAACTTTCTGTCACATAAGTGAGCTCTATTTTAAGTTTTTGAGAAACGTCCACAATGATGTGCAAATGGCTGCAACAGTTTGTGCTCCTACCCATTCTGAAAGAGATTTCTTTTCTCCACTTCAATGATGAGAACATGGGTAAATCAACATGAGACGTCGGTATGTTTATTTTCCTCACATTTATACCCATTATGCATTTTAAGATCATAGAAAAAATCACTCAATTCTCTAACACTAGGCTAGACCCCTGAGATCTTGTGCCATGTCTCTCTAACACTACATGCTTGGCAGAAACCTTACAACACATTAGCCTTTAGGGACATTTACCTAAACCAGGGCAATTGCTGACCACTTATGTTCCCAATACTGTATTAGAAAATAGCCACTGGGGCTGGGCAGATGGCTCAGCAGTTAGAACACTTGCTGCTCTTTCAGAGGACTTGAATTTGGTTCTCAGCACCCACATAATGACTCAAAACTACCTGTAACTCCAGTTGGAAGAGATTTCATACCCTCTTCTAGCTCTTGCAGGCACTGCACACATGTGGTGCACATACATGTAGACAAATATTCATACACATACAAATGAAAACATAATTCATTTTGTATTGAGCTTTTGTAATTTCATTGTTGGGGAACCCTGCTGTTAAGGTCGGCTCCTTTCTCAGCAGGGGCTTCCTGCCTGACTTACCTGGAAAGTGCCTCGAAGCACGAATGCCTGACCTTATTCAGAACATGACCTTTGGCATAGTTACCTGGAGTAAAAACTACCCCCAGGTTTTTTCTATATGATAACTAGGCATTGCCCCATAGTCAGATGATAGGATTCTGCTACCACATGTAAATAAAGCACACTATGAGCACCTATCAGCTGAAGCATTGGCTGCTGCCTCCACACTATATTTTCCCTGACCCCCACTGAATAAACGGAGCTGTTTCACTGAGTCTGGAGCTGTATCACTGAATCTGCCTCCCCGGAAGGGCTTTCGTCCATCAGTGCTCACTGGCCGTCCTGACCCCGTTTGTTGCTTCTGCTCCCTTTGTCCTCGTGGATCAGTGGCCAACGACCCACAAGGGGAGGGAGAGACCCCACGTTTCATACAACAGTTCTTAATCAAACTTAGACCCTATCCCCCTTCCATGCCCCCACCAGACCTCATGTATTCCACCATACATGCTAAGTCCCAGCCAGTTAAACATTTATTCTCAGATGTCCTTCAGTGTAAATTCATTCACCAGAGTCTAGTCATCCCATCTAGAGATTGTATGTAAGGCATACTCTCCCTTATCCTGCAGCAATCAGTCTCCACTGGTTCTCTGCTACTCATTTCTCTCTTCCTCTCTGGGCCCTTGTTTAACTGACTTGGCATGGGTCCTGTGCTCAATGCCACCATGGCCACAGTTCACATATGCAAGCTTCTAGTGCCCTGAAAGCCTCTGCTTCTCTGTGTTCATGAGCTAACCCTGGCCCTTACAGTATTTCCACCCCTTCTTCCACAATGGTCCCTGAGTCATGGGTGGGTGAGGTTCAGTATAGGAGTCCTAACTAAGAATAGACACTCTGCAGTCTCTTATTCTTTAAAAAAGTTAGCCAGTTGTGGCCTTTTGTGTGCATAACACTCTGTTGTATAAGGAAGCTTTGCTGGTGAGAGTTGAGGGATGCATTAGTTTTCTCTCTACCCCTTGTTCCACTGTGTTCTATGAGCCTTAATTGTTGAGGTTCAGCTGTAGATGTGCCACCTAGTACTGAGCATCTCTCAGATATTCTCTGTGTCTGACCAGTTGTGAAATTGTGTAGTAGCCTCCATCTGTTTCAAAAAGAAGTCTTGCCATGTGTATTTGACTGGGTGCCATCCATGAGTTCACTCCCATTGAGAGGGATTTAAGTCCACAGATAGCCACTGATTACCCCCAGGTAACAGTGCCACTACTGCACCAATAGACGGAATTGCCAAGCAGCTCCTGGTATACACATGCACTAATGTTCAGACTCTGTGCATTTCTCATGGGTTTTCAAGGGCATCCCAGCCTCCCAATATTCATTCAACTCTGTTGTTGGTCCTCCTATCCAGCTTCCCTCCTCCCTCCCCATTCCCAGCACTCCCATTATCCCCATCCTCACCCCAATAACACCTGCTTCCCACCATCCCCTCCTCTTCTGGCTTCCCTCCCCTGCCACACCCTGGCCCCTTGTATGTCCTTCCCTCCTCTCCTCCATGCAGAACACTCCCACTTTCCCCCACCTCCCCCTGGTAACATCTGTTCCCTACTATCCCCCTTTCAGGTTTTTTCTTTTCCTTTACCCCCGTGTATCCTTTCCATTTTCCTGGCCCCTGGTGTTACATCAGAATTTATATACTCACATATAAGGGATTGGTGCTACAATCCACAAATGAGGGAGAACATATATTGCTTGCTTTTCTGCATTTGTGTTACTTCACTTAGTGTAACACTCTCCAATTCCATCCATTTACCTACAAATTTCATAACTGGGAATGGTGCCTCCCAAAGTGGGCCGTCTTCTTACAATTAAGACAGTCCTGCTCGCAGGTCCCGGTGCTCCGAGGGGCTGTGCTCATGATTCCTGGCTCCGGGCGGCGCTGGTGGGTCTGAGCGGTGTCGGGGGCCGGGCCGTGGAGTATGGGCGCCTGCATCCCGGCGCTGGGTGGAGCGGATCCCGAGTGTGGGGGCGGGGGCTGCGAGCGGCGATGGCGGCGATGGCGGCGGTGGAGCCCAGGAGGTCTGCGCAGTCCAGCCGGCGCCGCAGCGCCTTGGGGCACAGTCCTCCTAGCTGCTATCTGGGCTCGTGGGCGGCAGCAGCCGGCAGGAGAAGAGCCTGGGGCTGCTCACCACCAAGTTCTTGTCACTGGCGTCCTGGATCTCAAAGCGGCTGCAGATACTTCGGCTGTGAGGTAGAAAAGAATTTATGACATCACCAGTGTCTTAGAAAGAATTGCTCTAATTCCAATGGAAAGGTGTAGGTGCTGGATAATAAATAAGTTATAGATAAGTAATAATAAATAAGTTATAGATGAATTTAGATTTCTTAAAGCTGAAATTGAAGATTTAGAACTGAAGGAAAGAGAACTTGATCAGCAGAAACTCTGGCTACAACAAAGTATCACAAACGTGATGGAAGACTCCATTAATAATAGATAAATTTAAAGAGTCATTCAGGACCTATTCATGTGCTCCGTATAAATAGTCCAGTTCATCTAAGCCCGTGGTTTCTCCGGTTCCCCCACCTGATGACCTCACACAGCCTTTCTCCCAGTCCTAGGCTCCAGTGACTCCACAGAAACCCACCATGGCTGCTCAGAATCTGCCTGAGCCGCGTTTCTGAAAGAAACCCAACTTTCCAGCAGACACCAGCAACAGAAATATCTTCAGCAGGATCTATTAGTGGAGATATCACTGACGAATTGATATCTTCTGATGTGTTTCCTCTCTTAGGGCTTTCTCCTACCCCAGCAGATGACTACAACTTTAATTTAGGTGATAATGAAGGACTTTGCCATGCGTTTGATGTTCAGATACTAAATTATTAGATTCCATGGAAAATGAAACTTGGGACTGTTATCTACCTCTGTGTAACATTTTAGAATTCTTAATAACTAAAGTATTTAAAATAATGAATGTAACACTTTTTTAGTTCACTGATTCTGAAGTGTTCCCCTCTAACACTTTTCTTTTTTACTTCACAAAACTTCAAACTATAAACCAAAGGGCTCTGACTGCTTCATGGGAAAGGTGATCCACCAGCATCCTTCTCCAGTTTCTTCCAGTGCTGAATTCTTCTGTTGTTTCCTCTTCTGAGAGGAAAGTTAAAGCAGATTTCAGGTCATCAAATACAAAAGCTGCCCAAATAATCTATTTGTCTTATATTTTCACTGCCACAAAGCTGTATTTCTATGTCCTTCAAGCAATGTTCACTGTCACTTATAAAATGAAGGATATAACTGTTTCAGTGAACAGACTGATAATTGTCTTCCGTTGTAGCACTTTGTTGACTTCTGACATCTCACTTTCCTAGAGTATAGGAATGATCTATGTAGTTCATTTAAAAAATGTGCCAATGCCTGTATATTAACAAGATTTTAAAAATAAAGTTGTATATATATAAAAAAAGGCAGTCCTCCACAAACATGCACACAAGCCAACCCAATATAGACCATCACTCATTAACACTCTTTTCCCAGGTGATTCTATGTTGTATCAAATGGACAATTAGAGTTAACCATCACAGGTATCTTCAGTCTAAGATATAAATTATATACATCATGTGAGTCAGTCAATTCCTCTTTGTTCCTTGATTTCTGTTCCATTTGTTGAATTTTCACTTAACTGTTTCTTTTCTTTAAATTTAAATTTACCTTGAATTCATACAAACTACAAATATGTAAACTGTATCTATTTATGGGCTGCCATGTAACAATGCATATGACAGTCACAGTTTAAATCAGGGCATTTGTCATCTCTTTATGGTAAATATTTTAATAACACTTTATTCGTGATTCTTGAAATACTTATTTTTGTTTATTTTTCGGTCTCTTTGCTGGATGCTTCTTTTTTAGTTGAATTTTTGTAATTTCATTCAGTATAATTTGATGGGATTTAGATCTCCTCCACAATTTGTACCTCTGCCCAGTCCATCACCCCCATCCAATTTAATGAACTCTCCTATATATACAATATGGCCTATGGAGTCTGATTTGTGTCCCCATATGCCCCTCAACATGAGTCCATCCATTGGAGCCTGGTCAACCTACGAAGAGTCCCATCCTTGTAAGAGACTGCCCTTCCCTGTCCCAGCAGCCATCAGTTGCCAAAAGTTCCTTAGATTGAGTTGAGATTTCTTACCCACTTCCCCATGCCTATGCGGGATTTTGTCTGGTTTGAGCTTACATGGGACCTTTGTATGATGTTATCACCACTGTGAATTCATGTGTGCAACTGACCAGCTGTCTGGAAAACTGTTTCCTTGTGGTCATCTACCACCTCTGGCTCTTACAATCTGTCTGTTCCCTCTTCTGCAAAGATTCCTGAGCCTTAGGAGGCAGAAGTTAGAAATAGGTGTCATATTCTGGGATGAGCCCTTTGCATCTTCTTGTTGTCTGCACACTGGCCAGTTGTGGGTTTCTGTGTTAATCACCATCTTCTGCATAAGGAAGCTTCTCTGGTGACAGTTGAGAGATCCTACATGAGTTCATCCTACGTGTAGAGGTGGCATTGAAGATGTGTCACTTAGGGCTTAGCATCTCACAGACTCCTCTGTGCTTGAGAAGTTGTGGAACTCTGGATTATTAGTCTTGAGCTATAACAAAAAAGCTTCTTTGATGAGCGGTGAAAAGTTCACTTGCATGTAGATCTGAGGATGTATATTTAGAGTACAGTAAAGAAAATATGATGGTCTAGGGATGTGACAAAATTAGTTTTTCTCTAGGCTCTTTGACCTCTTCAGCTATGTGTATTTGGCAATGTTTACAGTACCACATGCAAGTTCCCTCCCCTTGAGTTTGCTTTAAGTCCAATTAGATTGATTATCCCCAAGATAAAAATACCTCTATTGCACCAATATTGATAGCTTTCTGGGCCAATCATGGTTTATTAAGCTTTACAGCTGGGTGGGACCATTGATTTGTCCTTCACCTGATGAATGGATAATGAAAATGTGGTACATTTATACATGGAGTTCTATTCAACAGCAAAGAGACACAAAACCATGAAATTTGCTAATAAGTGAATGGAACTAGAAACTGTTACACTCAGTGAAGGAACACAGACACAGGAAAACAAGGGGCATCTATTCTTTCTCATTCGTTGATCTTAGTTCAAATCCTTAGATGTGAGTACATATTCTGATGCAACTGCAGGAGCCAGAAAAATGGAAAGAAACCACAGAGGTAAAGGGAAAGAAGGGTCCCAAGAAAGGAGGATAGTGGGAAACAGGTATTATCAAGGGGAAATTGTAAGTGGGAGTAATTTAACTGGGGAGTGAGAAGAGAGGTGAGAGAAATAACACATAGTGTATAAAACTAGAGGGAAATATAGTAGTTCAAAGTCCTACTGAAAATACACATAGACTACATATGAAAGGCTGAAGGCTATATAAGACAAAACACAGTGCAGGGCAGGAGAACGCTCCCTTCAAGTTGTTGGTCAAGGTAGTCCAAGAACATCCCAAAATAACACAGAATATGATTTTCATAGCAACTCCTGCACATCACACATAAAGATCCTAATCTTATTGGTATTATCAGGGACTGGAAAGCTCAGACACAGAGACCCACAGATATAGACACAGACACAAAGAGACACAGAGACAGAGACACAGACAGAGACACAGACACACACAGACACACACACACACACACACACACACACACACACACACACACACACTGCAGAACATGAGGCAAGTAGTTTACTCCAGGCTCTTTTGGTGTGTTGTCAGAACAAACCTGTGAGTTGTCAGCTGAAAGCCAAGCTGAGCCTTACCTGACTGACTTGTGGAACTACAGCTGTGGAAGAAGTATCCACAAAGGCCCTTCCCATTGGAGGAACTTGTGGTGGGGGTTGTGGCTCTGAATGCTTTCAGGCTGTTGGCTTGGGATTTAAGCACCAGTGAGCTGGGCACGTGGCCATTTGTAGTCCTCAGCTTCCAGCAGCAGGGAGTGGCAGCAGCAGGCAGCAGTGGGCAGCCCCTTCTAGTGTTACAGCTCTCGTATAGCCCCTAGCAGGAATGGGACTCTCAGCTACAGCAGAGGGGAATGGTATACCTCTTGGGTCCAGAGTGTCTAAGATCTTGGCCATTAAGGCTTGACAGCACCTCGGAGTTCTTCCAGGGACTGGGGCCTCACATGGTTGTCTGTGCTCTGCTACCTCTGCTCGCTGTCACTTGGCCTCCAGCTGCTCTCTGGAGCTCTAGATCCCTGTGTGCTGTTCTTGTGGCTGCTGCTCTGATGCTTCATGTTAGCAGCTCAGCCCTCTCTGCTGAAGATAAAGATGGAGGCAGAGGAGGTAGCCTGCCCAGTTGATAAACTACAAGCATGCAAGCTTGAGGACCTGAGTTTGATCCCAGAACTCATGTAAAGATCTGGACATGGTAGCATGTAATCCCAGTGCTGGGGAGGTGGAGGCGGGGGAATCCCTGGAGCTCACTGGCCAGCCAGCCTAATTTGAGCCCCAGGCTCCAGTGAGAGAGCCTGTCTCAAAGCAAAAGATGGATGGCTTCTGTGTTAGTTTTTTGTCAACTTGACACAGACTAGAGTCACTTGACACCAGGGAACCCCAACTGAAAAACTTCCCACATCAGACAGGCCTCTGGCCATGTCTGTGGGGACATTTTCTTGATTGTTGAGTGATGTAGGGAAAACCCAGGCCACTGTGGGCAGAGCCACCTCTGGGAAGGAGGTCTGGGGTTGTATAGGAAAGCAGGCTGAGCACAGGTCAGAGGAGCAGGCCAGTAAGCAGCATTCCTCCATGGTCTATGCTTCAGTTCCTGCCTCCAGGTTCCTGCTTGAGCTTCTGCCCTGGCTCCCTCAAGGTCAAACTGTGGGGACTGGAGAAATGTCTCAGCAGTTAAGAGCACTGGCTGCTCTTGCAAAGGACATGGTTTTGGTAACCAATACTCACATGGTGCTTAATAACCACCCATAGGTCCAGTTCTAAGGGATCGGACACCCTCTTCTGGACTCCATGGGCACTGCACACACAAGTGCATGTACATGAAAGCAGGTCAAACACTCATACACATAAAAATAAATAAATGAATGTATTTTAAAAAAAATGGATAAATTCTGATTTAGATGTGTGAGTCCAATAAACTCTCTCCCTATGTTAGTTTTTGTAGTGTTTTATCAGGAATACAATGCTAACTAGAACAGCTTCTTAGCAATAGCCTGGGTTAACCTCTAGCTGCCACATGCACACACACACTCATGTACTCATACACAGATAAACATACATGCACACACAGCACAAAAGTAAAAAAGAAAAGACAGGGTAGGAGCTTTCTCATAGGTTTACTGCTGTAAATTCAAGGGCCCCCACAGAAGGGTGCTGTGAGCTGAAGCTGGGCATGGTGGCATGCAACTTTAGTCCCAGAACTTGGGAGGCAGAAGCAGGCAGATCTCTGTGAGTTCCAGGCTGGAAAACACATTCCTGTGAGCTGAACTGCCTGCTTAGATGGACAGAGAAGCAGATGTGGCAGAGGCATTTTTGCCAGTCATGCCTGCCCCTGCCTGCGGGGACCCTGTACAGGTAAAGCTCGAGGGGGACCACTCCCTGAAAGGAAAAATGGGCGAGAAAGAAGAGACGGAGCCCAAGCAAGTCCACTTGTCAAAGGCCCCTTTATTGTACTGCATTCTTTTGGGTATGGGAGGGGAACTGAGCAATTCAGTAACGTGACTGACCACCAGGTGTTCCAAGAGATTACTGCATGACTCATTTTTCAAGAACTGTTTGCAAGAGGAAGGGAAAGATAACCTTGCCATAAATTCTTTCTCAAGGTTACTTGTGCAAGCAGAATTTCCTGGTTAAGTCAACTGTTTGTAGAACTATTTTTTTTTGTTTTTGGTAATGAATGTTGTTTCTCCAGCTCCCGACATCTCACCCTTTATTAATAACTTTAGCGAATGAAGGATCTGTCTTAGGCTATGTGGTGGGTCCCCCGAGTCGGGATTCTTGTTTCTTTTGGTAAGGCCCCTGTCTTAGGCTACACAAACTGCTTCCATCTTCAGTACCCGCAAGTTTGGTGTATGCCCCTGAATCATGGGTTTGTGCTATTCCCGTCATTGAGTACCTTACAGCTTAGAATCTGCCTCCGATCTCTGGCACCACAATATTCCCATCATTGATCTTCTCATTAGCGACTAAAGTTCCACCAAGTATTGGGTGGGTTAGCAAGGGTGGAAAAGTCTAAGGGTGCTGAGGGGGATCCAAGGGATGTGTCATACTCACTATCCTCTGGATCTTCAAGCTGTAGCCGATGGTAGTGGATAGAG
>NW_008354274.1:5559231-5570010 GCF_000622305.1 Nannospalax galili
GCAGGAATGGGACTCTCAGCTACAGCAGAGGGGAATGGTATACCTCTTGGGTCCAGAGTGTCTAAGATCTTGGCCATTAAGGCTTGACAGCACCTCGGAGTTCTTCCAGGGACCGGGGCCTCACATGGTCGTCTGTGCTCTGCTACCTCTGCTCGCTGTCACTTGGCCTCCAGCTGCTCTCTGGAGCTCTAGATCCCTGTGTGCTGTTCTTGCTGTGGCTGTTGCTCTGATGCTTCATGTTAGCAGCTCAGCCCTCTCTGCTGAAGATAAAGATGGGGATGGAGGAGAGATTTTGCCCAGTTGGTAAAGTTCAAGCATGCAAGCTCAAGGACCTGAGTTTGATCCCAGAACTCATGTAAAAATCTGGACACGGTAGCATGTAATCCCAGTGCTGGGGAGGTGGAGGCAGGGGAATCCCTGGAGCTCACTGGGACACCAGCCTAGCCTAATTGGTGAGTCCCAGGTCCTAGTGAGAGAGCCTGTCTCAAAATGCAAGATCAATGGCTTCTGTGGTAGTTTTTGTTAACATGGCACAGACTAGAGTCACTTGACACCAGGGAACCTCACTGAAAAACTGCCCAGATCAGACAGGCCTCTGGTCATGTCTGTGGGGGCATTTTCTTGATTGTTGAGTGATATGGGGAGAATCCAGACCACTGTGGGCAGTGCCACCTCTGGGAAGGAGGTCTGGGGTTGTATAGGAAAGTAGGCTGAGCTCAGGTCAGAGGAGCAGGCCAGTAAGCAGCATTCCTCTATGGTCTGTGCTTCAGTTCCTGCCTCCAGGTTCCTGCTTGAGCTTCTGCCCTGGCTCCCTCAAGGCCAAACTGTGGGGACTGGAGAAATGTCTCAGCAGTTAAGAGCACTGGCTGCTCTTACAGAGGACCTGGGTTTGGTAAACCAGTACCCACATGGTACTTAACAACCATCTATAGCTCCAGTTTCATGGACTCTGACACCCTCTTCTGGCCTCTATGGGCATTGCACACCCAAGTGCATGTATATGCATAAAAAACACTCATACCCATAAAAATAAAAGATTTTTTTAAAAAGGATAAACTGTGCTTGAGAGGTGTAAGTCCAATAAACTCTCCCCATGTTGGTTTTTGTCAGAGTGTTTTATCAGCAATGGAATGCTGACTAGAACAGCTTCTCACCAATAGCCAAGGTTAACCTCTAGTTGCCACATGCATGCACACACTCATGTACCCATACACAGATAAGCACAAAAGTAAACAAGAAAAGACCACAGGGTAAGAGCCTTCTCATAGGTCTACTGTTGTAAATCCACGGGCCCCCACAGAAGGGTGGTGTGAGCTGAAGCCAGGCATGCTGGTATACAACTTGGGGGGCAGAGGCAGGCAGATCTCTGTGAATTCCAGGCCAGACAAGGCATTTCTGTGAGCTGAACAGCCTGCTTAGACAGGCAGAGGAGCAGATGTGGCAGAGGCATTTCCACCAGTCATGCCCAGCCCTTCATGCAAATGAAGAGTTGTGTTTGCACCTATCAGGACATAGCCCTGCATGTGAAAGAAGGACCACACTTGCTCTGATCATGACAGGCCTTCTGCAAGGCACCAGAGGGAAAGTGCTCTCCTCTGAGCTGCATGAAATAATCTAGTAGAGTTCACTGAAACTCGGGATGACAAAATGTTCCTGGAAGCTGTTTGAAACAGTTCTCTGGGCTTTAACCAGAAGTGGCCTTGGCCCTTGGCAGTTGTCATAATCCTCCACCTCAGCAGCAGTGAGCAGCAGCAGGCAGAGCCTCCTAGTGTCACAGCGCTTACTGGAAGGGTGCCTTCTAGAGCCAGAGTTGTGCCTCAGCCAGAAGCAGCTGTGGATGCAGTGCAGCTTCATCAAGGCGTATGCGTTGTGTGCAAAGCCAGCCAGCTGCTCAACTGGCGGTCCTTTGCTCAAGGCATGCAGGCGTCAGGGAAGGGTCTAACAGCTGTCAGTTAGGAAGGACAAATCAGTCCCCTAAATCTTAGTCTCTAGAGACTTACCATTAAAAAGGGTTCTCGAAAAGACAAAAAAAGGGTCTCTAGAGACTTACCATTAATAGTCACAATGTTTAACAGTATTTGATAGCATGCTCTACTCTTAGCCCAATGATAATGGGGAAAGTGGAGTCATTTTATCTGTCTCAAGGAGACCCTTTAAAACTCTGTGTAAGAAGTGGGTGAAGAAGGAGGTGGGTATATGGGTTAGAAGTGTCTGCAAGGAACTGCAGAGATGGCTCAGTGGTTAACAGCATAGATTGCTCTTGCAGAGGACCAGGTTCAGTTCCCACCACCCATGTGACAGCTCACAACCATCTATAACTTCAGTTCCAGGGGCCTCTTACACCCTCTTCTTGCCTTCACCTGCCTCAAGCACACATGTGGTACACTTATATATATGTAGGCTAAACACTCATAGGCATAAGAATAAAGAACTCTGAAATAAACACTGACAGACACCATAGTTCCTGCAAAATGTGGAAGCAGGGAGAAGTTGGATCCCAGGTGGGAAGGTGAGGGCTGGGGTCTATGCTGCAGAGCTGGGGCTGATGAGGGTACACAGGTTCTTTTTAAGACAACTGGAAACTTTGGAAGAAATAGCTACTTTTCTCTTTGCTGTGACAAAATACTTGACAAAGGCAACTTAGGAAGGGAGGGCTTAATTCTGACTCACAGTTTGAGAGTGCGGTCCATTGTGGAAGGAAGGCATGGCACAGGAGCATAAGGCTGCTGGTCACATTGTGTCCATAGTCAGGAAGGACAGAGAGAACTGTTGGTACTCAGCTCAATTTCTCCTTTGCATTCAGTTCAAGACCCCAGCCCAAGGGATGGTGCTGCCCATATTCAGGGTAGGGTTTCCTGTCTGTCTCCAATCTGTGTGTCCCTCACAGACACATTCAGAGTATTGTCTTCTAGGTGATTTTAGATCCCATCAAATTGACAATATCATCCCAAAGGATTTTGTGGGACTCCACAGGAGGTGGTCACATCCTGAGCAAGGTGTTTCCTCCGTATGCTTTCTCATTGTGGACTGTGGCATCATGTCTTCTCTCTACAGTGTGTCACCAGACACAGGACAGGACCTGTAGAGAGACTGTGGGAGGCAGCAGACCACACTGTTGTTCTAGTAATCAGTGATATCCTCAGATACGATTGTGACAGCAGCTGAGGTCGCTGTGATGTCATGGGAATGTGGACCCCAGCCCCCACCCTGGAAGATGTTGCTGGCCCTAGGGAAGCTGTGTCCCTCCCTGCTGACTGAGATGGCAGGCAGAGGATGTCACACCTCCAGTTCCTCTATGGGGGACAGTAGGTCATGACTAAAGAAGCAGAATCCCAGACAGGGTGTAGTTTTGGGCACTGGAGTTCAGAGGGACCTACCTGGCTGATCTTCAGTGGAAGAACTGATTGTCACCTGCTGAGCAGCTGGCGGGCCTTGGAGGCCTGTTAGTAGAGTAGTTAGGGTCAGAACTTGGGCCCTAGAGTTCTAGCAAGTCAGGCTCAGCCACCTAACTTCAAAGCAGAGAAAGATTTATTTAGTGTGATCACATTGGGAAGAGGAACAAAGAGATCCAGTGACACCCCCACCCCCACCCCCGTGCCACCCACAGCCCATCTTCAGGACACTGACTTGAGGATTAGGTTGAAATAGAAGGCCAAGACTGGGGAGATCCTGAGCTCAAATCCGCATGGCCCACCTACAAATCTGGGAGTGGCCTTCTGCTCCTGTGCACACTGCTTCCCAGTGCTGTAGGAAGCAGAGGCAGGAGAATTATTGGTGGTCAGTGGCTGCCAGTTTACCTGCACGTTTGGTGAGAGATGCTGTGTATTAGTCAGGGTTCTCCAAAGAAACAGAACCGCTAGAATGAATATATATGTATAGAGATTTGTCAGCTTAGCTCACAGGATAGAGTCTGAGTAGTCCAACAATGGCTGCACCACACTGGAGAGGCTGAAAATCCATAGTCACTCAGTCCACAAGGCTGGATGTCTCAGTAGTCCCAATCTGGTGCTGATGGTCTGATGAATTCCAAAAGATCTGCTAGTGTGCAGTCTACAGCAGCAAGACAACTTACACGTGAGCGCGCACGGAAGCAGCAAGAAGCCAGGCGTTCTCCTCTGCCGTGGCCTTTTATACCGGCTGCCATCAGAAGGTAATACCCACATTTAGGGTGTGTCTTCCAGCTTCAGATGATCCAATCAAGATCTCTCTCATTTCAGATCCAGTCAAATTGACACCCAGGATTAGCCATCACACTCTGCCTCAAGGGAATAAGGGGGCGAGGGGTAGAGCAGGTCACTTTCTGGCCTCTGTGTGTACACATGCACCCCCACCCCCACACACCATACACACATTCACACAAACAAGTCAAAATAAAATAAAAATATTAAGAAGATGTCAAGGGCTATGCACAGTTAAGCAGCCCTGGTCAAGCTGTGGCCCCATGGTTAGCATTGTCTCCACCACAGTCTCTCCTGGGGGTGGTCTGACAAGTTGTCAGAACACTGTGAGATTGCTTCCTGAGAGAAAAGTTACTTCTGTGACTGGGCTTCAGCCTTTTCCTTCTCCCAGCATGAGACTCCAGGGAATCCTAAGTCCTTTGCGTGCACTGATCGGATAGACACAGGGAGGGGCAGGTGTCCATATCATGGTCTGTATCAGGACAGTTACAACCTTCTGGGACCCCATTGGTGCCTCTGGGAGATGCTGCCTACAACAGCACCTTCTGGGCCTGTGTGTAGGCCCTGCTGTCCCTCAGGTCCTACTAAACCTCTATGTCAACTTGTCTCCTGTAGACTCCTGCTGGGAATGTGTCTAGGGTTCTGGAGGGACCAGGTTTCTGCCAGTAGAAGGGAGGGGTCCATGCTCTGAGCTGAAAGCAAAGCCTGCATGGGGGGACACTGCCCTGAGACATGGTGGCCCAGAAGCATGGCCCTCACAGACCAGATACATGGTTTCAGTGTCACTAACAATGCCAGAGCATCTTATATTTTGGGGCCCCTATGTGAGTATGTAGGGTTGTTCTCAACTGGGCAGAGGGCTCAGACTGAAAAGGCAAGAGAGCGAGATCCCATCACCTGTCCATGATCCCAACAGGCTGTAAGGGGGCCAGTAGGCTGAGCGGGACTTTGGCTGCCCCAGTGACCCAGCTCGCCATTGAGGACCTGAGTTTGATCTGCAGAATCCACATTAAAAAAAGCCCTGTGTGGTGGTGTTTCCTATATTCCCACTGGTAGGGAGCTAGAGACAGATGGATCCCTGGGACTGACTTTCTGCCAGAGTCTTGCCTACCTGATGAACTCCAGTCTAGTGAGAGACATTGTCTTGTAAATCAAGGTGGACAGAACTTGTCTTGTAAATTAAGGTGGATGATACCTGAGAAATGGCACTAAATTTCATTCCTGACTTCCACTTCCCCCAACACCAAGTATACACAGACATAGACACACACACATGAGTAGCTATGATGAGGACCAACATGAATTGTAGTGCCCTGACTACTGGGCATCTCCATATAAGTACCCCAGTACAGTCACCTCTCTCTCTTCTTTCATATGGGGCCTTTCCACAATCACAAAACAAGCTTACTCACTGAACATGGAAAGACTTGTCCTTGAGGGGGGTGCATCACAGCAGCTGCAGTCTGAAGAGGTGGCTGGTGTGGACTGTCCCCACCACCTGGCTTTGAGCCCCGTATTTCCTCCTGTGCAGGGACATGAACCAGGACCAGGCTGGTCTGATTTAGTTAGGCCTCGACACATTAGGGACTGAGCAGGTCATGTCTGGGTTGCCCCAGGGCACCTGTTCCTGGAAGGTCTGGACAATGGGCAGGGGTCATTCCTGGAAGACATTACTGGCAGCACTCTGCCTCATCCTATAGAATGGTTGCCCCTAGCACTGTCACCAGGCCTTTGTGACTGTGTCACAGAACGCCTGGGGTAAGACAAGCTACTGGGCTCCTGCAGGTAAGAGGTGTGTGTCAGGAAGGGGGCAGCTATTTGGAGAGAGCTAGTCCAGGTGGGGCCAAGACACCCTAGGTGGTCCTGAGTGGCCTCAACCCTCTCCACAGAGAGGCCTAGAGGAGTCAGGGAGTCATTTTATGCTGTGCTAAGCACACTGGCAGGCTGGGTCACAGTGGTTTGTGAAAGACAGTAAGTATGGGTGTGAGTGTGCATGTGTGCGTTAGTGGGGACATGTTTCTATGGGTGAGTCAGGGTGCACTGCATACTTGCACTGTGGTAACTTGCAGGGTCAGCTCTGAGCCACCAATTCCAGGGCAGCCTTTCTCCACCAATCCCCTGTAAAGTTGAGAGCTGGTCCCAAGATCCGGAGGTGGGCTGGAATGTGTCTGCACAGCCTGTCTGATGCCACAAGGTGGTGCTCAGGGCACCTGTGGATCACTAGTGATTTCTCCCCTGAAAAGCACTGGAAGGTTTGTAGTCTGCAGCCTCCCTTGGTCACCTGTCCATGTCCATGGCAGTGTCTCTCTGAATGCTAGAGAGCACACAGCCCAAGCCAGCTACCTCTGGGCAGCCCAGTCTCCAGACCCTGGGCCTGCTGTTCCCTACCCAGGATGATGCTCCCTAGACCATGTCTCCATGGCTGACATTTCTCTTTTTCTGCTCAGCTTTTCTACAAAGCCCAAAGTGATTTCAGCTACTGCCAGCCCTGAGACAAGGTCTCAAATAGCCACAGGATTAACTTTCCAACATCCCTCCCCATGTGAGGCCTTGGAGGCTTTTCTGAGACCAAGAGGAAAGAGGAAGGATGGACAGTTGCAAGCAAGGATGGTGGGGATCAGGCGAGGATATGGGTGAGGAAGGGGGACATGGTTGAGGACTAGGGATGTGGGGAGCAGCTGGGAGCATGGGTGGCAGGAGGATGCACAGGTGATCAAATGAGACATTTGCACAGTAGGGAGCACCACTGAGAATGAGAAGTCCACAGGTGTGTAGTTGAGAGCATAGATGAGCTGAGGGGATAGTGTGATGCCACATATGGATGATTATGAGGGCCCATGTGTGTCCAGGATGGGAGAACAGTGAGCTGGAGAAGAAAGGATAAGGTGGGGGAGGGGAACAGGTGAGTGACAATGGACACAAGTGAAAGTGACAGAAATAGGCAGAAGGGCCACAGGTGAGTGTGTGGGACCATGGTGAACAGGACACATGTGGGTAAGCAGAGAGGACACAGGTCAGTAGGAGGGGGACAGGGGTCATCAGGAAGGGGACAGAGGTTATCACGAGGGGACACTGTGTATCAAAGGTCAAGTGGTGAGCACTGGGGCATGAGCGAGCAGGAAGAGACATGTGTGATCAGGAGAAAACACTGGTTAACAGGAGGGGCACTGGTCAGCCTGAGATGGCACAGGTGACTAAAAGGGGAGAGGGGTAAGGAGGCAGAAATACCAGTGACTAGCAGGGACACAGGTGAGCTGGAGCAGGGAGGGGAGAATGTTTGAACACGAAGGAACAGATGGAAACTGAAGGGAGCTTGAGTGAGTAGAGTGAGTAGAAGGAGCATGAATGATTAGAAGTGAGCAGAGGTATGTGGAAGGGAGCTGGTGTATGCAGGAGGCCAGGGGTATGCGGGAGGCCAGGGGTATGCGGAGGCCAGGGGTATGCGGGAGGGGAGGGTAGGGGTATGCGGGAGGCCAGGGGTATGTGGGAGGCCAGGGGTATGTGGGAGGGCAGGGGTATGCGGGAGGCCAGGGGTATGTGGGAGGGGAGGGTAGGGGTATGCGGGAGGCCAGGGGTATGTGGGAGGGCAGGGGTATGCGGGAGGCCAGGGGTATGTGGGAGGGGAGGGTAGGGGTATGCGGGAGGCCAGGGGTATGTGGGAGGGCAGGGGTATGCGGGAGGCCAGGGGTATGCGGGAGGCCAGGGGTATGTGGGAGGCCAGGGGTATGCAGGAGGGCAGCGGTATGCAGGAGGGGCAGGGGTATCAAGTACAGAGCAAAATGCCATTAAGCACAAAGCCCATGACCCAACCCGTGGAATCTGTGGTAATGTTATGGGAATTAACCCGACCTCACCATGTGAGAAGACTGAAACCATATTCAAGAAGCAGAGGAAGTTTTCATTTCTTATGCAGGGGCCCAGTCCAAGCTCCTGCTCCAGGAACTGACACCCATACTATAAACAAATACAGGTTTTTATAGGATTTTTCATGTCATCCCTTGGCAGTAATCATATTGGTGGATTTGATCCTTCCAGCACAGAAGTTTCTGTGCTTCTTGGCTATTAGAGGAAATCTAAGCAGTCAGTGTTTTATGATAAAGCAGATATTTCAGGCAAGTATGGGGCTGTAACATTTCCCAGTAACATGGTGATGTCAGTACAATCTTAGCCTTCTTAACAAATAAGACCCATTGCATCAGATGTTTCCTTAAGATCACAGGCTGCAGTTTTTGTGGTTGCCTCACTAGTCTTATTTAAGTTTGAGACCGAGCTCAGAGAGTAGCCTTTATGATTTGACTTCAGTATAAGCTTCCAAGGTCCTAACTGACTTACTAATTGGCTTAGTATTAAGAGTATATAGTATTCTTGTCAAATATATTTGTTATTACTTACTCATCTGTGGGAATGGCTTTATTAATGGACATAATCTGAACTAATGATTTTTAACCTCAGCAAAACCATGTGCTCTTGTGTCTTGTGACCTTGGCACCTGATCTCTTTTCCTAGGCAGCCTCAATATAGTATTTCATCCCAAAAACATAATGGATGAATGAATGTGGGTGTGCTTGAGAATTAACATATCAAAGTGCTGAAAGGAGGCAACCCATCTCCATTGCACACAGTGGAGGTTGGGAAAGACTGTGTGGTTGTGGATGAATGGGATAGTCTAGTCTAGGGATGCAAAGGTTGGATGGTCTGTTAATATTTGGGCGGAGTCATGCTTATCTTTTCCCATTTGAAGCTGGAGAAGCCATTTTGAATAAAATTATGGATGGGGCTGGACCCAGAACAGAGTTCCAAAGACAGAGTTCCAGCAAGGTATTTCCATATGCGCAGTTTCAAGAGAAGACAGCTCCAAGAGTTATCTAGGGGAATGAATGTCCTCCGTTTTCAAGCCCAGTCTTAAAACTGGATTTAAGAGTTAGGCCTGTGAAAGAAAATTTCCAGAAAGAACTTCTACACCTTGAGCTGAACTTCCTGCAAGGCTGACCAACTAATTAACACTTCAACGACTGTGGTGACTTTGAAATGTTGCAGATCCAGACTATATTCACAAATTATCTGAGGACAACTTTATCCCCCTTAAATAGCCACACCTTGCCCACCTCTGTTTCCAAATTAACATATTTGTGACTAATGAAATGTATTAACTAAAGAAACAATTCCCACCAATCAAAAGGTAAGAATGCCATGAGCTAGCATCTGAGGCCCGTGGCTAAGATTTCTCTTTTGCTGTGTCTGCCTACTTAGCGTTTCCACCATTTTATTTGAAAAGTGTCTTGACATGTGACACTTTTCTTTGTTCTGTTACTATAAAAATGTAATGTAACTGTTGCCACTCCAGAACATGGAGTTTTGGGTAACCTGAATCTGTGTTCCTGGGCCATGGTCACTCATATTTGTCTCCAAAATAAACTGTCTCATCCCTTTTGAAGTGAGAGTAATACTTTTGCATTGACAGCCTATTCAGATATTTGTAAAGTTGGGTAGTAACATTATACTCATCTACCATGCAGAATGAAACTATACTGGGGTCAGAGTTCACTAGTTCCACATTGGGTCGATTTTTTTCCACATCAGTAGGACAAAGGTCACTGATGGATGTGGCCACCTTTGTGCCTACTATTGGCAAGTTCAGTGCAAACTGTGGAGGCCATGTGTCTCTGCAGTGCAACAGTGTGGGTATCCTGTGAACACACCCTGTGCCTGAGAGCAGAACAAGACCACCATCATGCAAACACCTGTGTGCTCTAACACTGACCAGCAGCATGCATAATATACACATGAATATACCCTTCCTGATATTATGGAAATAGAAGAGCTTATCAGATGCTAAAAGATTTGCAATGTGATGATAACTAAGCAGCCTGGAAATAGAAATGGGGACATGAACAGGAATCTTCCCCTATGTCCTAAGGTTATCCAGGATAGAAGTCTTTGTTTTCCAAAGCTATCACATTCCTGTAACCTTTGCATTTCTACCTTTGCAGCCCTGTTATCTTACTTAATTACCATGTATATGCTATGTACCTTTCACGTGCATTCCTTACATGAGGGTAAAAACCCTCCAAAACTTGAACAAGGGGCTGACTCCTTTATGGAAGGATCTGTGGGTCAGACTGCTAACATAATATTAAACTACCTCTTCTCATCTGACTCTGGCTGTTGGTCTCTGACACTTTCTTTGGTCATTTCATAAGGTGAACAGTGGCCAAGACATGTTGGCACATGGCTTTAGTCCCAGCATTTGGGAGGCAGAGGTGGATGGATCTCCATGAGATTGAGATCAACTGGTCTACATAGCAAGTTCCAGGCCAGCTGGGGATAAAGGGAGACCCTGTTTCCAGAACAAACAACATCGACAAACAGTAAAGTGCACAGTAAAAGAGTAAGTGATGAGTACAGTTGTTAAACGTTAGGGTCCGTGACTCCGCGGATCTCTTCTGAAGAACAAATGCAAGAGTACGGAGATGCAAAAATCAAACAGAGTTTTACTAAACCAGCTGGCTAGGGCCGACCGTCCTTCCAAGACACGCAGGTCTGGTTAGGGCAATCGACCCTGAGACAATTTTAGGTAAAGATTATATAGGCTTCCACAACC
>NW_008354274.1:5570165-5585580 GCF_000622305.1 Nannospalax galili
GTACGACTCTTTCTTGTTGTCTTGTGTAAGCAGACATGACATGACACAGAACAGGTCAGGCTCCGGGGACTGTAGCACTTTGCCTCTATCTCTGGATGCCTGTGTCTCCAGTTGAGTTAATTGGTTACACTCTTCCCCTAACATTTAGTAAGTTCAAGCAGTAAATTCAGGCAAGCAGTATATTCAAACAAACAGTAAATTCCTCTTTCCCTAACATTAAAAAGATATTTTTCATGTGTGCACAGCTTGCTTAATACAAGAGTCCCTGTTATATAGAATTGTCGTCGACTGTCAAGCTAGACTGGCAAGCTATAGACAGAAGCTTCCTTCCAACCTTGGCTGTACATGCTGGCTTAGGAGTATACACTTGACTGTGGACCTTCTGCCAGAAAAGGCGGGGCAGAGAGAGTCAGTCACCTCACCACCCAATCAGTCAGCACTCACTGCATTAGGTGAGGAACTAAGAGTGTATGGGTGAAAAATGCCATGAGGTGCTTGCCCTCTCCATTTTGGATGACTGCTGGAAAGTCGACCCACACTGGGATGGTGGGAGAACTGTTAAGGTTCAGATAGCCCTGCCCCCTCACCAACAGGGTCTCAGGGGAACCACCGACACTCTTGTAAGGAACCCCTCACCCACTGCTCTGTATGGAAATACAATAAACTGTTTCGGTCCCCAAACTGTGGTTTGGAGAAATTATACCTCATTTTGTCTTAAGGATGGTGGGAGGAGGGGGCTGGATGTTGTTGTGCCTCCCAGAAGGAATCTTAGTGATAACTGGCATAGTTTGGCAGGACAGGACAATTACAAGAGTGAGTTTGGGAAGAGCAATGGTGCTGTGTCTGATATGGGGAAGGAGACCAACAACGGAAGGGAAGGTGGGTGAGGGGAGAGCGTTGGGGGAAGATATTTTAACACAGAGGGCTAGCTCCATAGGGCTGCTGGGAGTAACTGAGGCAGCACAGATTGTGCAATGGATAGTGAGATGTGTAAGTAGGGTGAGACCACCCAAGTGGATGATGTCATTTGGGGGAAATCCCCTATGGCAGTCTTCCCGTAGGTGGCCTACAGTGGTGTGCCAGCTTGAGAGGTGGGGTCCACCACATGAGCATGGAGATGCTTTAAAGACCATGGAAGGTCTAGAGCAAGATTTGCAAACCCTGAAAGTAGCGCATGGGGGGTGGCGGGGAGTTCCAGCAAGCAGTTTCACAGGCCACATGGCCACTTCTTTTCATAATAGAAGATCTGTCCATGGCAGAGGTGGTAGCTTGGAGGGAGACTAAAGATGTAAGAGAGGAATTGAAGCAAAAAATGGATATGAGACTGGCCTCTTCAGTACTGACCTTGCCAGTAAATTGCATAAAAGAGAAAAAGAGATTGAGATCAGCTTACCATTTTTTTCTAGGGGGACAGATTGAAAAGAGAGCCCAGATGAGATCGATAAATCAGGGCTCATCTTGGAACCCCAAAACCTGGAGCCCATGGGAGAAGTCAGGTAGTGATGAGGAAGGGAGCGACTGGGAGATAGCTAAAGATGCCCCTCAGGTTCTACTCTTAATACAAAGAAAGGAAAAATCCATGTTTCAGCATGCTGATGGAGGCCTTAACAATGGTCCTATGCAAGAAACCATAGGAGAGTACTCCACACTGGAGCTGTTGGAAGTAGGGAAGACTTTCAAACAAGCAATGAAGGAACCCATCACCATCTGGCTTGTGAGGATACGGGACATGGGACCAAATGATATTAGTTTAAGTACTACAGAAGCACTAAAGCTGAGCAATGAAACTACCATCCCTCCTTGAGACGCAGGCTATATAACCTGAGGCAGTACAGGGGGAAGCACTCCCTGATTGACTGGCTTGTATGAGCCATTAGAGATACTTGGTCATCATGAATGGAGGTTCCCATGGATATCAGGGCTGGAGGACCATAGAAAAGGGACAGGCATTACTGAGAGAACTTGGTATGAGGATAGCAGTGTATGATTCCCAGTTCACTGGGCCAGATAGGACTGTGTTCACCAGAGATTTAAAGAAGAGCTTCGTTCAGCAGGGATCTTGAAATTGGTATGGAGCTTTAATGGCTTTGCTGAGTCCCTTAGAGGGGTAGGAGCTTTGTGAAGTAGGAGAGACTCTGGAAGATCTAAGTGACTTAGGCCAGCATTTTATATGTGTCTGTAAAATAGTAGAGCAACCTAAAAGAGATATAAAGAAGACAAAGCAGAGAAAGAGGTCTATTTGGGTTACCCAATGGCAAATGTGGAAATATTTCTGTCTAGCCCAAGTTCCTAAAGAAAAAGTTGACCCAAAGCCAAATTCTGTGTTAAGGAGTTCTGGAAGACTTTAACACCTGAGGAACAGTTCACAAAATGCATACAGAAGATGAAAACTGTCCCAGGGTAGATAATGACCCCCAAAACTAAACAGGGTACATTTCTCTCCTGAGAAAGGTTATAGTAGGGGTGGAGGCAGTTTGCCCAGCCAGGGCCTCCCCCAGCAGGCAGATGTGGTCAATGGAGAGGCAACAGGCAAAAGGCAGAGCCAGGGCCTACCTGACCCGGGGAACCAACAGGTGCAGCAAGGGCATGAGGGGCCCTGTTGCTCCTTGGCCATGCACTGGGTCAGGCAACTTGAGATGGGCCTAATAAGTTCATCTAGAATAAGGAAACACAGGGGTGCTCCCTGGAAAAACTCCAGAATATGGAATGGCTCCAAAAAAATAACTGAAGATAGTAAAGAACTAAGTCGATGCCTTTTATCTGTGCACAACATAGGTGTGTTGAAAAAACAGTTGATGCAAATGGATAAAGTCTTTCCATGCTGTGTTCGACCTTGTTTATGTTTAATTTAGTATATAATGTTGACTTCTGAGTGTTTTACAGATGTGGATTCCATTTGAGAGACATCAGGTACACCTGCAGAAACAAGGATGGAAAAGAAATTCACAAAGCATACAAGGGCCAGACATAGCTGTAAAATTCTTGGGAACTTTATGGTTGGGTTAGGCACAAGTGATACCCACCAGGATGGTTGGGAAAAGTCTACAACAGCCTGGGCCTATAGATGGCAAAGAGTAAACAGATATCCTATGAAAATAAAAATAGAGGTTCCCCAAACTGTACAACTGTTAAATGAAAATTCCAGTACCAGAGGTGAATTGTTGGCTAGGGAGGCTCTGGAGGCCCTGAAAAGAATAAAGACTATTGCCACTAATATTGGTTACACACCAGAAGAAGCCTGTAAGACCCTATTGCTGAAGATGCCATATGATGTGAGCATGGGAAAGGGAGAGATCAAGCTGTGACTAAGCTGGAAATGCCTTGCTACTGGATGGCTGGACTTCATAGTGCTAGAAGGCTCTATGCAAATGGTTGAGGGAGATTTGTCCCCTACAGTCCTACTTAATGATGGACGCTGTACGCTTTAAGGTCCTTGTATGGATCACAATGATGTGTATGAACCTCAAATACTGTACCTTATGTCGACCACATAATACCCTATACAGAACTCATAGTGCGTGGTTCAGAGCTCACAGTGCATCATGCAGAGTTCACGGTGCATCTTACAGAGCTCATAGTGCATGGTTCAGAGCTCACAGTGCATCATGCAGAGTTCACGGTGCATCTTACAGAGCTCATAGTGCATGGTTCAGAGCTCACAGTGCATCATGCAGAGTTCACGGTGCATCTTACAGAGCTCATAGTGCATGGTTCAGAGCTCACAGTGCATCATGCAGAGTTCACGGTGCATCTTACAGAGTTCACTGTCCATTGTATGGAGCTCACAGTGCCTTGTATGGAGCAAATAATGCACTGGGTCACAGAGCACTGCATAGAGCTCACAGGCCATTCTAGCGTTCACAGTGCATTGTACAGAGCTTACAGTGCATTCTGCAGAACTTACAGTGCACTGTGAAGAGCTCACAGCACACTGTATAGAACTCACAGTGCATTGCATAGAGCTCACAGTTCTCTAGAATAGAGATCATTGTTTTCCTGATGAGAACTCTTTAATGCAACTTTATTGCTTTATTGAGTTCATAATGGCCTGTATGTAGCTAACAGTGTGATTTGTAGAGATCATAGTGCTCTGTATGGATTTCAGGGTCAGGTATAGAGGAATTAATGTCCCATACAGTTATAATGTTTCCCTTCATGAGCTCATATTACCCTGAATAGCCTTCACAGTGCTCTGTGTGTAGCTCATAGAGCTTTTGTGGAGGTCATATTTCCTGGTACAGAATTCATCACCCCTGGATAGAGAGTATGCTGCTCTGTGCATCTGGCATATTGTCCTATTGAGCTCATCTTGCCTGGTGTAGAATCAGAGTGCACTTGTAGTTCACTGGATGTAGATCATAATGCTTCTGTGTGGAGAGCATAGCGCACCTCTATGGGACTCATGATGTACTGTATACGACACATTGTACTGCATGTAGAATGCCTAATATCCTATGCAGAGCTCAAATTTCTCTGTGTGGAGCTCAGGTTGATCCTGTATAGAGGTCATAACTCTGTGTATAGCACATAGCTCACTTTATGGAGCATATACCTGTGCAAAGTTCATAGTGTCCTGTATGGAGTTTAGAATGCACCCACATTAGGGTCACAGAGCTCATAACACCATGGCCACAGCTCATAGTGCCCCTCTGTTGAGCTCATAGTGTGAGCTCATAGCCCACATAGAGTTCATGGTGCCTTTTTTTAGCTCATGGTGCTCCTGCACAGAGCTCACAATGACCTGCATGAGCTCACTGTGCTCTGCACAGAGCTCACAGTGTTCTGTACAGAGTGCAGAGTGCGCTTGTTAGAATTCATAGTGCCCTTGATAAAACTCACAGTCACAAGCATACAGATCTCTGTACAGTAGTCTATCGAGTATAACAGTGGTATAGGAATCCCAGTGTACCAGTGTAGAGCTCATAGTAAGTACAGAACTCACTCCCTGCACATCTCATCTCACTTGTACAGATGTCACGGTGGCCCTCACGGAGCCCATCCTGTATTGTATACATCTTATATGGCATTTTGTGGAGGTTCTAGTGCCTTTTGTAGACCTCATAAGCTTGCGTCTGTGCTATGTTGCCCTAGATAGACATGATATCACCATGTACTGTGTTCCTATTGCTCGGTATACACCTCACAGGGGCCTGAATGGAGCTCACTGTGCCCTATACAGAACACAGAGTGAAGTCAGAGTGGACTGTACAGAGTTCACAGCCCCATGTTTAGAGCTCAAAGTCCTTGGGACAGTGGTGTGGACAGGCCTCACAGTGAACCCTGTGGAACTATCAGTGGCCTATATAGATCTCACAAGGGCCTTTATGGAGCTGATGGTAGCATGCATGGAGCTTACTGTGGCTTCCTTAGATCTCACTATGGCATGTATGGAGCCCACAATCACTTGGATAGAATATCCAGTATGCTGTATGGAGCTCAAGGAGGCCTGCCTAAAGTTCAGAATGGCCTGAAGGGACCCCACAGTGCCCTATATGGAGCATACAGTGGCTTGTACAGAGCTGACAGTGGCTTGTATGGATGCATAGTAGCCCGTATAGAGTTCACAGCGGCTGGACTAGATGTCTTAGTGGACTATTGGGAAGTCATAGTGGTCTGAATGGCGCACGAGGCCTATATGGATCTCACAGTTCTGGAGATAGAGGTCAGACTGGCCTGTGTAGAGCACACAGTGGCATGTATGGAGCTCATAGCAACATATAAAGGTCACATTGTCCTGTGTAGAGCTCATAGAATACTGTATAGAACTCACAGTATCTTTTATGGAGCTCACAGTCCCCTGCATGAGTGGATAGTGGTCTGTAATGAGCTCATAGTTACCTGTATGCAGCTCATAGTAGCATTTACAGAGCACACATGTTCTTATTTCCACGTAAAGTGGCCTGTTCATAGCTCACAATCTCCTTTCTGGAGCTCACAGTGGTCTGTATGGAGCGTGCACCTACATGAAATTCACAGTGGCCTGTTTAGAGGTCTTATTGGACTACATGGAGCTCATAGTGGCCTCTATGGAGTTCACAGTGGCCTATATGGATCTTAAAATGCCATACATAGAGCTCACAGTGGCCTGTATGGAGCTTACAGTGGTCTACATACATCTCACAGAACCTGTGAGGGGATAATAGCAGCTTGTATGGAGCTCACAGTAGCCAGTGAGCTGCTCAGTGTATCCTTATTGGACCTTAAAGTGGCCTGTATGGAGCTAAAAGTGGTTTGTGTAGATGTCAGTTACCTGTATACAGCTTGCTCTGTCCTGTATGGATGCAGAGCAACCTAAACAGAGCTTATAATAGTCTCTTTCGAGTCAGAGTACCCTGTATGGAGCACACTAGTATGGAGTGTGCAGTGGTCTGTGTATGGCTCACAGCACCCTACAAGGAGATCATAGTAGCTTGTGTGGAGGTCACAGTGTGCAGCACATGGTGCTTTTATGGAGCTCACGGTGTCTGTATACAGCTTACAGCACCCTGAAAGGAACTGTGTGGAATTCACAGTTGCATATTTGGATCAGACAGTGGCATGCACAGAGTTCATAGTGGCCTGTAAGGAGCTCACAGAGACTTAGATAGAATACACAGTGAGCTGTGTGCATCTTACAAGATCTGGATAGAATTCATGGTGACCTGAAGAAACCCACAGTACCCAGAGCTCACAGTGGCCTGTATGGACCTGAGTGGTTTGTGTAGATCTTAGACTGTCATTATGCAGATTACAGTGGTCTACATGCAGCTCACAGTGGCCTGTGTGGGTGAACGGTGGTTTGTATGGGTGCACAGTGGTCTGTATGAAGCTCACAATGGCCTGTTTGGGGCTCACAGTCATCTTTGGAAGGTGTATGTATGGAAGCTCAACGGCCCTGTATTGAGCACACAGTGGCCTATTCATAGCTCACAGTGGCCTGTTTACAGCTCACAGTACCCTCCCTGTAAAGAGATCATAGTAACTTGAGTGGAGCTCATGGTGTACGGTGAGCCGCTCACAGTGTCCTGTATGGAGCTCACAGTGGACTGAATGGGGTTCACAGGGGCCCATGTGGAGCCTAAAATGCCATATAGTCAGGTCACACTGGCCACTTTGGAACTCACAGTGTTCTGTTTAGAGATCACAGTGACATATTTGGAGAACACAGCGTCCTGTATACAGCAAACAGCATCCTGTAAGAGATCACAGTAGCTTGTATGGAGTTTACAGTAGCCAGTGTACAGCTCACAGGGACCCATCTGGAGCTATGAGTTGTGTCAATCTCACAGTGGCCTGCATGCAGCTCGTTGTGGCCTGTATGGATACATAGTGATGTGTACAGAGCTCACAAGAGACTCTATTGAGTGAAAGGGTGCTGAGTTCACAGTGACAAGTATAGAGCTCACAGTGGCCTGTATACAGCCTACAGCACCTCTAAGAGATCATAGTAGCTTGTATGGAGCTCACAGTGTGCAGTTTGTAGCTCATGGTGTCCTGTATGGAGCCCACAGGGGCCTGTATGAAGTTAAAATTTCCATGTGAGTGAACAGTGGGCTGTACGGAGTTGTCAGTGAACTGTGTGGAGCTGACAGAGGCCTGTATGGAGCTCACAGGCACAGGATAGAATACACAGTGGGCAGCATGGATCTTACAGGGTCTGTTTTGAATTCAGAGTTGCCTGAAAGAACCTCAGGGTGACCTGTGTGGAGCTAAGAGTGGTTTGTGTGGATCTCACAGGAGCCTGTATGTCGTTCTCTCTGATCCTGCATGGATGCAGAGTGACCTGTACAGAGCTCACAATGTCTTTACTGAGTCAAGGAACCATCCACAGAGCAAACAGTGACAATTTTTGAGCTTGCAGTGAGTTCAGTGTCCTGTAAATAGCTCACAACTTCCTGTAACAGATCATAGTAGCTTGTCTGGAACTCACAGTGTTCAGTGTGCAGTTCACAGCGTCCTGTATGGAGCTCACAAAGGACTTTATACTGCTCAGATTCCTCTGTATGAAGGGTGTGATGGCTAATCCTGGGTGTCAACTTGACTGGATCTGGGATTAACTGAAATGAAAGAGATCTTCTTGATTGGATCATCTAAAACCGTAAGACACACCCTAAATGTGGGCATTACCTTCTGATGGCAGCCTGTATAAAAGGCCATGGCAGAGGAGAATGACAGGCTTCTTGCTGCTTGCCTTCTCTGTCGCTGGTGAGTTTGTCTTGCTGCTGTAGACTGAAGACTAGCTGATCTTTTGGAATTTGTCAGACCTTCAGCGCCAGATTGGGACTACTTTGGAATTCATCAGACCTTCTGTGTCAGATTGGGACTACTGAGAAAATCAGCCTCATGGACTGAGCGACTACAGATTCTCAGCCTCTCCAGCCTGGTGCAGCCATTGTCAGACTATTCGGACTCTCCCTTGTGAGCTAATCTGATAAACCCTATATTAATTCTACCAGTTCTCTTTCTTTAGAGAACCCTGACTAATACAAAGGGACAGTGGTCTCTACAGAGTAGACAGTGGGGAGCTCACAGTGGCATTTACGAAGCTGACAGTGGCATGTATGGAGCTCACAAAAGCTCTTTGGATCTCAGTGACCTGTATAGAACTCACAGCCACTATGACATCAAACACACTGTCACTATAAGAGTCTCACAGGGGTTTGTATAGATTCAGAGTGGCCTGAAGGTGCCTCATAGTGCCCTATTTGGAGCTCACAGTGGTATCTATGGAGTTCACCATTACTTCTATCAATTTCACAGTGGCCTGTCTAGAAGTCTTAGTGGATTGGAAGGACCTCATGATGGCCTGTACTGAGTCCCAGTAGCCTGTATGGCTCTTACCATGCTGTAGCTAGAGATCACAGTGGCCTGTATAGAGCTTGTGTGGCCTAAATAGACCTGAGTGGTTTGTGTCCTGGATGCAAATTACAGTGGTCTCTATTCAGCTCACAGTGGTCTCTATGTAGCTCATAATCACTTGAAATGGAGCACACAGTGGCATATATGGAGCTCACAGTGACTTGGATTGAATATACAGTGAGCTGTGTGGATCTCACAGAAGCCTGTATAGAATTCCTGGTGGCCTGAAGGGATCTCAAATTACTAATGTGTATGGAACTCACAGTGACTTGTATGGAGCTCACAGTCACTTGTATGGAATGCACAGAGGCCTGCATAGACCTAAGAGTGGTTTTTGTAGACCTTAGTGTCCTACAATCAACTTTTAGGGCCTAGATGCAGTGGATGCAACTTACAGTGGCCGTTATGAAAATCAGTGGCCTGTGTAGAGGACTAAGTGGCCTGTATGTAGCTCATAGTGGCCTATATGGATCTCCTAGTGATGTACATAGATGTTACATTGGCCTATATGGGCTCACAGTGTCCTCTATAGAGCTCACAGTGGTGTTTATGGATGTACAGCGGCCTGTGTGGATGCATAGTGGCATTTATGAATGCACAGTGGTGTTTACGGATGCACAGTGGCCTGTGTGGAGCCCAGAGTTCGGAACTAAGAGTGATCTGTGTAGATGTCACAGTTAGGAATGAGGAGTTTTAACTCTCTCCCAGTCAATTTAGGATTAGAAGGTAAAAGAGTCTCTGGTAGGAAAGAAGAGTAGCCAACCTCCTAGAATCCATATTGGCCTTTATTAGTCAGTAGGGGTGACTACTGACCAGTGGGGGTCTTCAGGAGCCACAGGGGCCAGACAGCAGGGAGCTTAAGAACTTTTGCGTAGGTAACAGGGGCATGAGTTAGGTAAAGGATTTTCAAGGCCTGCATTCTTTTCCCATAAATAAAGGTCTCTGAGGGCTTGAGGGAAAAGATTCAATGTTTACAAATTTTTCTCTAATACTGGAGCAGAAATTCAAGGCTTTGGTCCTAGACATGCTTGTTTCCAAAGCAAGGATTGCTTTATGGTTCTGGTTAATGGAGGTATCCCTCCAACAGTTGTCTGTTTGCAGTTTACTCTGGCCTGAATGGATGCAGAGTGAGCTGTTCAGAGCTCAGAGTGCTCTTTACAGCAGCCTGTTAGGAGATCAGAGTAGCTTGTATCGAGCTCACAGTGACCAGTGTGCAGCTCATGGTGTCCCGTATGGATGCACAGTGTCCCATATGGATACGCAGTGGCCTGGGTAAAGCTCATGATATCTGAGTTTGTGCTCACATTGACCTGTACAAAGCTCACAGTGGTCTCAATTGAGTCATAGAACCCTGTATGGAGCACAAGGTGGCCAGTTTTGAGATCACAGGGACATGTATAGAGTTCATGCTGGTCTTTCTACAGTCCCCAGAACCCTGTAAGACCATAGTAGTTTGTATGGAGTTCACAGTGTCCTGCATAGACTTCTCAGTGTCATGTATGGAGTGCACAGAGGTCTGCAAACAGTTGACAGTGTTCTGTAAAGAGATCATTGAAGTCATAGTGCTCCTCCACTGGGGTGGTAGAGCTCTTCCACTGAGGTGCTAGTGCTCCTCCATTGAGGTCTTAGTGCTCCTTCTTTGAGGTCTAGTGCACTTGTATGGAGTCCTAATGCTGTGTGCGTAGATCACAGTGCCCAATGTAGAAAACACAGAGCCCTGTGCTGATCTCACTGAGCATTTGTATATATAATTCATAATGCTACAGCTCATAATGCACCTAAATATGTCTCACAGTGCTCTTCACCAGAGCTCATAATGAACTTATTATACCTTACATACATCTCATAGTGCTCTACACAGAGCTCACAGTGAACCTGCATAGTTCCCATAAAGCATGGTGGAGAGCTCATAGTGCACCTGTTAGAGTTTAGAGTTCATGTACTAAGCTCATAGTACAGAAGCATACAAATCTCAGTACCCCAGCATAGAGATCATGATACTCTGTTCATGTGAAGATCTCCGTGTACTCACATTGAACTCACAATGACCTGCACTGAGCTCATACTGCCCTTCTCAGTGAAATTAATAGTGCTCACAATGATTGTTAGTATCCCATAGTGCCTTGCATAGAGGTTATGGTTCCATGTCTGGATCTCTGTCATCCTGTATTGTGCTCATATTGCCATGGAGGCTTCAAATGTCCTTTATGGAGCTCTCACAGTGCCGTTAATGGAGCTCAAAGTGCTCTGGAACGTGCATTACTACCCACTTGGGATATATCTGTGAAATTTTATTTAGTTATGTTTATATAGTTCAAGCATGTATGAAGCTTAGACTATATTTCTCAGAGAATGTGGTGTCCAGTATTGAATGTACTGTCTGTGTAGGGGCTTTAATTCCCTGCATAGACACTGTTATTTCCCGTGTGAGGCCATATCACTGTGTATAATATGCATGCGTAGTATGTAGCTCCTAGTGAGCTTGGCAGAGGTGATTTTTCTTATAGGGAAATCACTGTTTCCTTTAGAGATCATAATTCTTTGTATAGATTTTATGTTTTCATATAGTAAATTCATATGACCCAGTGTAGGACCCACAGTGCACAAACAGAGCTTTTAGATCTACAAAGCTCACTGACTGAGTTCAGGACCACAAGTCTGGGGTGGGGGAGGAGGAAGGAGACCCAGGCTGGGCTGAGAGCTGAGATGGCAGAGAACAGTTCACCCTGCCAAGACTGAAGGGGTACATGTATCCAGGATGGGATAAGATCCATGACCCAAGGAAGTCCCTGACAAGTAATTCTTGATAGACGATTCCAGAACAATAAACTGATGAATAGAAGATGAATAGAAGATACAAAGAGTGATAATCCCAACACTGCTCCTCACGTATCACCACAGCACACCTTAGAGTCACTTATCTGAATGTGAACAAACTGCACATCATAACATTTGGCGTCTACAATAGTGCAGGGCTGTCTTCAGGCTACTGCAGTAGTTTTATACATACAAATTAAAATTTAACAAATCACATAGCATCAACAAGGTGTTTTCTCTCTAAACTTTTGAAGTGAGTTTCTCTCTTATCCCCACAAAATAAAGTAGTGCTTGGGGACAAAGATGCAGCCTAGCAAACCCACGCAGGAAGCCAGGATGGAGAAGACCTCCACAGCCACCACGACCTTCCCCTCGGCACTGTGGTAGACAGCAGGAAGGTGACCCAGACACTGCAGAACACCAGCATGCTGAAGGTCAGGAACCTGGCTTCATTGAATGTGCTGGGCAGGTTCCTAGCTAGGAAAGCCATGGTGAAGCCCAGAGCCAGAAATCCCAGGTATCCCAGGCCACAGTAGAAGGCAGTGACTGAGCCCTCATTGCACATGATGATGATGTGGCCATGCTCAGAGTGTGCATCCATGTCAGCAAAGGGAGGCGATGTTTCCAGCCAGATTCCACAGAGAGCCACTTGGATCAGACACAGACGGGAATGATGAAGGTAGGCAGTCCTGACAGAAGCACCCACCTCACCCTTCTTCCCGGAACAGTGATCTTGAGGGCCAGAAGCACAGTCAGTAATGTTTTTTTCCAAGACAGTGGACACAGCCAGAGTGAAGAGAACCCCAGATGTGCTCTGCTGCAGGTTGCAGGTGGCTGTGTTGGGATGTCCAATGAAGAGCAAGGAGCAGAGAAAACAGAAGGTGAGGGCGATGAGCAGGATGTAGCTGAGAGTCTGGTTGTTGGCCTTCACGATGGAGTGTCCTGGTGCTTCACAAAGACCCGAAGAACAAGAGCTGTGAGTGCAGACAGGCAGAGGGCAGTGCAGGCCAGAGCCATCCCCAAGGGGTCTCCATAAGCCAGAGAGGTCACAGCTCTCTGTAGACAGAGGGTTTTCCCTGTTAGCATACTGCTCTGTTGGACACTTCACACACTCTTCCATATCTGATGCACAAAGCAAAGAATAGTCAGCACAGCGTAATATTTCTCTGTTATTCAAAGGATTCTTCTAGTAAGTGCTTTGGGAAGAGTTAGCAAAAAGTCTTCTATGTTGCTGTGAATGACAGTGAAATTAGAGCTTCCTGAAGCAGTAACTCCCAATGTACAATGCCCTTCATGTTTAAGATGAGGGAAACCCATGAGTTTCTTATTTCTTATTTATGTTACATATTCTTGTGATATTATCTTCAAATAAAAGAAACATGATTCATCTCTTGGTGGACTCTGATTGGTAAAATAAAATAGCTTAGATTTTAAACACTTCTTGTCACAATAGCTTTAGGGTTAATAAATGCCTAGTTTACACACTGTTATGTAATCTGTGTGTAATTAATGATAACAGAAAACATTGTTCAATGACAGGTGAGGTCTGTTTGTCCACCTGAAGCATCATGTCTCATGGGTGTACATGGATCTGGTATTAGGACAAAGGAATCTTAATCCTAAATCTGTTTTATAAGGGACCATACTTCTATTAAATGTTGTACATCTGATAAATAATTAGCCCTAAAGCCCTTATTCCATCTTAATACCATCATCCTGGGTTATGTATACTCATGTTAATTTGGTGGAGCAAAGTATCTTGGTTTCTTCCTCAAATCTGCCTCACTGAGCTTTGGTCTATGTTGATGTACACTATAGTCACAAACACAAGGAAAAATCAGCATGAAAAATAATATGCTGAATTGGAAGCATATTGGAACTGATTATATATATAATTTAAGCAAATCACTCCAATTTAAAAGTTACATTCTTCACTATGGTGTCCTTTTCAATTTTGCTTTAAATTATGCTCAGTCATTAGAAATAGTGATGAGTGACAATATCTTTCCTAATTCGAATTATTCCCATTTGGAAGTTACTCTGTTCCTACTTATTGATCTCTTCCATTATATTTATAAGTCATATGCTTTTTATTTGGTCTTTTTGAATCAGGGTCTGTGGGGGGTTCAAGCCAGCAACCCCTGTGCAGTGATGATTGGGGATGAATAAGCATGCCATTTGCCAGCCCACACTGCCCCCAGTACTGGGGACAATCAGATGCAATGGGGAGCCTAGTCAAGCAGGGACTCATTTATTGCAGGTGTTACAGAGCTTATAAAGGCATCTGGAAATCCTCCCCCCCGCTCGTGAGGGTGTATCTTAAGGATGGTCATGCGCTGATCATCAGTGCAGAAGTATCCTTCAGACTTTTTAAACAAGTCAGGTCGTGCCCCAGTAACTTCCTCTTGGACCTCTGCAAGGTGGGGCCTTTAGGTCCCCACATCTCCCCCTTTTATTTTTATTTTAAGGCCGGACTGACTTTATTTCATGGGTTACCCACCTCATAGATGGCTCCCTGAGGAGAGATGGCTATCTCCTTCCTCAAATCTTATGCATTTTTGCCTGTCTTAGGTTGTGTCACCTCTGATCAAGCCCTGACCAAACCTTGCCCGTCATTGGACCATGCACCTGGCCATGTGCATGTCCTGTCTTAGGAGTGCTTGTCATGGGACATCTTACCTGTCCTTGGCTAAAAATGCTTCATGATTAAGGGCAGCCACGTGGGTAATGCCAGCCATGATAGTCTTAGTCTCTGCTTAACTTGGTTAGCCAAGCATGGGCAACCGGAGGGGGTATACTCCTGGGGGAGTCTGTAATCATGAGGAGGTGGGCTGTGGCAGTTCCAAGGGTCCTCTGTCACCGAATTGTCTGGTAAAGACACTTAAAGATAAGCATTATCAAGAGAAACAAAGCAAGTCATGGTGTAGGACAAGTTGAAATGCTTCTGAGACCATGTACCTTTTAGCCAACCAGCCAGTTGTCTTCCTGGGGGAGTCCATAATCATGAGGAGGTGGGCCGTGGCAGTTCCAAGGGTCCTCTGTCGCCAAATTATCTGGTAAAGACACTTAAAGATAAGCATTATCAAGAGAAACAAAGCAATTCATGGTGTAGTACAAGTTGAAATCCCTTCTCAGGCCATGTACCTTTTAGTCAATCAGCCAGTTGTCAGAGAGGCTGACTGGAAATGAAACCAAGGAACTGGGTCCTTCACCTCAGATGGCATGCTAGTCAGTCAGATCCTGGCCTATCCACTTAAGGTTTTTTGTAGGCACCCATATGGGGTTTGAATCTCCTGTAGGGTAGACACAGCCAAAGCCTCAACCCATGGTTAGCAACGGATATGGGCCTTTCCATTGCCCCATAATGGGGTCCTTCCACCTTACTTGTACCTCAGGTCTCTGCTCCTGTCATTCCCAATGCTTCTGAAACCAGGATTCCAACTGATTTTTTGGGAAAATTAAGTATGTTAATAGCGAATAAGGCCATACCCAACTGTTGGTGGAGGCTTATTCCACCTTTTTGTTTTTGTAATTGAATTTTTAGGTTTTGATGGTTGTGTTCTATAATGGCTTGAACTTGGGGATTGTAGGGAATTCCTGCATTGTGTTGAATTCCCCAAAGTGAAAAGAAATCTTGTAAATTTTTACTCACAAAACATGATCCATTATCAGTTTTAATTCTTTGGGGCAGTCCTGACGTAGCAAAGCCCTGGAGAAAATGAGACTGAGCATGTTTAGACTTCTCTCTTGTATGAGCAGT
>NW_008354274.1:5586500-5593583 GCF_000622305.1 Nannospalax galili
CCCGTCCGGCGTAAGGACAGATGTCATCAGGGTCTCACTGGAGAGTACCCATAACTCAAGATCTTTACTAGGTGTGTACCAGGCAAGTTGGGCTTGGTCCAGGACATCCTGGACCTCATGTAAGATGTCCAGGTGTTGAGGAGCCAGGTAAATTAGTTCTGAAGGCTGTTTCCCTACCAGCAACTGAAACAGTGGTCTTAAAGTCTCAGTGGGAATAGGCATCCAGGGTCATAGCCAATTAATTTCTCTTAATAACTTTTGTAGCTCTGTCAGGGTTACGGCGGACTTGACAGCCAGTTGTGGTTTTAAAGGACTTACCTCTTCCAAAGAGAGTGTGGTTCCCAGAATTTTAAAGGGAGCAATAGTCTGTATTTTATCAGCGGATACATGGAGTCCACCTGTCTGTAGACATTTCTGAGTAACTTATATAACTCTTCTAATTGTTGGGCACTTGGAGCTCCCAAGAATATATCATCCATATAAACGTACACAGTGGCATGTGGCAGCAAGTGAGCAGGCCCCAGAAGGGTCTTCACATAGCTTTGGCAGAATGCTGGCCTATTGGCCATACCTTGGGGTAAAACAGTCCATTTATACCTCTCAACAGGCGTTTTAAAGTTGGTGGAAGGTACAGAGGAAGCAAATTTTTCACAATCCTGGGGTTGTAGAGGAATAGAGACAAAACAATCTTTAATGTCTTTAACTATAAGAAATAAATCTGAGGGAATAGCAGGGATCCAAGGCAGCCCCCTTAAGGGTGTACCTACTAGGGCCATTCTAGCATTGACTTTTCACAAGTCTCGCAACATTCTCCACTTGCCAGAGGCTTTCTTAATAACAAAGACAGGTGTGTTCCATGGACTTATAGAAGGCCAGATGTAGCCCAACCGTAATTGTTCCTACACAATTTCCCTTAAGGCCTGTAGCTTTGTCTCAGGCAATGGCCACTGCTCCACCCATACCGGCGCCCCAGGGGACCACCGGATAGCTGGAACATGAGGGGCAGTGGCCCTTAGAATTGGGGGTGAACCTGATGGCTCTTTCTTTGGGTTCCCCCTGTTATTGATATGGTGAGACAACCCCTGAGTTGCTGACTTGGGAAGCCTATCAGACTCTTCAAGCTCCAAAAGGTCATCATCATAAAAGGCCTTGTTATCAGTGGTTACGCAGGCCTGTGCATCCCCCAAAATAACTTGTCCTATGAGGTTGGTGGATAACCCTGCTGCCACCAGGGGTTGCACCTCCCCTTTAGCTCCATCTGCATCCTGCCAGGTGAGCCATTCTTGAGTCTCCTCTGATGGGGTGTATCCTCCCACACCTAGGATTTGGGGGCCCAGAAACTAGGTGCCATGGTGATGGGACCTCCTTCTTTCTAAGAATGGTCCTATCAGCCCCCATGTCCACTAGGCAGCGAAACCTCCTGCCATCTATTTCAAGATCCATCTTGGGCCTTACACCAGGGATAATAGGGGCTGTCCAATTCACCATAGGTTTTTCTCCTCTCCTGATCCCTCCTCCAGGGCATTGTAAATGTAGCTGATCATGGGGAAGTCCTCCTTTTGTCAATGGGGCTGGAGGCTGCCCCCCCACTTAGTTTAAAGGCTTTCCTTCAATACCAAGTCTGAGGACAATTTCTTTTAATATGGCCAGTCTGGCCACAGCCAAAACATGGACCTTTTATCCCTCTAGGCTCTATTGTTACCTACTGACCCAAATTAAGTGAATTAAATGCCTCGGTTAAGGCATGGGTCAGAGCCTCTCTTTGCATCTGTAAGACAGCAGCCATGGCTTTTGTTTGCCCCCTTTGGGTTCCACCTCCTTGGAGGTAATTCCATTCCATCCCATACCAAGAGTTTAGTGAATTGCTCCCTCAGTGGGCCTAGGGTTTTTTGTTTTAAGCTCTTCTCCACTCTGTCTATAAACTCGTAGAGGGGTTCACCAGGCTTTTGATTAATTCCTGCAAGGGGGGATTTGGTAGGCCCCTCATCCAATTTTCTCTAAGCATTTAATCCTATGACCCTGACCTGTTCTGTATATGGAGCTGGAATGCCTGACTGTTGCACCCCTGTGGCATAATGGTCACTTGAACCAGACAACATCCCAAAAGTAATGGGGACAGGTGGGTTGGCACTTGCATTCCTCTCAGCTTGTATCCTGCATTCCTCCTTAAAGAGGGCACACCATTCAATATATATAGGGCTAGGAAGGACTGCTTTGGTAAGGTCCAGCCAATCCTTTGTAGTACACTGCTGATGAGCCAAGCCTTGGAGGAGAGTATCTACCCAGGGTGATCCCGGGCCAGCCTCAGCCACCACCTTTTTTAATTCCTTTAAATCCTTTACCTCCCAGGGACACCAGGGGTCAGGGCGAGCACCTCCTGGGTTTATATTAATAGGATATGCTTCCACTTTTTATTTTTAATTAATTAATTAATTTTTTGTCTTTTTGAAGCAGGGTCTCCCTGTAGCCCCAGCTGTCCTGGAACTCACTATGTAAACCAAGCTGGCCTTGAACTCACATAGATCCACCTGCCTCTACCTCCAAAGCCACTTGTTTTGGCACTGTTGTTGAATAACAGTTTAACATGACTGCATAATGTATGCTTAATACTGTTGCAGGAACTCCTGCTTATCTTTATGGCAGAATGTCATTGCTTTGATTCTCTAACTTTCTAGTAAGTCTTAAAATTGAAAAAGTACCTTAAAATATTTTAATTTTATGTGCATGAATATACTGCCTGCATTCATTTAAGTGTACCCATGTTGTGCAATGCCTGTGAAGGACAAAAGAAGGCATCAGGTCTTCTGGAACTGGAGTTACAGATAGTTGTTAGTTGCCATGTGAGGGCTGGGCTTCAAACCTGGGTCCTCTGCAAGAGTAGCCAGTGTTCTCATGTGCTGAGCCATCTCCCCTGCCCTGAACATTTTTTTCCCAAATAATAGAAAAAATTTTAAATTAATACATGTTTGTATTGGTGTGTGTGTGTGTGTGTGTGTGTGTGTGATGTAATGATGTGTGTTAGGAAATAGGAATGCCAGGGAGCACAAATGTCAGAGGACAACTGAGTGCTGTCCCTCTACTTCCACATTTCTGTAGTTTCTGGGAATTGAACTCATGTCATCAGGCTCCAGATGCCAGTCTTACAGGTTCCATGCTGAACATTCCTTTCAAAGGTTCTCTGGATCTCAGAAGTTTATTTTAGTTATATTTGAATGATTAAAATAATTCTGCAAACTTATTCCCACCTGTAGTTTACCTGTATTATGGTACTGATATCCTCTATGTGTGTGTGTGTGTGTGTGTGTGTGTGTGTGTGTATGTGTGTGTGTGTGTGCGCTATCCATAACAATACCCCAAATCTTTCACATCACAAATCATAGTTTGAAATACTGATGTCCTCCCTTTGGCCATTTGGTCCATTCTTTCCAGCCTTGTGGCCCTGTCTGAACTCAGATCTCCACCCACTGTCTCCCTTCCTTATCTGTGAACTGAGGACAACAGAGTAGAAAACCTACTCATTCTATGCTGCAGGGCGGTATGTTTAGCAACACTTCATACTTCTTAATCCAAACACAACTGAAAGCACCTTCTCTTTGTCAGTAACCTTCAAAGAACTAGGAAGACGCATGTCATGGAGGGCAGGGATCTTAAATCTGACCTATATGTAGGTTTAAAAATAATAAATGCATATGTAGATAACACCCTGTATTAAGTTCCTCATGTAGATCATACAGTAGTGTTGTATTGCCAAGAAATTTCCCTCAGAAAATGCTGCCTGCAATGTTTCTAGAATGAATAAAAACTGTGAAGCAAGGATTCGGGTTGATAATATTGATCTTATAAATTACATGACTAATGGAAGGAAGGATGAGATTTCACGTCCTCAGTTTCCTTCAGGCCTCTTCAAGTAGGTGTGAGAAGAGTCAATTGGCAGAATTTTTTCTCCAAGCATGTGGTTACCTGGCTCATTGGAAATCTCATTTCTGGGCATGGGAAATAATCAGAACAGCAGGTCATCTTTCCCTCCTGATGGGATTTCCAGAACCCAGGACCACAAGGCACACTGCACTGTGTTTCTTTCCAAACATTAAAATGATAGAAAGAAAAGTTTTTAGTTAATATGGTATAAGCAAGCCCAGACTACACAAGACTTTGGTTATTTAAGTTCAGTGTCAAGCCATGCAATTATGCCTAACCCACCTATCTATAACCTGTGGCCTACTCTGTCATGTCTTCATGTAAATCCAATTGTTGATGATGTGGAAAATATGGGGAGAGCTGTCCTACTTCCACCTTTAGTCCAAGACCTTCTGGGAAATTCCAAAGGCTGTGACTGTCCTCTACTGCATCTGATTTTCCCTTCTGATTCATATTCACTTGGTGTTCAACAGGGTTAGTAAACTGGATATTCCTCAGAAGGTGATACAGATAAAAGATATGTATCACTTTATAAAAATAAGGTATTTTATAGTGTTATCAACTATAAAGTATATTTTACTAATGTATTACTTATACAATAAAGTATACACAAAAATAAAAAATCAGAAAGTGGAGAATGCTTTTTTTGAGGTTTTAAGAATATTTTATTTATTATTATTAAAAAATTTTAGTGAGCTTTTATACATTTCATACAATAGTTCTTAAACAAATTTAGACCCTCTCCCCCAACCATACCTCCATACCCCAACCCCACACCAGACCGCTTGTATTCTATGCATGTTAAGTTCTATCCAGTCAAGCATTTGTACCTAGATGTCCTATGGTGCAAATTTATCTACTGGAGTCTAGTCAGTCTATCTAGAGATCATTGGTAAGGCCTACTCTCCCTCACTCAGCAGTGATCGGTCTCTAGTAGTACCCAGACTAGGGCCAACCTGCCACCCACCAGTCCCTGGGCCCTTGTCTGATTGAGTTGGCATGGGTTCTGTGCAAAGACTACACACTTTGGACACAGGACTTGGAGCAATGGAGCAGAAACTGACCTGGAAGCCTTCTACCTGAAGTTTAACTCCCATAGTTTTGGAGGATACTATATAAGCTAAGAGAGAAAAACAACCAATGGGCCAATCCAGCTTAATGCCTAATAGCCATAATGACCAGCTGAGCAAATGGCTTCTACTGGTGTGGTAGTGGCACTGTTATCTGGGGGGTGTGGGGGGAATCAACAGCTATCTAATTGGACTTAAATCCCTCTCAATGGAGTGAACATATAGGTGGCACTGTAGGCACAGCCAAATACACATGACTGGAGAGGTCATAGAACCTAGAGAAAATCCTATCTCTTTCATATCTCTAAACAAATGCAATTTCTTACCATATGTTAAATATGGATCCTTATATTTACAGACAACTATACCGTGTATGATTCATCAAAGAAGCATCTTTTTGCAACAGATGGAGGCTAATGTAGAATCCCACAACTGGTCAGACACAGAGAATATGTGTCTGAGAGATGCCCAGTCCTAGGTGAAATATCTACAGTGGAACCTCTATGCCTAAGATTCATTATATTTTTATATTGTTAGCTCATTTTAAAGAGAAAATGCCAAAGCAAATATTCATAAAATAATAGAGTGTTATTGGAATAACCAAACATACTCTGATTGGACTTAAGACCTACTTCCCAAGATGGAACCCATATTGGGTACTGTCATTAGGGTCAAGAATATGTGGCCAGATAGGTCATAGGCCCTAAGGGAAAACATGCCATTAATATTCCACCCAGAAAACAATACTAAAATTTATCCTAATGACTTTTTGCTATACCACTGCATTAGAGGATGTCTTGACCCTCCTCAAAGATTTTTCTTGCAGTAGAAGGTAATTATCACAGAGACCCACAACTGGATAAGGAGCAGAGAATAAGAGGCCTTGAAATGTTCAGTCCTAAATGGAACATCTATATCTTACACCTGTGCAAAGCTCAGGGAACTTCAATGAAGTGGGCGGGGGCGATTGCAAGAGTCAGTGTGGTGGATGATTACAAGGAAGCAGTGTTTTTCAGACAGGAGGGTGGGTGCATATATGAACTCAGGGCCCTTGTGAGAGCATCACAAGACCTGTTCAAGCTAAACCCATCAAATTTTCAGCAGGGAGGAGAAAAGTGGGCTTGAAGTTTCACCCTTAGCTGAAGCACTAAAAGCAATTGATAGCTTCTGAGAGAGAGAGAGAGAGAGAGAGAGAGAGAGAGAGAGAGAGTCACTTTCTTTAAGGGTGTAAACCTTGGTAGGTCAATCATGCTATATATTCAAGAGCATTTACAAAACACAGATTGGACTCCATGGGGAAAGAAAATACAAACATAGGAATTTGGGTGGGTAGGGAGAAGGGAATGGATTTGGGAGTATTTGTTGGAGAGGAAAATATAATCAAAACACATTGTATGAAATTTTCAAAGAACTTAATATCTTTTAAAATCCATAGGTGAGGCAGTGAGAGGAATCTCAACACCCATTTCCTCTCTGATTGTTTCAGGGCCTCCACCGAGAACACAAGGGCCTTACTACCTGCATCATTGGAGGAATTCCTTGAGACCACAGATGTAGCCTATCCATCTCATCTATTACCACAATTTTAGCCCTTACTGAGCAAGGTTACTTGAACTCCTTATTTAAAGATTTAAAGCTAGAGAATGGATTTTGGTTTCAAACATTGTCAAATAGACATGATGATGTTCTCTGTTAAAAAAAAATCATTGGCTATCCTCAGGCCTCTTGGGGTAAGTCTATAGCGCAGCCCTCCGCGCCTTGACTCCCCAAGCCACATTCACCCTTCCATCTCCCCCGCTGTTCGCTACTCCCAGTTTCGGACCTGCGCCATTCCTAGTCTTGGGGCCCCAGACACCTGGGGAACCAATACTGCTTCTTGATCCTTCTCACCCAGACCAACTGAGTGCCTTTCTTGGGCCCCAGGAGCACCGCTTCTGGTCCTGACCCCGCCCTCACCTGTCTCTGCGTCCTGGGACCAGCACCACGGGCTAACTCTCCTAGCCTGCACTCCTATCCTCAGGCCTCTTGGAGTAAGTCTATAGCGCAAGCCTCCGCACCTTGACTCCCCAAGCCACATTCACCCTTCCATCTCCCC
>NW_008354274.1:5598963-5642297 GCF_000622305.1 Nannospalax galili
GCTGACAGCACAGTGGACAGTGGCAGGGATAGCAGAGTATGGTCAGGTAGACAGCAGAGGAAGGCTGTCTACCTGACGAGTTTGTATTCATGCTCAGATGCCGAGGAGCTCAGAAGGTGGGTGACTGTGACCAGTGATAGTCATGTATATAGAGATTAGAAATGCATGTGAAAACGTCTCAATGTCAAGAGCCCTGGAATGAATTTTTCTGTATGAAACTGTGTGTTTTGACAACGAAGTGGAGATCTTTTTTAAACGTTGGAACCTCATTTAATTTTATGTCTTATAGAGTTTATAATGAGTAAAAGATTATATAAGCATAATAATTCATCTGTAAACCTAGAAATGTACAGCCAATTTTGAAAGAGATGTACCCTAGCTCAGAAAAATGTTATTGAATAGGTTAATGCTGTTGTAATGAAATGCTTCTTTTAATTAAAAAATAAATAAAAAATAGATGTTTATGCATACAGCTAGATATGCAGAGTACAGTTACTAGAAAGAATATGTGCCAATGTATTAGCAAGAACTGTATCTGGTAGTAACTTCTTCATACTTTTAACAATGATTATCTACAAATACGACTCAAAGTTAATAAAATTTCTATGTAATTTAAAAAAAATCACTGATCATCATTCCAAAATGTTTTCCATTACGCTACCTTCTTGTTCATTACATAGACATACATGTAGATTTACCTTTTGGAAAATGAAAAAGGACAGAACATGCATTAATTTAGAGAAAATTTCCCACACATATAGGTTTGAGCATCTCAGGCCCCATTTATAGAATGCTCACTGATGACACTAAGTCCATCCATTGGAAGTCACTTTACCTGCAAGCATAGACCCATTGCTTCTCTTGTGTTTTCCATTGTCTGAAAACCTTGTTGAAGATGCATTTCATGTATAGTGTGGGCCAATGCATACATAGCATTGTATAGATAGTAACACTCATCATTCATGGTCATGTCAAAACTGTGCCATGATAACCATCCGAATGATGTGTTGGATGAACAATTATTTAATATTTTTCATTTATATTTCAAGATTGAACAATTCAAATACATCCACCCCTATTTCATGACAGCAATGTTGTCTGAGTGTTTGGAAAATTTCAATGTCTGGATAAAATCTTTGAGATTAGGAATCTCACCATGCTGGTGTGAAAAAGTAAAAGACCGATTGAATGAGTCACTGGGAATTCTCTGGTCCTTGAGATAATGTTCGAACCATTGTGAGGTGGTGACCCAGATTTTCCATATGTTCGAATCCTCCCAACTTCTAGTGCTCACTTCCAGAGGAGAATTCACTTCACCATAAATGATGACAACATTTGCTGAGGAGGTCACAATTTGTGACAGTTTGTAATATGTTTCAGTCCTTGTCCTGTATAATTCTGTGCTTTCTTGGATCAAATTCACAAAAGCTAAACAGACTCCATTTCTTTTCATCTCTCCCCACATGTCTGAGACAAACTGAACCCCCTGGTCATCATCTGAAGTGACCAGCCCCACCGAGATCCAGCTGAAATGAAGCATCAAGGAAACCATGGCAAGAGCCAGGCTTGTGTCCTCGGGGGCCATCTGATACAGGTAAGGAAACAGGTGGTGGTCACTCAGGCTATGGTGGAATGGTCCATAGGTGATCTAAAGGACATGGAACATAGGGAGCAACCTGAGGAAGAGGACTGACATCAAACTCAATTGGTAGTAAGGATAAAATGTTCATCCCGTTATTAAAATCATGTACTATTCATAGCTTCCTGAAGACTAGTTTATCTATCCAGAAAAATCTCATTTCCTACTTCAGACAAAGACTTGTTGATACACCTTCCAGCTCATTTACCCTTTGAGCTACATACATCAACTCAAGCATAACCCCAGTCTCCCTGGTCACCTGACATCCCCACATCCCAAAAACCTTACCTGTAGAAGCATTTTGAGTTGGAGGAATGTTCCCAGGATGGCAGAGGCTGCCCATGATGGTCCTGTAAGTGCTACTCCACAGGGGGTCAATTCACAGACATAACTAGGAAAAATTCCACCATGTATCACAAGCTCATTTAGAGTATTGTGCAGTGGTGAGTTAACAATATTATTGCTGTTAAGTAACCTTAATCCCAAAGACATATTGCGTAAAAGATGGGGGTTATGGTTGATCTCCTCCATGGCTAAAAGCAACGTTAGCACATATTGGTATCTTCTGTTTGGAAAACTCAAGAGCACACAGTGGTCAGTACGGATGACTTTCCAAACATATTGAACTTCAGATTAAATACACTGACTGCTAGGTACTAAATGTTATTTTCCCATCAATTCCTATGTTGAAAAAAAACCTTTAGGCTTGGAGTATTTAAAAATTTATGAGTGGATTTTTCATATGTGATATTTTTGTTATTGTATATACCCTTCAAGACCTGTTTACTTTCTACAACATGTGGGTTTGTTGAAAAGACCGTATGCCATCCATGAGGCGGCAAAGAAGCCCTTCCCATATGCAGCGTCTGTTCCTGCTTTGACCCTGGAGTTCTCGTTCTCAGGAAACATGAAGAAGCAACGCTGGCATCAGCTGTCCTGTTCATGGCATTTCCTTCAGAGCAGGCTGCACTGACTGGGGCTACGGCCTCACTGAGGACAATGCACTTGGTCCATGTGTCTGTGGCAGCAGCTGGCTCTTAGGAGGCCTTTGAAGCCACAGGTGATGGAAAGACATATTTCTCCTTCCTCTTCCTCTTCTTCTTTCTTCATTTCATGTCTTCCTTCCAGTTTTCTCTGTGAGGGTCTGAAGTCTTAAATGATAAAGTGGTATGTAATCATTGCAATTCATCAGGGTCCAGGTGAGCACCCTTTAATTACCAATGGGTCCTTTGCAATGATTCATTTTACTTTTGTTCAGATAATTTTTTCATTTAGTACCAGCATTTATTTGCAATGCTAAATATGTTATATATTTTCATTTTGCACTAATATGTGCTTCAAGTTCCATATTTTTATGGCAAACACTTCTTTTAAAAAATAATTTATTATTTTTATTTTATGTATATGTGTGCTTTGCCTATTTTGTATGTATCTGCATCACACGTTTAGTACCCACAGAGGGCAAAGAGGGCACCAGACCCCTTAGAAATGGAGTTTGGGACAGTTGCTAGCTGCCATGTGGATGCTTGGAACTGAACACAGCCCCTTTAAAAGTACATCAAATCCTCTAAATTGTTCTGTCCTTAGATCCTCAGTATCTCTTTTAAAAAGATATAACTTCTTGGAACTTTACTATGCAATTGCCACTCATCTGTGAAAAATAAATTATTAGAATTTAATTATTTTTCATGGTACTCTTATTTTGATACCATCCTTGGAATTTTTTGGCATTTTGGTGTGTTTGAGGGTTTACCATACTTGTGCTTTATCAAGTGTGCCAGGCCACATTCTTCTCTCGGGCTATATATTGTTCATTCTAGGTGAAGAATTTCATGGGCCTTTTGTCTTTGACCTTCCTTATATGAATCACATTTTTACATGATTGAGTATTTTATTTCTTCACGATTCAACTCTTGCTCATACTTTCATATATATAAATTTTCTTTCCTGTTGTCTATGATTGTAAGTCTGTTATGATGTGATTCCTTCTGGAATAAACATTTTTCTGTGTACTCATTTAGGAATATTTTAGCATCTAAAATGTCTAGAGGCTTAAGGTCCAAAGGAATCATTAAAGAGTTTCAATATCCTGTTTGTTCTGGGACTCCACTATCATTTCTTAACAATTTATGCATAATTGTTCATATTGTGAGTTTAGTCCGTGGAAGAGGTGATGATTTGGGGTCTCACTGTACCGATTTTACCTTCACAATCATTTTCTTTTGCTATCATCAACAGTGGCATATTTGGTTATATTTTCTGAATTTTGATTCATCCTAAACCTTTTAACATTTTAATATATAAACACTTGGAGACTTATTTAATCATTTCATTTCCTGAACATAGGGCTTCATTTTTCTTCTTTCCTTTAATGACATTTAAGAGAAAATTGATACTTTTTCCTATTCTTCTGGAGCAATAATGGAGCCTGAAAATCATTGTGTCCATTTGAACATGATCAAAGGCACATACATTCATGCAGACATTGCAAGTGCCCACCAGCTACTGTGTGACTCTGTTTTTCTAAATGATGACACTCATTTCTGTTCTCATTAGTCAAATCTGCTTTGTTAAGACTTCTAAACTTTATTGAAATGAGAATATATAAAAAAAACTGTGCTCTGTGCTATAAAAACTTTGAGCCTTTCATAATGCCAATAAGTACCAATTGACTTCTTCTAATAGTAATGTTTCATTTGAGGTGATAGTCAATATATTTTCAAGCAAAATGTACCATCTCCCACTTGCATTAAAAAAGAAAGATTGGCACCCCAGACCTCTGGACTACCCTCTTGGCCCAGATTCCCCATTGTTTCCTGATCCTTTGCACCCAGACCATCCCAATTCCTCAGTCTAGTTCCCTGGAGCCCTCAAAGCCTGTCCCCTTCCCCACCTTGCCTTTGCACACCTGAGACTGGCCTTCATCCCTGGCTGTCCCAGCCAAAACCTGCCCTGGATTCCTGAGACCAGCCTCCTTCCCTGACTGCCTGAGAGTCCTGAATCCTACCTTTACCTAGGAAGCCTCCCAAATTGTACTGTGCCTGCTGACCAGAGGCATCCAGACTTTAGGAGGAAACTTGAGCACATCTGATCCTCATCAGACTTGGACCTCTATGGGAACTCCTGAGCAGCACGACTAAAGCCATCTGGACCCTCCAAAATAAAATCAAAAGAGAGAACCTAAAGCCTAGACCAACCAGCTTTTCATGCCCAACAAGTAAACCTCAAAGGCACATAAAGTTTATAAACAGAAGCAGACCTAAACTCAACAAAGAAAGGCTTGAGTCTCACACAAGAATCAGAAACTACAGAAGAAATCCACATGTCAAAGTTTCAGCGAAAAAATAATAACATGAAAAACCCGAATAATATACCCCGGCCAAGTACCAACAGTCCTGTAGAGGAGTACAATGAGAACCCCCTAGAGATAACACAGGACATGGAATTCAAAGGAACAATTATACACATGATAAAAGAATTAAAATGAATTTAAAGAACACACAAACAAGAAATCAAAGAACTGAAAGAAGACAGGGATAAATTTCTGAATGAATTCAGAAAAGAGTTAAAACATTAAAGAATACTTGGGCTGAAATGAAGAAGGAAGTGAAACACTCATTAAGCCAATTAGAAACAACCGGAGAAAGCCTCACCAATAGAATGAATGAAATGGAAAGCAGAATATCAAACCTGTAAGATAAAGTAGACGAATTAGATCACTCAAGCAAAGATTATGAAAAATTTAAGAAAACACAGGAATGGAATATGCAGGAATTGTGTGACACCATAAAATAACCAAACTTATGCATCATAGGCATAAAGGAAGGAGAAGAATCTCAGGATAACAGAATGGACCAGATCTTCAACAGGATTGTAGAAGAAAAAATCCCAAAATTAAAGAAAGACATGCCAATACAAATGCAAGAAGCAAATAGAACACCAAATATACAGGACCAGAAAAGAAACTCTCCATGGCTAATCATAGTGAAAACACTAAATGTACAGAACGAAGAGAAAATACTGAAAGATGCAAAAGAAAAAACGTTTTTAAACGAAAACCCATCAGAATTGCAGCTGACTTTTCAGTGCAAACAATGAAAGCCAGAAGAGCATGGACCAAAGTATTTCCAGTTCTAAATGACCACAGATTCCAACCCAGGTTACTTTACCTAGCCAAAATGTCTATTATAATTGAAGGGGAAAGAAAAATTTTTCATGACAAAAATAGGCTGAAAGAATTCATGTCCACAAAACCAGCCCTTCAGAGAGTTCTTGAAGCAATACAAAGAGCTGAAGAAAGGAATGACTATACCCAAGGGGTAACACAAAGAAACTTAATGAAGGTATAACTGTGAGAGTGCACAGTTACACCAAGAATGCAAACAGAAATCAAAATGACAGAATCAATACACGTCTTTCATTAATATCTTTAAATATCAATGGACTGAACTCCCCAGTCAAAAGACACAGACTAGTTGAATGGATTAAGAAACAAAGCCCATCTTTTTGTTGTCTGCACAAAAGCCATTTCACTCTCAAGGATAGGTACTACCTTAAAGTGAAAGGATGAAAAAAAATTACAAGTGAATGGTACTAAGAAAAAAGAAGAAATTGCCATTCTAATATCTGAAAAAATAAACTTCAAACTAAAACTAATCAGAAGAGATAAAAAGGTCATTTCATTCTGATCAAAGGAACAATTTACCAAGAAGATATTACAACCATGAGCATATAGTCACCAAACTCCAGTGTACCCAACTTCATAAAAACAGCACTAAACAGTACTAACAGACTTTAAAGACCCAGATTAACCCCAACTCATTAATAGTAGGCAACTTCAAAACCCCATTGTCTCCATTAGGTAGGTCAACAGAGACAGAGAATTAACAGTGAAACATCTGAATTAAACAGCAGCATATATCAAATGGACCTAACAGACATCTACCAAATATTCCACCCAAGCACCAAGAATATAGTTTCTGTTCAGCACCCCATGGAACTTTCTCCAAAATCTGCCACATACTGGAGCACAAAACAAGCCTCATCAAATGCAAAAAGATTGAAATAATTCCATGAATTCTATCAGACCACAATGCAATTAAGCTTAAAAATAAACACTGGAAGAAACTCTAGTAACTACATAAACACATGGAGATTAAACAACACACTCTTGAATGATTAATGGGTCAAAGAAGAAATTAAGAAAGAAATAAAAGTATTCCTGGAACTAAATGAAAAGGACAATACAACACAATGAAACCTCTGGGACACATTGAAAGCAGTCCTTAGAGGGAACTTTATAGCCCTAAGTGCCTAAATTAAAAAAATCAGAAAGAACACAAATAAATGACTCAACATTTCAACTCAAGACACTTGAAAAGCAGCATGAATGGAACCCAAATGCAGCAGACAAGAAGAAATAACAAAAATCAGAGCAGAAATTAATGAAATAGAAACAAAGGAAGCAATAGAAACAAAGAATCAATGAATCTAAGTGCTGGTTCTTTGAAAAGATAAAGAAGATTGAAAGACCCTTAGCCCAGTTAACCAAAAGAAAGAGCATCTCTAAATCAAGAAAATGAGAGATGAAAGGGGAAACATAACAAGAGACACCAAAAAGATCCAGAACATTATAAGGGAATAATTTAAAAACCTATATGCTACTAAATTTGAAAACCTAAAAGATATGGAAGGGCATATAAAATCATGGGAATCACCAAAATTAAACCAAGAAGAGATCAACAGCTTAAACAGATCCATAACACATAAGGAAATTGAAATAGTAATACAAAACCTCCTGACTAAAAAAAAAAAAACCAGGACCAGATGGATTTACAACAGAATTCTACCAGACATTTAAAGAAGATCTATATACAATACTACTTAATTTATTAAAAACAATAGAATCAGAGGGAGAAGTTTCAAATTCCTTCCATGAAGCCAGCATCACTCTAATACCAAAACCAGGTAAAGATAAAACCATAAAAGAAAATTATAGACCCTTATCCTTAATGAACATAGATGCAAAAATTCTCAACAAAATACTTACAAACCACATATCAAAAAGGTCATCCTCTATGATCAAGTTGGTTTTATTCTGGAGATGCAGAGATGGTTATACATAAGTCAACAAATGTCAGAAATCATATAAACAGACTCAAAGAGAAGAACCACATGATCATCTCAGTGGATGTAGAGAAGGCCTTTGACAAAATTCAACATGCATTTATGTTCAAAGTCCTAGAGATAACTGGACTGGAGGGAACATACTTCAACATAATTAAAGCCATATATAACAAATCCCCAGCCAACATCATTCTAAATGGAGAGAAACTGAAAGCATTCCCATTAAAATCAGGAACCAGACAAGGCTGTCTACTGTCTCCACTCCTTTTTAACATAGTTCTTGAAACTCTTGCAAGAGCAATAAGACAAGAGAAGGAAATTAAAGGAGTAACAATTGGAAAAGAAGAGCTCAAATTATCCCGGCTCTGAAGGGTTCCATGCCTTCCTGTGTGATTTTTCTGGGTAGTCAGCTGTCTGGCTGCATGGCAGAAACACACTACCATATGTAAATAGAATGCCTCACAAAGTATCTAAAAGCTTTTACCACTACCCCCATGGTATAAATATCCTAGTCTTCTCTTAATAGTCGGAGATTGGGTCCCAGAGATTGGGTCCCGGAGATTGGGTCCCAGAGATTGGGTCCCAGAGAGCTGGATCAGCAGGAGCTGGAGCAGAGATACTTAATAAAGCTGTAAACACAGAATGAGCCAAGCTTGAGTCTTGTGTCTTACTACCGGCGATCCAATCTCTCCGGGGGGTGCACTCCCTCGTTACTGACCCACGGACATCATAGCTTTCGCTGTCTCCATAGTCTTCCCGTGTGGATCAGTGGCCAGTGAACCTCACATCCTGAGGAAATTACACGGGTGAAATAGGGACAGAATTCGTCTGGACAATGCTCCAGTAGTAGAGAAGCTCTCAGCACCAGACACGTGCGGCCAGAGACACGGGACCAGAGCCAGCGGGAAAAGCCTGCGGGGCACAAGCCACCGCGGCCAGAGACGCCTGTGGCCAGACCCGCGCTGCGACTAGCCAGGTGTGGTGGGGACCCCGAGATACCCGCGCACACCACGCCTGGGGCCCAGAGCACTCCCTATAGAGTCATATTGGAAAAGACGAGATCAAATTATCCCTTTTTGCAGATGATATATTATATCTAAGAGAAGCCAAAAATTCCACCAGAAAATTCCTAGAAGTGGTGAACACTTTCAGTAAAGTGGCAGGTTACAAAATTAATCTACAAAAGTCTGTAGCTATTCTATATACCAATAACAAGCAATCAGAGAAAGAGTACATGGAAACACTCCCATTCACAATAGCCTAAAAAAAAATCTCAGAATAAACCAGACCAAAGACATTAAAGACCTCTACAATTAAAATCTCTTTAAGGAAAGAGATTGAGGAAGAGACAAGAAGATGGAAGGACATCACATGCTCGTGGCTGGGAAGAATTAATATTGTGAAAATGACCATCTTACCAAAAGTCATTTATAGATTCAATGCAATGCTAATCAAAATCCCCATGACATTCTTCACAGAATTGGAAAAAAGTCCTAAGATTCATATGGTATCACTAAAGACCTCAGATATCCAAAGCAACCATGAGCACTAAGGGCAATGCTGGGGGATTTACTATACCAGATTTTGAACCATATTACAGAGCTATAGTTATAAAAACACCATGGTATGGGCACAAAAATAGACCCATAGACCAATGGAACAAAATTAAAAACCCAAATCTGAGTATACAAAATTTCAGCCACCTGATATTTGACAAAGGGGCCAAGAACATTCACTGGAGGAAAGACAGCATGCTGAGCAAATGGTGCTGGCAAAACTGAATCTCCACTTATAGAAGAATGAAACTAAACCCATATCTTTCACCTTGCACAGAAGTCAACTCCAAATGGATAAAAGACCTCAATGTGAAGCCTGAAACTCTGAATTATTAGAAGAAAACATTGGCAATAACCTACAAGATATAGGTGTAGGAAATGATTTTTCTAAACCAGACATCAATTGCTCAGGAAATAAGGTCAAGAACCAACAAATGGGACCTCATTAAACTAAAAATCTTCTGTACATCAAAAGAAGCAATCAAGGAAGTGAAGAGAAAACCCACAGAGTGGGAGAAAATCTTTCCTAGCAACACGTCTGACAGTGGTTTAACATACAGAATATGTAAAGAACTAAAAAAAAAAAAAGATTCAAGAAAATAAGCAACCCAATTAAAAGATGAGTTAAGGAATTTAACAGAGAGTTCTCAAAAGAAGAAATAAAGATGGCTAAGAAGCATCTCAAAAAGTATTCACCATCACTAGTAATTAGGGAAATGCAAATTAAAACCACTTTAAAATTTCATCTTCACTGGTGGTGGGAATGCAAACTTGTGCTGCCGCTAGGGAAAACAATGTGGCGAACCCTCAAACTAAAAATGAGCCTACCATATGATCCAGAGATACCACTACTTGGCATATACCCAAAAGACTCAGTATACTGTAGAGATACCTGTACATCCATGTTTGTTGCTGCTCTCTTCACAATAGCTAAGAGATAAGCAACCTAAGTGCCCCTAAACTGACAAGTGGTTAAGGAAAATGTGGTTCATATATACAATGGAGTTCTACTTAGCAGTAAAGAAAGATGAAATCATGAAATTTACAGGTAAATGGATGGAACTAGAAACTTTGATATTAAGGGAAATAACACAGACTCAGGATAAAAAAACAATGTATGTTCTCCCTCATATGTGGATCCTAGCACGAAATCCTGATAAGTGAGTATGTATCCAGACATAACTACAGGAATCAGAATAATGAAAGAACCATGGAGTTAAATGAAAAGAAAGAACCTGAAAGAGAAGAACAGTAGGAAACAGGTGTTAATAAGGAAGATATAGATAAAAAATGGTGTTATATAAATGGGAGGTGGAGGGAAGGTTATACAAGGAAACTTGGGGATAAAGGGAAAGAAGGAGCTAAGAGAGGTGGGACCACAAGACAAGGGTATTCTCAAGGGAGAAATGGGGAAAATGGGGACATTTTAAATGGGGAAACCATGGTGGAAGGGTTAGACAGTGAGAGAGGTAAATAATGCCTAGCTAGTTAAAAAAACAGAGGGAACCATATTAGTCCAACAACCTACTGACAAATTATACATACATTATCTCTACATGAGTCCATGTGTGTATCTAAAGGCTACATTAGAAGAAACAGCCCAAGACAGGAGATACCTTCCTTTCAGTTGTTGGCCAGGGTGGGCCAAGAGACTTTCAAAATTACTCAGGCTATTGCTACAGGCCTTGATGGCCTCACAGAACTTGAAGGTCAGACCCTGCTGCTGGAGACAGAACATACATTGGACACAGGATTTAGAGCAATAGAGCTGCAACTGGCCTGAAAGCCACTTCCCCTGAATGTGAGCTCTCATAGCTATGAAAGTGCCAAGGGAAAACATCGATGGATAATCCAACACCAGCTTCAAGACCAAATAACCATAGCGGTGGCCAGCACAGCATATGTCATTGGTGCAGTAGTGGCACTTTTATCTTGGGGGCAATCAACAGCTCCCTAATTTGACTAAAAGCCCACTCGAAGGGAGGAATCTCAAGTGTGGTTCTGTAACATAACCTCATACGCATGGCTGGAGTGGTCACAGATCTTAGAGAATACCCCCAAACTCTCACAGCACTAGACTAATGTGACTTCTTACCATGTGCAAAATATGTATCCTTATATTTACAGACAAATATCCCAGTCACCACTCATCAGGTGGAGGCAGAAAAATTGTAAGACCCAGGAAGGATGTGCATGACCATATGGAAACAGAGTCCTACAAGCTCCTGTGAATCTGCTCTTATGATTCTATGGCATAGGTGTCAGCATAAACAAGTCCCATGCAAACTCAGGCAGACAGTAACCCAGCATAGAACTGGGATAATGAACAGCAGACCCGGAGCTTATCTAAAGGAATGTTGGCAACTGATTGCTGCTAGATGAAGAAGACCTGATCTTCCTAAAACAAGGGACTCTAGACAGACTGACTAGACTCAGCAGATGGATTTGCACTGGGGAATGGCTGGGGGCACTGACAACACAGTGGGCAGTAATAGGGATGACATAATATATGGGCTTCAGTGTGTGTGGAGAGGCTATGGGAGGGTGCCAGTGGGGATGGGGGTATAAAGATGATTAAGATTGTTTGAGATATTCTGTATGAAATACACAAAAAAATCAATAAAAAATCCATATGCCCAAACAAAAAATGTATATCAATTCCTATGAGGAACACAGATGTATAATTCCCAAAGAAATACTTGCAAATGCATTCAATAATATGTTAACAAGATCACAAATCATCAACATTCTACTTTAAATCCAGGAATAGAATGTGGATCAAAAGACACAAAAAAGAAATGGAATATATCATATAAATAGAGAAAAGGACAGAAATTACAGGCTCAGCCTAGAAAATGAAAAAATACATTTATAAAGATCAAACATCACTTCAAGTAAACATGTTCCAAAAATCTGTGGAAAAAAAAAGAAATTGAAAATGAAGAGACTATATATGACAAACTTAGGAGAGCAATATAATTAAGACAAAAAGTTCATTCCTTCTAAAATCTGGAATGGGATGAGGTGCTCACCCTATCTATTATTCAGTAGGGCACTTGTTTTAGAGCAACAAGATGTTATGAAACAATGGATTAGGGTAGGAAAGGAAGAACTCAAAACATTGCTCTTTGAGTGATGTGAGGGCACACTAAAAAGATCTTGCAGACCCACAAACACTTTTTAGAAGAGATAAATACTTTTGGCCAATGTTGTTAGACAGCAAATCAATATAAAAATAGTAGCTCTTAGATGGCAGAGATATGGTATAGGGTAAAGTATTTGATGTCCCTACACGAGGACTTGAGTTTGGATTGCCAGCATTCACGTAAAATTCTTATCACGATGGCAGGATTCTGTATCCTCATGCTGAGAGAACCCTGGAGACCACTGTTTTATCAGTTCTATCCAAATAGAGCTTGAATTTCAGGGGGAGACTCTGTCTCACAAAGTGAGGCACAGTGCAATAAGGAAAAACATTTGAAATCAAGCTCTCCTCTCTGTACTTTTCCTTATATGAAAGATAAGCTTCCCAAAAAGACTGCAATAAAAAACTTATTCAAAATTCCTTCAAAACATAGTAAACTGCCTTGTGTTAACTCTAAGTAAGGAAATTAAAGACTTTCATGATGAGAAATTTTAAGCTCCAAAGGAAAGAACTAAAAATGATACCAAACAATGCAAATGACATCCATGCTTATGGTTTAGATATTGTGCAAATGGCTACATTACTGAAAGTGGTCACCAAAATCAGTTTAATACCCATAAAAATCTCAATGATATACTACAACACTCCTGAAATCAATGTGTTAATATTAAAAACCACAATATCCAAATCAACAGTTAAAACAAAGAACAATGACCAATGTTTTATACTACCTGATTTCAAATTGCACTACACAGCCATAGGGACAGGGACAGCATGGTCACAGATGCAAGTAAATTTCATACTATTGTTTTTTTAATAGCTGAATGATATTCCATTGTGTAAATGTCCCAAACTGTCATTATAGATTCATCAGATTATGAAAATCTGTGTTGTTTCCATTTCTTCCCTATTGTGAAAAAGGCAGAAATGAACATGGATGAACAGGTATCTCTGTTGCAGGTATAGTCTTTTGGGTATATGTCCAAGAGTTGTATGGCTGGATCATGTGATAGACTGATTTCCAGCTTTATGAGGAAACTCCACAGATTTCCAAGTGGCTGCACAAGTTTGTCCTCTCACCTGGGATAGGTAAGAGTCACCCTTTCCCAATGGTTTTAATTTGCATTTCCATGGTGACTACCAATGTTGAACATCCTTTACGAAGCCACTTGCATTTCATCCTTGGAGGACTCCCTGTTCAACACCTTGCCACATTTTGACTTGGGTTGTGTGTTTTGATATTTAGTGTTTTGAGCTTGTTGTGTATTCTAGCTTTTAACCCTCTGTTACCACCAGAAATTGGTAAGATCCTGCTGCTGAAGACACTATACTCGTGAGCTATAGAAAAAAGGGAGTTATCAAGCTGGTGCTGATTTCAAATCTTCATCTCCACTGGCCTTCACAGTGCTGGAAGGTGCTTTCCATGCTACCAGAAGAGAAAACTGACCATCAAACCTTACTCAGCTGTGAATCCTGTGAGCTACAACAACTTGATTCCCAAGATATGCCCTTTGTTGCAGCAATGATTTGACTATTATGGGAATAACCAACCACTTTCTAATTGGATTTAAGGTCTCCTTCATAAGGTAGAGCTCATATCTCGCATTATTATCAGACCTAGGAGCCTACAGATAAAATGGATATGGGCCATAAAAGAACCCAATACTACTATTCAGTATTAGGTTCATAATATAATATAGTATTAATACTATATTATAGTGTTAAACTGACTCCTAATGACTTATTGTTATACTCATAGATTAATGGATCTCTGAACTCTCACTTGTGAGGCTTCCATATGTGGACTATGATGATTACTCTCACCATATACAGACTGTGATGATTAACACAAAGACCCATAAACAGCTAATGTGTGGACAATTAGACTGCATAGTACCTATCCCTGAATAGGATACCTATATCAAAGTTCTGCCTCTCAAGCCTCAGGGATCATTGCAGAGGAGGAGGCATAAATATTGTAATAGCCGGAGATGTTGAATTGACACTAGGAAATAGAGTTTTCCAGACAGCTGGGAAGTTACTCATATGAAATTACAGTAGTGACACTACACACAAGTCCCACAAGCTCAAGACAGAAATCCCAGCATAGACATAGGGAGGTGGGTAAAGAAACCCCAACTCTACCTGAGGGAGTATTGGCAGCTGGAGGCTGTTGGCAGGGGGAGAAAGAGTCTATTTCAATGACAGGTGACAGAAACCAGAAGTTCCCTGAGACAAATGTCTCACCTTAGACCCACTGTTAATACTTACATCCCTATCTCAGGCCTGAGAGAATGTCACAGCTGCAGTAAGCCAGACAACCCACTCCTCTTGGCAGGATGTCTCTCTGCTGTCCTTGCCCGCTCGTTATTAGCTAGTCATTCAGCTAGCCATCTGAGCTGAAAACAGCTTCTTTGTTCTGCGACTCCAGGAGGGGGGTCCAAGGACACCCCAGCCCAGATTTCCCAGGTGTGTGCCTTCTTGTTCTCAGTACTATAAAATTCACCTCAACCCCTCTCACCTTGGCACAGCTTGCTTGTCTGTGGAGAAGCTGTGCCATCGACACTGAATAAATCCTGTTCAGTCTGCTGAAGGTCTGACTCTGGTCTTTTACCAAAACTTTATTCTTTCTCTGTGCTTCTAAATCTTACAATGGGTCTTTGGATGTTAACCAGGCTCCAGTGGGTGAAATGACACAGAGGGGCATATGGGGACATAAACTTGACTATATAGTCCTTAAGAAATGTATGTATGTATAAAAATATATATGGACTTTTGACAACTACACATACAGTGTCTGAACCTTACAACATGTGTATACCTGGGGATTGTATGTCAAGGAACATAGTGCTAGACAGGAGAGACCTCCCATTGACTTGTCGGTCAAAGTAGTCCAAGAGACACCCAAAGTAACACATGCTATAGCCAGAGACCTTGATGATCTCCCAGAGCTTGAAGATTAAGACTCTACTATTGAAGACAGGACATACTTTGGACAGAGGACTTGGAACAATGGAGCTGGAACTGATCTAGAAGCCTTCTCCCTGAAGACTAGCTTTCTTAGTTCTAGAGGATACTATGCAAGCTGTTAAGGGAGGAAATCAACCAATGGTCCCAATCACAATGACTGCCACAGCCAACTACCTCTATCGGTGCAGTAGTGGCACTGTTAATTGGGGGAAGGACGATAACAGCTAGCTAATTGGACTTAAGCACTCTCAATGGGAGGGAACTTGTATTTATAGACAAGTGTACCATACACCACTTATTAAAGAAGCCTCCTTTTGCAAAAAATGCAGGTGATTACAGAGTTCTACAACTTGTCACACACAGAGAATATACATCTGAGAGATGCCCAGCCCTGGGCGACACATCTTCAGTGTAACCTCTACATTTAGGGCTCATAGAACATAGCAAAAAAGGGTGGAGAGAAAACTAGTGCATCCCTCAACTCTCACCAGTTAAGCTTCCTTATACAATAGAGTGTGATGCACATAGACGGTCACAAATAGCTAAGTTTAAGAGAATAAGAGACTCATGGACCATTAAAGAAGAGGGGGTGGAAAGATGATAAGAACTAGGTTTGGTCCATGAACAATTAGAAACAGAGGTTTTCAGGCCACTTGCTCACGTGAACTTGTGGTAATTGTGGCATTGTGCACAAGTTCCATGCCAACTCAACCAGACAAGAGACCAGCATGGAGTGGAGGAAATTAGCACTGGGCTCTGACCATAGTCAGAGAACTGCTGGCAACTGATCACTGCTGGATGAGGGAAAGTAGATCTTCTTTACGATTTCGAGATAGGATGATTAGACTCCAGTGGACGAACTTGCAACTAAGGACATCTGGGTACAAATGCTTGACTGGATAAGATTTAACATATATGACAGTATACATGAGATCTGATGGGAATGGGCTCTGGGGGAGGCATGGATGGGGAAAATTGTCTAAACTTCGTTAAGAACTATAACATGACATGTTAAAGAATAAAACATTAATATCTCTAAATATATATGACATATATATATACATACACATACACATATATATGGAGAGGGAGATAGAGAGAACATTAAATTGGGTAGGGCAGTAAAGGGGCTGCAGATAAGGGAGAGTATCTAAACATGATTAGAATGTACTATATGAAATTTTTAAAAAGTTCAGTAAAAAAGAAATTGACCCTAGAGAATACTAAGCACATGTATACAATATTTCCTATATTGTGAAAAAATATTGTTTATGTGCATGAAATTTTCAAATAATTAATAAAAGATTTTATTTTTAAAAGAAAAACAATGAGTAAATAGAATCATCTGCTATTGGTACTTAGAAATGGTACTTGAGATAAAATACATTGTTTAAATATTCTAGTGGCAAAATTAAAAAAATACCTATAATAATCCCAAAACTCCTTAAAGAATAATACATGAAATAATAATGAGTCAAAAACTCCCAATGTGTGTTGAAAGAAGGAAGCCTAATAGATGGGCCAAATATTCCGTGGGAAAAGTCGTTCCAGATTTTACAGCTTCCTATCCATTCTTAGCCTTTTTTTTCTGGTCTTTTTAAGTCAGGGTCTCTGTATAGCCCCACTTCACCTGGAGCTAGGTATGTACATACACCACAGTAGCCTCAGTGTCACAGAGATCTGCTTGCCTCTGCCTCCTGAGAGCTTGGATTAAAGGCATGTACCACCACACCCAGTGATTTATAGTCTTAATAACTACTTGCATTGAATAACTATATAGACTTAATTAATTAATATTTGTGTAATCGAATATATGAATATTTTACAAAAGAATTATAAATGTTATAGAAATTTTAAATTAAAAGGAAAAAGCACTGCTCAATTAAGGGAAAATCCATTTGCTTTCCCATTCCTCTTTGGTGCTTGAAATAGCTGAAAACATTTGAACAAACATGTTTTTTCCCCCTCTGCAAACACGTTTCCTTTAGAGAGTGTATATAAGGAAAGAATGTAAAATTTTGAATGACATCACTGATTGATTCAGCACCACAAAGAAAATCAGGAGACTGATTACAAGTTCTCAAGCATAACTATAAAAAAAAATATCTAGGAATCCAAGAGAGAAGAATAATAGGATAAAGATGTTAGTAAGGGAGAAATATGTAAAAAAAAAAAAGGGGGGGGGAGCGGAGGATGGGGAAGGAGGACTATACAAAGAACTATGGGAATAAGTGGGGGGAATCCTCCAGATATACAGTAAAATAAAAAAGCCTTAAGCACAGGAGGATCCCTATGGGGATGGAAGAAAGCCCTTCCAGAAGCAATACAGCTGTTAAATGCAAATCCCAGTTCCAGAATTGGGTTGCCCCCTTTGAGCTGTTGGCCTGAGGGACACAAGAGGTCCCTAACACTCTAAGGCCACTGCCAGTAATGTTGGATGTACACTGGAAGTGGATGGAAAAACCCTATTGCTGAAGACACTGCATGATGTGAGTGCAGAAAGGGAGAAATCAAGCTCGGACTAAGCTGGAAACACCCTGCCACTGAATGGGTGGCTTTCATGGTGCCAAAAGGCAACACACAGATGAATGAGGGAGAATAGCCCCTATAATTCTCCTCAACTACGGACCCCATATGTTGCACTATCAACATACCAAACAAGATGTTCCTGCTGGTGCAATACTGGAGCGTCTAGTGTATGTACAACCAGCAAATTTTTGATTGGATATAATGTCCGCTCCTAGGGGTGGAATATACATCTGGTACTGTAGACCTGGCCAACCCCCTGTGGTAGGGGAGAATATAGGCCCCAGTGGGAAGTCATCACAATTGCTTTGTTAGATGGAAATGATGCACCTGCTAAAGTACCATTCAAGCATTTGTTTATATCCATAGGTTAAGTTATTATAGGAGTCACTGTACAGATATTCTTGCTTCTTGCTGCATGTATAGCAGATGGAATCGCACTGAAATGGTTCAATAGTCCATGGAGACAGATGATGCAGAGACCTGAAAGTTTGTGCCTTGCCACAGTGGGAGGAAGATCATCCCACACCTACCACCCCAACCAAGGCTCAGGGACTTTTGCAGAAGAGGTTGGTGGAAAGAATGTAAGAGCCAGAGGATGGGGTGGAGTGTTAACTGGAAGTGTCCTCCAACCACTATGCCAGCAAGTTATAGTCACACCTCCTTCCCATGCTCTTCAAGGAATTGAGGGGGGCATCAGTTGCCCCTCCCACTGAATCAGTCAACCTTAGCTGCATGTGGAGAGGGTCAAAAAATATATAAGCAGAGAATACCAAGAAGCACCTCTCTTACCATTTGTGTGGCTGTCGGGAGGAGACAGGATCTGTATTTGAGTGTGGACTTAATGGCTCATATGTAAATGTGAGGTGCCCACTCTTCTGTAAATAAGCCCCTAATCTATGCTCTCTTAGGAAATGCAATAAACTAGTTAGGATTAAAAAAAAAGTTTAGTAAATTTTCTTGTCAAGAAATGTTAAGTATTTCTTTGTAATTGTGCAATAAAGATTTGTTTTGAAGAAAAAAATGAACAGAAACAAATATTAAAAAAAAAACTTCTGCCATGTGTGGTGGCACATGCCTTTAATCCCAGCACTCGGAGGCAGAGGCAGGTGAATCTCTGTGAGTTCAAGGCCAGCCTGGTCTATATGGTGAGTTCTAGGCCAGCTGGGGCTACAAGGAGACCCTGTCTCAGAAAGATCCTGCCACCCAAAATCTTCTTTTACAGGACAAATACAATCAGAAACCCAGAGTAGCAAATACCTGAGAAAAGGTTAGGTTAGCCCTAAAATTTCCCATTATTCTCACGTCACATTTTCCAAGGTAAAAAGGGTCCCTAGAAAATGATAGTTGACACTTTGATTATATTTACTTACCTTCATTGTGTGAAATGCACTATGTGTTTGTAATATACATCATGAGGTTGGAAGGACAGACACAATGTGCATGACTCATGCTATGTAGTGAACAAGCACATTGTTTCATATTACTAGCATTCCTTGATCCAAGCAGAAAATATAGTAATAACTAAAGTAATCTCGATCTTTTGAACATATTTCTCCTTGGAAACTGATTTTATCTATTTTTCTCTCATACTACCATACAGTCCATTGTGTTTTTTTTTCATTTATCTACACTGAGAAAAATTGTTCAGCAGCTAGAATATTATACTTTGGTGCCATCTTTAGAGATTTCAGTCAACTGTCCATGGGGCTCAGTGGCTAACAGATAATGGCAAGACAGAATCATGAGTTGGAAGGTCATGACATAAGAAATCTCATCTCATGGTTAACAAGAATTATAGAGGGAAGGAAGGTGCCTGAAGAAGATAGACTGTCCCAGCCATGAGCTCTGTGAAACTGTGTCCTCTCTGCGATGAATGCTGAAGTCAAATAGATTGTGAATGAACAAGCATATGAGCATCATGAGAAAGCATGCATCCCAAAGCCTACACATGCACACAACAGAAGGATGTGCAGACCATTCAGAGATGGTCTGGCCAATAGAATATGTCTTAAATATTATAAAAGATCAGTGTTTCACAATCTCTTTTCTGACCAACCTGGAACATAGAAATGGGAGATGTGGAAAAAAAATTTAAAAATAATTAAAAGAAGTGATATTTGCACAGTAGTAATGTCCACATAATTCCTGTGCAAAAAAGAAGTCATTTGACACTTACCACAGGACAAATTCTTGATGAAATTGCTATAAATTAAACTATCAAAATCTCTTTCCAGTGAAACAGACTACGGAAAAACCATTTTCAGGCCTTTATCCTTCTTTACCTTGGACCTCTCACCTGGGCCCCAATCTACCTGATTGACTGCAGTCTCCCCTCTCTTCACATCCCAGGGCTCTTTGCTTTGTTCCAGAGAGGAGACCAGAAAAGGCTTACACCTAGTAAGACCTGTGTATGAGAAAGAGGTACAAGATGCTTGCTGGATTCTTTAGAAAGTACGGGATTTTTAACACAGAACTGTGCTCCACTGGTAATATAGAGTAAAACATATGGCTCTCTTAATAATTTTCCACCTTTTATTTTCTGACAGACTCATTAGAATACACAGGAAGTTTTTCAGTTTTCATATGCTGAGTTCTATCACTGATTCACAATGCAGCCATGGCAATGGAACTTTAAGATTCTGGCTACATTATCGTGTACTAATGAGTGGCTAAAATTAACACCAAAAATAATGAAGGTGGATAATTCTTGTAACAACTGGAAATGGAAAGAAATGATAAAATATAAACATGCTCTCCATGATGTCAGATATTCCCATATCACTAATTTTTAAACAATCTAAGATTTATTCAATAAAACTAACATATGTACAAAGTAGACTGTCATCTTTCAAAGGTTGCAGAATAGTAAAAAATTCCACAAGAAGAATCTCCTCACCTATAGACACAAGGTTGCTCTAGTTCTCCGTTACCTCCCTGTACAATGCCATCTGAGCAGAGTCTAGGCATTTCCACTCCTCCTGGGAGAAGTCAAAGACATGCTTGAAAGTCACTGGATCCTAAAATGAAAAATGGCAATTTGGCTGAGTGCCCTTGAACAGGGTACTGGACCCAAGGGGAAGAAGAGATGATTAGTAAACAAGTTCTGAAGTAGACGAGCAATCTGAATTACTCAAAAGGATTTTCTTAATATAGTAACTATCTATAATCTACTTGCTAACTCTGTGTGAAAAAAGAATAGCAATAGTCCCTCCAAAGTCTTGTGCAAATGACGATTTTAAGGAGTATAGCACATAAATTAAGCCCTCAACACGAATATCATATGCCTCCTGTATTTGTAGCATACAAAATCAGTTGTACATATTTATCTGATGCAAAGTCACACTGATTTATAAGTCTGCTTCATGAATTCGAATGTTTAGAAACATGCACTGTAGTCCTGGCTAAAACATAAATTTTTAACCTAACATGATCTGTGACTGGATCCGACATAACCCTTTCCTAACAAGCTTTCAGGCAAGAGCAGTGATCCAGATACAAAAGACACATTCTCCAGCAGCACAGAGCAGACCGTGGCAGAAGAATAAAGGGGAAGTTTAAATGAAGGGTGCCATGGACTGTGGGTGCTCTCCCTCAACAGAAAGAAGAGACACAATCCTTGTGAAGTGTGTTCTAGAAGCTGCATGCAATGAAGAAACTATCGAAACAGTAGAGCATAGCAGTCATTTTATAGTAGTTTCTCTTTTTAATTATTTATTTAATAACCACATACTTCGAAGAAGCATTTCATTACATCAGCATTGACATATTCAATAACAATTTCCAGAGCTAAGATGCATCTCTTTCAAAATTGGCTGTAAATTTTTAGGTTTACAGTTGAATTAATACAGTTATACAATATTGTACTCAGTATAAACCTTATAAGACATAAAATTAAATGAGGTTTTAACCTTTAAAAAGATCTCCAGTTCATTATTAAAATACACAGTTTTATAAGAAAAATTCATTTTCAATGCAATTGACACCAAGATGTTTACACATGCATTTCTAATCTCTATATATCTCATTATTACTGAGCATGGATATAAAGTCATCAGGTAGATTTCAATGGTAATTTTTTTTCACATCTACAAATTATTAAGGAGCAAATTTTTATGCTTTGAAGAATTATTTTTTAAATTAAAAAATTTAATAACCACATGATTAGAAGAAGCATTTCATTACAGGGTGCAAGTTCCTAGATTCACAGTTGAATTAATATAGTTATATATTATTGAACTCACTATATGCCCTGTAAGACATAAAATTGGATGAGTTTTTAATCTTTAAAAAAGATCTCCATTTCATTTTAGAATATATTGTTCCTTGCAGAAAGAGTCATTGTTTTTGCTACTAACACTGAGATGTTGGTGCATGTGTCTCTAATCTGTATCTGATTATTACTAGTCATAATCAGTTGCACGTGGATCCTTGGCGCCTGTGTTTGTCTATAAAGTCATTGTGTAGATTTCAATGGTAATGTTTATCACCTCTAATTAACACGATGTAAATTTTTATGCTTCCTCCTCATATATAATACATTTCTTAATTTTTTTGATTTTTTTTTGTGTGTATATCACACAGAACACCCCAAACCATGTTATTCAACTATACACTCACTTCCAAGATGGCACCCTCCCATAGCCTCCTTCCCCCCACTAGAGCCTTTATACCCTGTTATCCCTGCTACTATCCGCTGTGTTGTCGGCACCCCCAGGCGTTCCCCACTACTTGTCCATCTGGTGAATCTAGTCAGCCTATCTAGAGGTCTTTGTTTTAGGAAGGTCAGCTATTCCTCACCTAGCAGTTTCTCTTTTTAATAATCATTCACTTGTGTAAAATTTACCTTAAGGGAACACACTGGTCAATTTATGCATACAACAATAAGAGAATTTAAGAACTGGGCTCCTCACTGAAGAGAGTAATGAAAACATGAAGACGAGATCCAACACTGACTGAACAATACGCATGTTGCATATACAAATGGTTACAAAAATCAACAAGTTCATGTGTGTAATACCTGATAAACAGAACCCTTTTCTGAGGTTCAAAGAATCAGTAATGGAGGGAGTGTTGTGACTTGAGTGTGAAACAGAAATACCAACAAACAGAGGCCTGCTTCAGAATCTCCACCTAGTACACTGAGTATTCAGCAAAGAAATGAGAAAGGTTTCTTGTTCAAAAGGAAGGATAAAACTAACAGTGATGGAAGGAGAGATTTTGCATTTTATGTCACAATTCATTTGCTCCTTCCTGTAAATTATCAAAAGAAAACTTATTCCTAATCAATTAAAAACAGTGATGTCAAAGTCTGGAATTTGGTGCAGAGCAGCTCAACCAAGGGAATCAATTCCCAGGAGACAAAAGAATAGGGGTATCAATAAACCCAGCAGCACATACCATCAGGCCTGTGATGTTGCTGGGATTAAAATGATAAGCAAAGTAATACAGTACGTGGATAAAGTAAAAGCATCAAAGTTCTATGTACAATTCAAACAACAATACAATGGCATATGAGGACCAAGTCCACCCTCCTTAGGACCCGAGTCCACCCTCCTTAGGACTTGAACACTGGCATGCTTCAGTTTTCACCTACCACATGACAAACATTTTGATATGGCTTGTCATTCATTTATTGGATTAGTCTGGAAAAATTAAGCATTGGAGGACAGAATGGGGATGTGGCTATGCTATATAGGTGATACATATGTAAAGAGTTAATGTGTGCCAGGCATGGTGGCATAGGCATTTAATCCCAGAACTCCAGAGGCAGGGACATGAGAATCTCTGTGAGATCCAGGCCAGCCTGGTTGACATAGCTAGTATCTGGACCAGAAAGTTTAGAAATTCAAATTTTGAGAAAGAAAGTGTTTGTGGTCCATACCCTTGGATGTATTTACCTGAAGAGAAGCCATCTTTTTCTCCTGTGAGTTTCCTTTCCATGCAATCTTACATAAACAGTCTTTTCTTTCTTCAGAGTAATTGCTGTCAGTTCACTGAAAAGCCATTTATAGATGTTATTTTTAAGAAGCACCTTGGAAAATCATATGCAAATAAATTGGAAAGTCTAAAAGAGTGAGTTTTTAGAAAAAGATGAACAAATAACTTTCCATGAAAATAGAACAGATCTTAAGCAAGTACTGAGATTGAAGCAGTAACTGCTGTCCTCTAAAACTATTCTATGACTGGACAGATTCCATTCTAAATACTAAAAGTCTTTTAGAGTAAAAAAACTATAGCAATCTTAAGCTACAATTATTCCATAAAACACAATGGAATGGTTTGGTGCAAAAATTCACTGTACAAATGTAGCTTCACCTTGATTAAAATAGCAGGTAAGAACAAGCCAATATATTTGAAGGAAAATACACACCAGTTGGCTGGATGGATACAGACACAAAAATTCTCACTAAATTACTTGGAAACTCTGTTCAGGTTGATTTCATTCCAAGGATGAAAGAAGGCTTCAACATGTACAAATGAATACATATATAGCAAATATCTAGACTCAGGGAAGACTGAATTTGATCATTTCAATAGAAACAAAACAGGCCTATGACAAAATTTATTATTTGTGCCGGGTGTGGTGGCACATGCCTTTAGTCCCAGCACTTGGGAGGCAGAGGCAGGTGGATCTCTGTGAATTCAAGGCCAGCCTGGTCTACATAGTGAGTTCCAGGCCAGCTGGGGCTATAGGGAGACCTTGTTTCCAAAAGACCAAAAAAATTATTATTTGTACATGTTAAAAGACTTTTTGCAACAAATAGATACAATTACAAAGTTTTACAAATTATCAAAATGCATAGATTCAGTGATGTCGTGGTGTGTAGGCCCAAATAATAGGTTTAAAATGCAACCCCTATACACAGTGCTCAGGGAACATCATGAAGAAGGGGTGGAAAAGTTATAAGAGTCAGAGGACCAGGACACCTGCTTCTAGATAGTGTATTCTGGGCATGATATTGAGACTGCACCCATGGAATCTTCACAATATGTGTAACTAGAAAACCTACATAATGATAACACTAGTGGATATGCCAATGGGGGTGGGGAAAATGTCACAGGGTTCCACCTCTACATGAAGACCAGTGAGCAATCAACAAATGCTGAGGGAAGAAGACTCAGTTTTCTCCAAGAACAGACTCCCTGATAGGTTATCCCTATGACTGGGAAGGTGACAGGCCCCGTGACAGGATCTATTATTGATACTTGGCTGGTTTACATTTAACCAAACTGCCTTTAAATACTTCTGCTTCTACCCATAGACTAATGTTGCTCTTTTTTGAGTCAGAAAACCTTTTGCAATTAGTAACAGCAATTGCAGAGTCTCATAACTGGTCAAGTACTGAGAACAGGTGACTACTGACTGCACAGTCATGAAAAACGTCTACATTACCCTGTCCAAGTCCCAGGACACACTACAGAAGAAGAGGCAGAAAGACTAAGAACTGGAGGATAGGCAATGGGATGCAAGCACTACCTTCTGGAGTAACGGGGCTGGTGCAGTCATGATCACACAACAGCCTGGCTTCCTCCCCAAGACCTCAACAAATAGATGAAATAATAGAGACAAATTGAAAAGAAGATGAAGATGATCAGGAATGTGAGGAAGTGAGATAAGTTAGGACAATGGGGAGGGCTAAATGTGATCACAATACCTTGTATAAACATAAGGAATTATTACATTTCAAAATTAGTATGTATTTTTAATTAACAAGCTCTACAAACACAAACTACCAGGAAATAAGGAATGCCTGTTTGGAGGCAACCATTTTGTTTATCAATATGACCAGCCAATGAGAGTGGTTTTATAGTAAATGTAACTACTACTACTTATATAGTTAACACTGATTATTAAACAGATAAATGGGGGCTGTGGTTCCACACCACTCAGTCCTCTCCACCTCATCCCTGTGGCTCCAGTAGAATTTTTCTATCCTACCTCAGGCCCTGATATGTTAGAGCCTCTTTAGGTTCCACAACAAAGTGTGACACAGGATCGCTCTGGTTCTGATGAATTTCTGGTCAAAGCAAAATTCTGTCTTCACAGGAGCCTTTGGCTCCTCTGGACCTGCAACTCCACCTCTGTCCCAGTCATGCCACACTTCTGACCTTGCCCAAGTCACATTCCTTCTCTAACACCATTGACTTTTCCTTGCCCTCCTTCCTTTGTTTCTTTGGTCCTTCCTTCCACTGACTCAGGCAGCTGTCTCTACCCACTGGGACCCCGCCCCACCCACCCTGCCGCAGTCTCCGCCCAAATAGCTCCAGCAGTCAGTCAAGGCTTGGACTCACCCTACCAGGATTTCACTAGGTCGCTATTCACTTAGAGCATTCCTGGGTCTAGTAGAGCACTGTGTTGGGGGCGGGGAGGGGTGAGTTCCCAGACCAAGAAAGGGTCCTGTGGAGACCTGATATTAAAGAAGATTTAGGAGACTGTTGGAAATACCACATGCAGAATTTACTAGCACACAGGCCCCTATGAAGATGACAGCTTGTCCCCATTGTGAAGGAAAGTTCCCAGAAAAACTTCATATTAAAGCTAAGCATGCTACAAAGGTTGATCAACTGAGTAGAACTGCAGTGACTGTGGAGACCTTGGAATGTTGCAGGTCCAGAGCCAAATTACCCTTTATCCTGAGTGATTTTTAGCTGCAAAGTAGCTTCTTGGGCATCTTAGTTTCTTTTAAAAAAATATTTGTTACTTTTATTTTGGTGTATGTGTGTATTGCCTGCATGTATGTAAGTGCACCTGTGTCATGCAATGCCTGAAGAGGACAGAAGAGGGAGTTGGATCATCTGGAACTGGAGATAGAATGGTTGTTAGCTGCCATGTGGGTCCTGGCATTCGAACCTGGGTCCGTTGCAAGAACAGCCAGTACTTTAACTGGCGAATCACCCGCTCTAGCCTCAGGCACTTTTGTTTCTAACTTAACATTCTGTGACTACCAGATGAAAACATTTTGGAATGAATTAATTTAGCAGACCACCAGCTTCCAACAACCAAAAGGCTGATTGCCATCAGAAAGCATCAGCAGCCTAAAGTGATTTCTCTTTTCCTTTATGGGCCTACTTAATTCTCCTGCCAACCTACTTGAAAAGTGTCTTGATTTGTTTTTCTTTGTTCTGTTACTATAAAAACTTCATGAAACTGCTACTACATTGGAATATGGAATTTGGGGTATCCTGAATCTGTTCCCAGGCCACAGTCACATATTTAACTCCATTTATCTCTCATCCCTGTTTAAGTAAGAGTTATGGTTTTGTGTTTACCCTTTGGTCCCAAGGACATATTGCAGGAAATCACACAAAGGTGGCCTCTTCCTTAAACTGCTTTTGTACACAGTTACATAATGTGCACCTTCACTGTTTATTCTTAATTCCAGGACATCTGATAGCAGCCATCTTAACTAAGTCATTCTCTGTGTCCACAGTACCATGCTGTCTAAAGCTTCATCTGCCAACATGGCCTTGATTCCCTTCATCTCATCCCTTTTAGACATCAAGTTCTTTGTGGGAACAGGCCCACAGGACACTCCTTGGACCTACAGTGCACAGTAACAATACAGGAAACAAAGATATGGCCAAGGAGCAGGCTGCAACTCCCAAGGTTAGGATGGTTCACTTTTGGACTGGAGATGCTAGCCTGCCATTGCTCTAGGGGGTTTCAGTTAACTGTTGGAATGTCTGCTTATCATTGTTTACTTTTGGTAAGGCAGATGGGATTTTTGTTTTCTTTGTTTATCTAGGGGATATAAACAACACTTGGTGAGTAACAGTACAGCTTCCCCTTGGACAGCTATCAGTAAATCAAAGGCCATTTTACTGTGTAACACAACATTTTTTTATCTGAGCTGTCTCATCCTTGAGAAGGATGAGTCTTATGGCTCTGGCTGAGTGCACGTGCAGTGTGCAGTTATCAATATTCTTCTATCAACAGTCTTCCCACAGACAAAAACACAGCTAGTGGGTGAAAACACCATGGTGTGCATGTCTCTCAGTGCCATCAGAAGAACACAGTATCCCAGTTGTGTGGTGACTGGGGGCTATGACGAGAATCTTCCCACCTAGGTATGGCTGTCTATAGGTGCAAAGCCCAGTCCAGCCTCCTGGCAAGTACAAGCAGTCTTTCTGCCCACAGACCCACATAAACATAGGAGAATGCAGCACACAGGGATTGTCCCAGTGTAGGGAGATCTAGCCCACAACTGCCTTGCGGTGCTATTTGTGGTGACAAGCAGTACAGGGGTGCTCATCCCATCACAAAATCTATCCCATGCTATTTTGTACAATGTAGCGCTATAGTACTTAGTTCCACCACTTTTCCCAGGCCCACCCCCTCCCATCTGTTTGAAACAGTGTTATCATATCCTTGGCTTGGATGTTGTGTTTAGTGATGGTCCTGACTCAGGTTCTCAATGGCTTTTCTAGACTCCTACACCTCCTGGTGTCATCCCCAGATAGCCAACTATGCTTACATGGCAAGGGTAACAGGATACATGCACCAAGACAAGCCATGAGCCAAGTCCGTAGGGACTCCATACACAACCGACAGTGGGAGACGTTTGTAGCCTGGGAATATGTATGCAGCCAGGAGACAATGCTGTTCTCTGTAGTTATCCTGTACAGAAACACAGGGTGGTCATGGAAACCCTTGTGGACAAGTTCCTGCTCTCTGGGAGGATGCAGGACACTTCTCATGCTTCGTCAGTATGGTGGCTGATAGTGACATTTTCCTGGCCTATGACAATACATAACTTTTCCATGTTGAGTGGAAGAGAGCTCTTCTATTACTGTGACTGGCAGGTTCAAAATGGGCCATACTGCTGCACTAAATAATGTTTTAGAACCATGACCTGGATGATGAAAATATTTGGCTACTTTGTTACCACGGGAAGTTGTATGTGTACATCTGTACATCATACTTTACTCCCATGCCATAGGGAGTCATAAGACCTACCCAACAGTGCTCAGAGCTGTCTGTATCTCAGATTTACTTTCACATATACATCTCCTCTTCTTGTTCGATTGTGTGTGTAGACAACAAAAACTGCCCTTGATACCCCAACTATGGTGTGAAGAGGCGGTCCTCCTCCCAAGGTGAAGATAGTGGTGTCAACCCAAAATCAAAGACAGTTGTACCATCAGGTCCATGATGGATTGCACTGTAGCATCATGGATGGAGTGAAGTTATTCTGTGGTCAACAGTCATTCTCCATGCTCCAACTGACTGTTGCACTGGTCACATGGAGACATGCATGCTGTGTGCTATCCACATTATAGCAGTTGCTTCTAATTATAAAATATTCTGAAGAATCCCTTCCTGCCCCCAGGTTACCAATATTGGTGTACTGTACCCTGATCCACCCTCCTAAGAGCAGAGGTGTGTGTGTGTGTGTGTAGGGGTGGGTGGTCTCTTAACCCTGGTTTAAAATTTTACAGTCTAAATGGGCAGGCAGTCATTTGTAAGGTCAGCAGCCATTACAAAGTTTCTATTACTAGGATATATGGAGCTAATGGAGAAATATACAGTGTAGACCTCCAGGAGCCAACAGGCCAATACCCAAAGTCACAGTACAGTCACTGACTTGATGTTTAGTGTGCAGCCACCATACCCATCTATGTGTGCACCTGGCCCAGGAAGGACAGAGCAGGAACTGTTACATCTTTGGGGATGAAGGCTGCATTCAGTTGCCACTTAGAAGCCCTTGGGGGTGATGCTCTAGCCTCACTTTTAGTTTAATAAAAGTAATATTGATGTTTCTACTTTATTTAGAATGAATTGAGGCATACACACTCAAAGCTATATCTTCTAACTCGTTCTGGTTCTCTAATTGGAAACCTGGACTGAGAGTTACAGATGGGTTTGAGCCACTGTGCTGTTGCTCAAACTGAACCCAGATCCTCTGCAAGAATAATAAGTGCTCCTAACCACTGATCATCTCTTCAGTCATCCAAAACCTCTGCATTTGTAGATCCCATTACCCAGTGATCTCATGAGCTGTGTTTCTTCCTGTGCCTGATGTATTTCACATGAGCAAACATCCTCTGAGTCCACATGTCATATTGAAGAACTGCGTGCTTTTGATCATGAATTTATATTCCGTTGTGTGTATATATCACATTATTCATCTATCAGTTGTTGTGTTATGATGTGTTATTCCATGTTGGGTCTACTGTGAGCAGCAGTGAAATAAACACGGAAGTAGGTTTCTCTTTGCAATACTCACCTCCTTTCTATGTTCACATCGCCACTAGCAGGATTGCTGGAGCACAAGAGGCTTCCTTAGATGTTTTTGAGAAAATTTCATACTGCTTCACATAGGGACATAGTTTAACCTTCAATATATTGATGTATGTTGTTTATCATATATAGGGACACAGTTTAACTTTTTTGTATTTCTTCATATTGGATTTGCCTTTATGGAAAGTTTAGAATACAGAGCTCTATATTCCACATGGGTCTGTTTGCATGATAATTTTTTCTTAAACATATTTTACATTCAGACATAACAATTATGTATATTTAGAGAGGACAGCATGAGTTTTGAATCTACTAATGCATTACACAAAGTTTCAGTCTAGCTAATGAACTTATAAATCACATAACCAACTTTAATTTTTATTTGTACACATATAAAAATAGATAGATTTGCTGGGTAAATTATTCTGGGTTGGCATCCATGGTCATTTAGAACTTGAAATATCTGGTACAGGCTCTTCTGACTTTTATAGTTTTCATTGAAAAGTCATCTGAAATTCTGATGGGTTTTTACTTTATATGTAACTTTTTTTTCCCTAGAAGCTTTCAATTCCCTCTCTTTGTTCTGTATATTTAGTGTTTTTACTAGGATATGACATGGGGAGTTTCTGTTCTGATCTCGTCTAATTGATGTTCAATGTGCTTCTTAAATCTGTATAGGTATGTATTTCCTTAATTTAGGGAAGTTTTCTTCTCTAATCCTGTTGAAGATCAGATAAATGCCATTGACCTGAGATTCTTCTTCCTGTATGCCTATAAGGTGAGGATTGGTCTTTTCATTGTGTCCCACATTTACTGCTTATTCCATTCCTGTGTGTTTAAAAAAGGTTATAGTCTTATTCGACTGCACACCCACTTCCCATATGGCACCCTCCCATAGCTTCCCTCCCCCCCACTAGATGGTTTGGGATGGTCTGTGTGATACACACACACACACACACACACACACACACACACTCAATCAATCAATAAATTAAAAAGGAATGAATTATACTTGAGGAGGAAGCATCAAAATTTGTCATGTTAATTAGTAGAGGTGATAAACATTACCATTGAAATCTACCCGATGACTTTATATCCATACACAGGTGTCAAGGATCCGAGTGCAACTGATTATGACTAGTAATAATCAGATACATACAGAGTAGAGATGCATGCAGCAACATCTCAGTGTTATGAGCAGAAACAATGAGTCTTTCTGTAAGAAACGGTATATTTTAAAATGAAATGGAGATCTTTTTTAAAGGTTAAAAACTCATTCAATTTTATGTCTTACAGGGCTTATACTGAGTTCAATATTGTATAACTGTATTAATTCAACAGTGAACCTAAAATTTTATAGCCACTTTTGATAGAGATGTATCTTTGCTCTGGAAACTGTTAATGAGTATGTTAAAGCTGTAATGAAATGCTTCTTCTGAAAAAAAGGGTGGAAAAAAATTATAATCTTTGCTTGAGAAGTCCAGTTCAACTTTGGTGTCTAGACTTGATAGTCCGTTTTCCCTTTCATTCTTTCTGATTTCTCTTGTCATTTTAAATTGACTTAAGGTTTTCATTTTCATTTCAGCTTGGGTTTTACTTTAATGTTTCTATCTCTCTTGTGACTTCACTTTTCAAGTGCTGAGTTGCTTTTCTTATTTCATTTGGCAACATATTTGCATTTTCTTATGTTTCCCTCACACATTTATGACTATCCTCTTGGAGTTCCTGGAGTTTACCTTTAAGTTCTTTGATCATATTTATGATTGTTCTTTTAAATTCTGGGTCATTGGGTTCCTTGTAGTATTGGTCATTGTAGTACAGTTATGTAGGACTGGTGGTTTTGTTGGGGACATATTCTTATATTCTCTTGGTTTTCATATTATTTAGGTATTTACTTTGCCATTTGAGCATATGGAATTGTTTATTTTTTTTGGTTGTGTGTCTGATAGGAAACCTTACTCTGCCTTTGTTTATGTGAAAGTTTGGTTCTGGCTGTATTGTTGATGTAGCTTGTATACTTTGTGTCTAGGTATGAAAAGTTAGGTGGTGTGTGCTTCAGATCCTTGCAGGGTAGTAAACTGGTCTGGGTAGTAGGCAGGTCTGTGGTAGGCAGATTAGGAGGGGGGCAAGGGCAAACTTGGTGTGGGAACAGCCTGCGGAGGATCTACCAAATGAAGCAGGAGAATTGATATAGTATGGGTACATGGGATCAGGATGCAGTGGGAAGGTCTGGACTAAGAGGGTAGTTCATAAATCTGGGTCAAAAAGAGTAGGAGAGGCCTGGGCCCACTGCTAGAAGGGGAACAGAGTGCAAGGAGAGTGTGCACTACTCAGGATGCAGGGGAGTCCAAGACAGCATAATTGTCTATCCTTTTTAAACTAATAAATTGCGCATAGTCTTCAAAACCTACAATACTGGGTAAACAACAAAGTTTCCTGAAAATATGCTTCTACCTATAAAAATGTTAATATGCATTTTCTTAGAAATGCAATAATTTAAAATAATATTTTATATAATTTTTACATAACAGCATTGTTTTTTATCATAATACTCTGGAGTTCAAAATATTTTCAATTTATAGTGCTATTAGTGGCATATTGGCTGGCCTGAACCTGAGTAGGTTGTATTTACACTGTCACAATTTCTGTGAGTTTATATGTGCTACTGTCCTGGTATGTGGAAAATGATATTTTTTGTAGTCATCCACCACATCTGGATCTTACAAACTTTTCTGAAAAGATCCCTGAGAATTTTGAGGGAGGGTCTTTATATTGATGTCCCATGTAGGGCTAGGCACTGTGCACTCTATTATTTTCTGGATGTTGGACAATTTTGGAAAACTGAGTAAACTGCCTTCTAGTGTAAGAAATGGCTTCTCTGATTTAGGTTATGTATTAGTCTATCTATATACTTAGTCATTAGGAGCCATTTTAATACTATAATAATTTAATAGAATGTTAGTCACTGGTTCACTACTATACCTAAATGTGTGTAGCAATAGGTACATGCCTCCCCCAAAATGTGTGAGTTTTCTAATGAATAATGAATATTTGGATAAGGATATAAAATGTCCCTTAGAGGCTAATGAGTTGAATATTTCAACTATGGGCTTCAGTATTTAGAGCTATGGCCAATTAAATATGACAGTTCTAACCACAGGTTGATAGTTATTCAAATGTGCCTCATTTAGAGGAAGTCAACCATGAAGTGTTCATTTTAAAGCATATATTTTGTGTCTATCATGTGCAATATAGCTCTCTCTCCCTTTCTCTTCCTGCTTAATGAATGGAATGTAGGCTTGTCTCTCACATTCTTTCAAAAACACAAATTCTACCATATCACAAGCCAATATTAATGGAATAAAATCAACACAGACTAAAAATCAAAAACATTGAAATACAATAAATATTTCCTTATTTTTGTTGGTTTATCGTGTTTTTCTGATTGTAAAAGGGAAAATACACTAACACATCACCTATTGTGAAATTAACTATTTTTGTTCAATGTTTTCTTATATTTTTAGAAAACCTACAATCATATATACATTATTCCTTTATCGTTTCTTACTGCTAAACTGTATCTGGAGTCTAATATAGTTGGCCATTTCTTTCAGTAAAAATAAATAATTGAAAATATATGAGGAAGTGACTCAGAAAAAGTGTTCATTCAAAGAAATCTATTAAATATTATTAATATCAATTCAATACCCCTAATTTGTAGCATACATTATATTGTCATACAATTTGTTTATATGTATCTTAATGTTTCTAATACAAAATATAACATTTGATAATAATAATAATATGCAAAATACTTAAATTTTAATTCCCCTAGCAAAAGAAAGATACTTTGGGGCTGGAGAGATGGCTCAGTGGTTTAGAACACTGACTGTTCTTGCAGAAGACCCAGGTTCAAATCCCAGTACCCACATGGCAGCTAACAACTGTCCATAACTCCAGTTCCAGGGGATCCAACAGCCTCTTCTCTGACATAAGTGCACTTACCTACATGCAGCATAACACTCATACACATAAAATAATAAATGAAATATTAAAAAATATACCTTATTAATCCATTGCACTCTATTACCAGTTGTATAAGATTACTCTTAAAATTATCCTTTATTTTCTATAAAATGAAATGGGGCTGATTTTCACATTGGTGCATGATCACATTTTTTATTATACCTCTATATTAAAATTTTGATGATATCAATTTTATTTATTAAAATATAGATACACACAGTTTAAAACATTTTTAAAGCAAAATGCAAATTCAAGGCATTAAAGAAACCAAATTATGCTCTGATTTTGAAATATTAGAGGTCATTTTCTGCCATTTTCAAAGACCTATGATAAAATATCAGTAAACATAGGACAATGAATATCACAGATCTTCTAAGATTATTTTCAGCTTTTTTCGGTTGTGTCTTCTTTAGCACATCAAATTTGAAAACATCTAAGCATTCTTTCTAGTGTGTTATTCAGCACTTAATTAATGTACTAGATAGATTATTCTCCTCCCTGAGACACTGAAAATGACTCTGGTCTAATACTCAAGATTCCCTTCATCTTATACTGTAGTAGAAATATTCCATGCAAACATACATCACATTAAAATGCATTATTCCTCCTCAAAAAAATCACATCTACACTGAGGAATTACCCTGTGGCCAAGAATTTTTCATGGAATAATTGGCATCAATGAAGCATTGCTAATGGACAATATATGCATTAAAATCTGAGTAAACAATTGCTATAAACTATCATGAAAGTCCTTTAGAAAGCAGATGACATAAATTTAGAGGAGAATCACATTAATGTATAGAATTTGTCCCTCAAAACCTCTAATAATGGGAATATAAGTGTTTAATATTATGGCATATCTATTATTAAAAAGGTTGGAGGGTTTGAAAAATATTGTTCCCCTTTTACTATTTTAATGAAGATATTTCTAATTCATACACTTTATGGTTTTCCAAGTTGTATATGTGGATGAACATTTTCACACATTGACGTGATTTCTCTTCAAGTTTTGACACATCTTAGATATTTGTATGGTTTATTCACACTGTAAATTCTTTGACAGTAAATAATGAGATTTTAATCATAGAATTCTGTATGATCCCTACTCAGTATGAAATTTCTGATATGTCTTAAGATGTGAGCTTCATGGAAATGTTCGCTGGAATTCCTTTTAGATGTAGGACTTTTCTAAAGTAAGGGTTGTGTGATATTTGAAAAGATTGGATGAACAAGTAAAACTTTTGTTACAATCTTTAGCTTTCTAGTTTCTCACACCTAAGAATTGACTCATAGTGAATTAAAAATAAAATTTTATTACAGATTTTACAATTTTCTTTTTATTTCTAAAATTTTCTTCAGTAAACTATTAAATTGTTTTAAAATTTAAGTACTTGTTAAAGTTTTCAACATAATTCTTACATCTGAAAATTTCTCTCTAGAATGGATTCTATTTTGTTCTTTATGGGTTGAATCCAGGTTTTGCCAAATTCTGTACATTTTTAAACTTCCTCTCCAGTATGTATTCTTGCTAATTTTTCTAGTTTGACATATTGTTTACAAACCACCACATTACTTATATTTGTCTCTTCATTATGAATTCTGTGATGTTTCCTGAAAGTTGACATTTGAATAAATGACTTTTCACAATTTTCACATTTGTAGGGTTTCTTTCTGGAAATCATTTCCCCATGCATTTCCTCACGATCTCTTTGATTTGAGGTCTTGGTAAAGGAATTGTTATAGTCTTTCCATTTGTAGGGTTTATGTCCAGTGTGAATTCTCTCATGTACTCTAAGAGATGAGGTGTTGATAAAGGGCTTGTCACACTCTTCACATTTTTAGGGTTTCTCTCCAGTATGAATTCTCTCATGTACTCTAAGATTTGAGGTCTTGGTAATGGACTTGTCACATTCTTCACATTTGTAGGTTTCTCTCCAGTATGAATTTGCTTATGTACTCTACGATCTCTAGTACTGGTAAAGGACTTGCCACAGTCTTCACATTTGTAAGGATTCTCTCCAGTATGAATTCCCTCATGTACTCTAAGATGTGACACTTGACTAAAGAACTTGTCACAGTCTTCACATTTGTAGGGTTTTTGTCCTGTATGAATTCTCTCATGTACTCTAAGAGATGATGTGTGGTTAAAAGACTTGTCACAGTATTTACATTAAAAATCAGAAAGATCACATGGACTTAACAACACAACTCAAGACTCTGGAAAGGCAAGAATGAACCAACTGCAAACCTAGTAGATGAGAGGAACAAACTAGAAAGAAGTAGAAAAGTATTATAGATTAATTTAAAATCAGAAAGTTGATTTTTTCACAGTAACACGGAGTAAAAAATGCGCATACTACCATTTCCCCAAACATTGACTCATAATACCAAATAGTTATGAAATTTTCACGAGAATATGATGGCCATTATGAGAAAATGGAAAAATCAACATTAGCACAGTTGATATAATCTAAAGTTTTCTAAACATAAGCACAAACCAGCACAGGAAGTAACAATTTCAGATGTTGCAGAGATTGTTACACTACTCAGGTGTTCTACAAAAACAGAGGTAAGTCCAAGGACACACCAAAAAATGTTTACATTTCATATAAACACAGATGCATAAGTGTACAAAGTACAGAGATAGAGTGGAAAGATGGCCTGTGAATAAAATGAATATATTAAACTGTGTTATTGTTTCCATTCATTTTTATTTAAATACAATACCGCTCATAAGAATGGCTGAGAAGAAAATTTGAGCAATTGGTTATGAATCTCTTAACTTTCAACTTTTTGTTTTATTTAGTACTTGGAGTGCATTATCTAAGCTAATTTAAGAAAAAAATTCCAAGGGTCAATAAATAGATGTGCACATCATCACTGCTATGAGGTTAAGGGACAAAAGAGAGGAACAAACTACAAGCTCAATCTACTCTCAAGAAACAACAGATGTATGGCAGGATCAAGCCACACATGCTTCCTGTATCCTATATGTTCTAGTGCGATTAAGTATTTAGTATAATGAGCTAAGATAGCATATTTCCTCTAATTCTACATTTCCAAAAATGTCTCAGCGATTCTAGGAATGACTTCCATGTCTTTCAACGTGTATGTTCATAAGGCTGGTTCAAGAACACTAATACATCCCTCAGTTGGAACCCTCTTACATAGTCCTTCCTCTCTAATATGTAAAAATAACAGCCCATCCTCAGACATTGGGCATTAGCAAATTTCTTTGTTCACTGGTCAGAATAGAAACATTTTCAGAATGACAGGTCATAAATTCAAGGCAAATGCTTGCCATCACAAAAATAATATTCTGGGAGATAGAATGGGACAAGGTTTTGCCAAATAGGAGATGTGATTTAAAGAATTAATCTTGACTATCATAAGCAGAAAAGGAATTTAAGGATCCCTTTTAGAAAGCATTATCAGAAGCAGAGAATTAAAGATTTGCAAGGTCTATATGTATAACATTCCTAGAAGAAACCTTGACATGAAAATTACCTGGGATGCATTTACAGCCATTTCTTCCTCTGGCTTTTCTTTGAGTTTCTGTATGAGGAACAATGACCAGAAGGAACTCTCAACCTCTTGTAATGATGGTTTTAGGAATATAAATATAAATTAATACCAAATGCTGTTAAGGAACAATGTCAACCCACATACCATGGGACAAACACCAGAATAATATGAGAGGACTTGTCAATTACACAAAAGCCCAATGAACAGGGAAAATATATTAAAAGTGTTACACCTAAAAGCACAGAGGAATGTGAGAAGCCCAGAGGAACGCTATGTAGTGATGGTCGAATCATGAGTCTTTTATTAGCCTGTGGTCAGAGTGGGGTCTAACATCTAAAAGAACTCTCATCCCCAGGGGGAGGCATGGTGGTGTTTATAAAACAAAATTCACAATTACATCATGCCAGGGGTAAAGTCAATAACCATGATTACATCAGATTACCATAGTTACACCAGACTAGGGACAGGTTAGTTAAGAGAGAGGCTTTCAGTTTAAAAAAATCAGTTAAGAAAAAGGATTTTCCAGAATTGCAGAAACAATAGATTCAGTGGACATGCAGATATGGCTGGGTGGGAGGATGTGCTACCTGAACATGCTACCTGGGTACCTACCTGTAAGGTTCCCAGTATTGTACAAAACATGTACTCCTTGAAAATTTCATTCCAAGGATCAAAGGATAAAAGAATGTTTCAACATGTACAAATCAACAAATATAATACAGCACATATCTAGACTCACAGGCAGAGTGAATTTGATCATTTCAATAGAAACATAAAAGGCCTGCCACAAAATTTATTATTTTACTTACCAAAAATATTTTTGTAACAAGTGGATATTATTACAAAGTTCTACAAAAGATCAAAATACATACATTCAATAATGCTGTGGTCCCTATCCCTAAATGATAGATTTATAATGCAACCCTAAACCTAATGCTCAAGGAATATCACAGAACAGGGATTGAAAATGTTGTAAGAGCCAGAGGACCAAAACACTTGCTGCTAGATAGGGTGTACTAGACATGATACAGAGACTGCACCCACGAAATCTCCACAATATGGTTACTACAAAAGACTAACACAATGACATCACTGGACATACCAATGCAGATGGGGAAAATGTCACAGTGTACCAACTTTAAATGATGTACCATAGGCAATCAATGAATGCTGAGGGAAGAAGACTCAGTTTTCTCTAGGGATGAGCTCCCCGATAGATTATGTAATGCCAGATGGTCAACCCTTAACACAAGTACACACCATCATGACTAAATGAACTCAGTACATTATATGTGTATGTGTATTTGAATGTATGTATGTATGTATGTGTAACAATAATAATAAAATGAGAAGACAAGAAATTGAGAGGAAGTAGAGGAGACATGGGAGGAGCTGGGGTGGGAAGTGAGAGTGGAGGAAATTATGCACATACAGTATTCATATATGAAATTTAAAAACATAAGTTAAAAATTTCAAGTTGAAAAAGGCTAAGTTTTGGAGAGGTTAAGTATAAAGTGGCTATGATCTCAGCAGACTGCCAGAGAGTGCCTGTTCTGGCCTCCCTCTGGCATAGGGGCTGAGAACTCAGGGGACCACCTGAGAGAGCCTGGATCCTGCCTCCACATGGTGGTGAGCTTCCCCTAATCGTGCCATACCCAACCCCCTAACTGTCATTACGTGAGGCCCCTCCCAAGACCCCTGGGCAGTCCTCTGCCCTTTGGTAGGATAAGGTTGAGATTTTAGCAGACAGCCTCAGAGGGCCTATTCCCACTTCCATCAGTGTAGAGGCTGAGATCTCAGCAGACCACCAGAGAGTGCCTGTTCTGGCATTTCTCTGGCAAAGGGGCTAAGAACTCAGCAAACTGCCCGAGAATCCAAAAATCAGCCTCCCCCTTAGGGAACTTCCCAAATTTTGCTCAGAGTTCCCCCTAGTAGGGGTCCAAACCTTAAAAGGAGACCTGAGTGTACCTGACTGGAACCTGAATTGGGCTTCTGTGGGAGCTCCTGAGTAGCTGAAGCCATTAGTTCCCTCCAAAATAAAACCTGAGAGAACCTGAAACCTGGACCAACCAGTCTTACATAACCCATAAGAAAAAGGACCAAGGCACACCAATAATATAAACAAGAAAACTTCACCTTAATTTTCATATCAGAATCACAAAAGAAATTCACATGCCAAAATCAAAACAAAAGAAAAATAAAATGAAAAGCCAAAACACCAAACCCCACCAAACCCTACCAAACTCCACCAGTCCTATAGAAGAGTTCTACAAGGAGAACGCCCCCCCCCAGAGATAACCCAGGACACATAATTTAAAAGAACAATCATACACATGATCAAGGAATTCAATGAATTTAAAGAATACATGAACAAGCTGGGCATGGTGATGCATGCCTTTAGTCCCAGCATTTGGGAAGCAGAGGCAGGTGGATCTTTGTGAGTTTGAGGCCAGCCTGGTCTCCATAGAGAATCCAGGCCAAAAAGACCAGAAAAAAAAGAAAAAAGAATACACGAACAAACAAAGAACTAAAAGAAGATAGGGATAAACTTCTGAATGAATTCACAAAATAGAAACATTGAAGAAAACTCAGGCAGAAATGAAGAAGGAAGTGCAAAACTCAATGTGCCAACTTGAAACAACAGGAGAAAGCCTCACTGCTAGAATGAATGAAATGGAAAATAGAATATTAACACTGGAGGATAAAGTTGAAGAATTGGATCACCCAAGCAAAGATTATAAAATATTGTTTAAAAACACAGGAATTGAATATACAAGAGATGTGGGACACCATTGAAAAGACCAAATCTACATATAATAGGCATAGAAGAAGGAGAAGAATTTCAGATTAATGGTATTGACCAGATCTTAAACAGGATTGTAGAAGAGAACTTTCCAAAATTAAGGAATGACATCCCCATTCAAATACAAGAAGCACATAGAACATCAAATAGACAGGATCAGAAAAGAAACTCTCCATGGCATATCATAGTAAAAACACTAAATGTACAGAACAAAGAGAGAATACTGAAAGCAGCAAAAGAAAAACAACAAGTCACCTGTAAAGGAAAGCCCATCAGAATTGCAGCTGACTTATCAATGCAAGCTATGAAAGCCAGAAAAGGCTGGACCAAGGTATTTCCAGTTTTAAATGACAATAGATGCCAGCACAAAATACTCTACCCAGTAAAAATGTCTATTATAATTGAACGGGGAAGAAAACTCTTCCATAACATCAATAGTTTGAAAGAATACATGTCCATGAAACCAGCCCTTCAAAAACTACTTGAAGCAATACAAAGAACAGAGAAAGGAACAACTATACCCCAGGGGCAACAAAAGAGAATAACTAAAGGTATAATTGAGGAAATACAAAATGAAACAAAGAATGCAAACAGCAATCAAAATGATGGCAACCAATACACATCTTTCAATAATAACCTTAAATATCAATGGACCGAACTCCCCAGTCAAAAAGCACAGGCTAAGTAAATGGATTAAGAAACAAAATTTATCTTTTTGCTGTCTGCAAGAAACCCATCTCCCCTTCAAGGACAGGCACTACCTTAAGATAAAAGGATGGAAAAAAATTCCAAGCAAATGGCACTAAGAAACAAGCAGGGGTTGCAATTCTAATATCTGACAAAGTAGACTTCAAAGTAAAACTAATCAGAAGTGATAAGGAGGGTCACTTCATTCTGATCAAAGGAACAATTAACCAAGAAGATATTACAATCCTGAACATATATGCACCAAACTCTGCTGCACCCAAATTCATAAAACCACCACTATAGGACTTTAAGACAGATTAATCCCAACTCAGTAAAGTAGGGGACTTCAACACCCCATTGTCTGTATTAGGTCAACTGGAAAAAGAATAAACAGAGAGGCATCTGAATTAAATGATACCATACATTAAATGGACCTGGCAGACATATTTCAAATATTTCACCCAAGCACCAAAAGAATACACTTTCTACTCAGTACCTCATAGAATGTTTTCAAAAACTGACCACATACTGGGCCACAAAACACACCTCAACAAATACAAAAAATTAAAATAATTCCATATATTCTATCGGACTACAATGCAATAAAGCTCAAAATTAACACTGGAAGAGGCCCTAGTAACTGTACAAACTAACTCATGGCTATTAAACAACACACTTGTAAACAATGAGTGGTTTAAAGAAGTTAAGAAAGAAATAAAAGAATTCCTGGAATTCAATAGAAAGGACAATACAACACAACAAAATCTCTGGGACACTTTAAAAGCAGTCCCGAGATGAAAGTTTATACCTCTCACTGCCTACATTAAAAAATTAGAAAGAGCCTAAATAAATGACCTAACACTGCAACTCAAAACATTGGAAAGGCAAGAACAAATGAAACCCAAACCCATCAGAAGAGAAGAAATAACAAAATTGAAGGAGAAATTAATGAAACAGAAACAAAGAAAACAATACAAAGAATCAATGAATTTAAGAGTTGGTTGTTTGAAAAGCTAAACAAGATAGACCCTTAGCCCAGTTAACCAAAAGAAAGAAAGAGAAAATCCAAGTTGACAAAATCAGAGATGAATGATCAAACATCACAACAGACACCCAAAAGATCCAAAACACTATCAGGGAATACTTTAAAAACCTATACTCTACTAAATTTGGAAATCTAAAAGAAATAGATGGATGTCTAAAACCATGAGAACCACCAAAGTTAAACCAAGAAGAGATCAACAGTTTAAACAGATCCATAACATAAGGAAATCAAAACAGTAAAACAAAGACTCTCGACTATAAAAAGCCCAGGCCCAAATGGATTTACAGCAGAATTCTAGCAGATGTTTAAGGAAGACCTCCAACCAATACTACTTAAATTACTTAAAATGATAGCAACAGAGGGAGAACTCCCAATTTCCTTCTATGAAGCCAGCATTACTCTAACACCCAAAGCAGGCAAAGACACAACCAAAAAAGAAAACTGTGGACCCATATCCTTAATGAACATAGATGCAAAAATTCTCAACAAAATACTTACAAACTGCATACAGATGTACTTCAAGATATCATCCACCATGATCAAGTTGTCTTTATTCCAGAGATGCAGGGATGGTTCAATCTATTTGAATAAATAAACATCATAAATCATATAAATGTGCTCAAAGACAAGAACCACATGGTCATCTCAATAGATGCAGAGAAGGCCTTTGACAAAATTCAACATGCATTTATAATCATATAAATGGGATCAAAGACAAGAACCACGTGGACTCTCAATAAATTCCAAAAAAGGCCTTTAACAAAATTCAGCATGCACTCATGATAAAAGTTTTAAAGGGAATTGGAGTGGAGGGACCATACCTCAACATAATTAAAGCTATATAAAACAAACCCACAGCCAATATCATTCTAAATGGATAAAAACTGGAAGCAAAAATTCTCAACAAAATACTTACAAACTGCATACAGATGTACTTGATTCACCATGATCAAATAGGCTTTATTCCAGAGATGCAGGGATGGTTCAATATATACAAGTCAATAAATGTCATTAATCATATAAATGGACTCAAAGACAAAAA
>NW_008354274.1:5642604-5643853 GCF_000622305.1 Nannospalax galili
AGGTCAAAATATCCCTTTTTGCAAACGACATGCTACTATACCTAAAAGATCCTAAAAGTTCCATCAATATCTTTCTTTAACTGATCAATACTGTCAATATAGTGGCAGGGTATAAAGTCAATATACAAAAATCAGTAGCCTTTCTATATACCAATAAGCTATTGGAGAAAGACTACAGGGAAATGCTCCTATTCACAATAGCTTAAAAAAAGTCTTGGAATAAACCTTACTAAAGACACCAAAGATCTCTACAATGAAAAATTTAAATCGTTAAAGAAAGAGATTGAGGAAGACACCAAAAGATGGAAGGCCCTCCCATGCTCATGGATTGGAAGAATTAATATTGTGAAAATGACCATCTTACCAAAAAGCAATATATAGACTCAATGAAATCCCAATTAAAATCCCTATGACATACTTCTCAGAATTAGAAAAAAAAAATCCTTAAATTTGTATGGAAGCACAAAAGACCCTGGATAGCCAAAGCAACCCTGAGCACAAAGAGCAATGCTGGTGGGATTACTATATCCGATCTCAAAGTACACTACTGAGCTATAGTCATAAAAACAGTGTGGTATTGGCACAAAAATAGACACATAGATCAATGAAATATCATTGAAAACCAAACCCGATTACATGCAGTTTCAGCCACCTGATATTTGACAAACGGGGAAGGAACACACAATGGAGAAAAGACAGAATCTTCAACAAATGGTGCTGGAAAATTGGATCTCCACCTATAGAAAAATGAGAATAGATCCTTATCTTTCACCTTTCACAAAAGTCAACTCCAAAAGAATCAAAGACCTCAATGTGAAACTGGAAACCCTGAAACTATTAGAAGAAAATGTTGGCAGTAACTTACAAGATGTGGGTGTAGGAAAGGATTTTCTAAATCAGACAGAAGTTGCTCAGGAATTAAGGTCAGCAATCAAGAAATGGGACCTCAATAAACTAAAAACCTTCTGCACAGCAAAAGAAACAATCAAAGAAGTGAAGAGAAAACCCATAGAATGGAAAACAGTTTCATCAGTTATGCATCTGACAAAGGTTTAACATCCACAATAAATAAAGAACTCAACAAACAAAGAAGCAAGAAACCAAATGACCCAATTAAAAAAGATGGGGTAAGATCTAAAATGGAGCGTTCTCAAAGGAAGAAATAAAGATGGCTAAGAAACATCTTAAAAAATGTTCAACATCACTACTATCCTCAGGCCTCTTGGGGTAAGTCTACAGCGCAGCTCTC
>NW_008354274.1:5649983-5678387 GCF_000622305.1 Nannospalax galili
CCCTGAAACTATTAGAAGAAAATATTGGCAGTAACTTACAAGATATAGGTGTAGGAAAGGATTTTCTAAATCAGACAGAAGTTACTCAGGAATTAAGGCCAGCAATCAACAAGGGACCTCATTAAACTAAAAAGCTTCTGTACAGCAAAAGAAACAATCAAAAAAGTGAAGAGAAAACCCACAAAATGGAAAAAATCTTCACCAGTGACACATCTGACAGAGGTTTAACATCCAGACTATATAAAGAACTCAAAAAAACAAAGAATTGACAAACCAGATGATCAATTAAAGGATGGGCTAAAGATCTAAACAGATAGTTCTCAAAAAAGAGATAAAGATGGGTAAGAAACATCTCAAAAAGTGTTCAACATCGTTAGTAATTAGGGAAATGCAAATTAAAACCAACCTAAGATTTCACCTTACCCCAGTCAGACTGGTTAGGATCAAGAGAACAAAGGATAAAAAATGCTGGCGAGGATGTGGAGAAAGGGGAATGCTCATTCAGTGCTGGTGGGATTGCAAACTCGTGCAACCCCTATGGAAAACAGTGTGGAGAACTCTTAGAAAACAAAAAAAAATGAACTTACCATATGACCTGGTTATACCACTCCTTGGCATATACCCAAAGGACTCATCCTTTTGTAGAGACACTTGTACAACCATGTTTGTTGCTGCTCTTTTCACAATAGCTAAGAGATGGAAGCAAACCTAAGTGCCCCTCAACTGACGAGTGGTTAACAAAAACATGGTATATTTACACAATGGAATCCTATTCAGCAGTAAAGAAAGATGATATAATGAAATTTGGAGGTAAATGAATGGATCGAGAAACTGTTACACTAAGTGAAGTAACACAGACTCAGAAACACAAGAGATGTATGTTCTCCCTTGTATGTGGACCCTAGCACCAAATCCTTTTAAATTCCATGTTCGTTTAATAAGATGATGCTATACAGCAGTCCCTTCTGCATGAAATAACTACCATCATCATGATTTCAGCTGTGCCTGTTTGCTAAAAATCATCACAATTGGGCTTGCTGATGGTTGTGCTTCGTCATTAAAGGAGGGGTAATTGGGGTCATTAGACCCTCACCAGAGTATCCAGCCACTCTTCCCAGCCAACTTTATGTATTTTGGCCCTAATCACACATGGCCTCCTGGATTTGGGGAGGGCTAAAGTATATAACCTGAGGAAGGCTAGGAAGAGAAGACTTGATCCATGCTGCATAAAGGCTTTCCAGTGTGCATATCCTCAGATCACTCATATACCTCAGCAACCCCTCAGTTATCTTGGTAAGCAAGCTCAATAAATTCATTGGTTCCCCAGTAAAACTTTAATCAAACACTGGCTTGACATTAGAACCTTAAAAGGGAATAAGCATTGCTTAGTATCCCCAGGAAAAGAAGTCTCACAACAGTTGGAAAATTTATTTGTTAGTTATTATGTCTCATAATTATTAAAAAAGAAAATGAGAATGTAAAAGATGTTAAAAGGATATGGGACTGGAGATATTTTCCAAAACAGAGAGAAAAAAATGAGAGAGCCTAAGCAAGTAATGAAGGCCTGTATAGGTTTGTTATGATATATAAAGGATGAGACGAAAATAATATACACTTAATCTTAAAATTTCTAAGGTCATAGTTTAGTCAGCTCATTAAAGGAACAAAATATATGTCTAATCAAGGTTTATCTGAGAAAGTTTGTTTTTTTTTCCAAGCTTTGTCTACATAGCACTTGGCAATTAAAGGTACCAGACTGGTGGAACTAATCTTGGATATTTAACAGCCATACATTGAGGCCTATAGTAATCTGGTCAGAGGGACTTAAAGGACAGATTTTTGCTCCTTGCCCTCCAAGGTCAACTAAGTTCCAGAGGACTATGGAGCATCTCTCAAAATGTCCTGTAACTATGGTGAGTCACCTGTCCTCTTGTTCAGGGAGGCCATGGAGACCCCACGAGATGGACTTAAACCAGTGTCCAGTCTACAAAGAGGAGGGTCAACTCAGAGGAAAACTTTCCTCCATGCTTCCAAGTAAAGCCAGTCATGGTTGATCAGTACCTTTTACTTATCTTCACATAGATGTAACTGGTAAAAGAAAGGAGCCAGGGGCTCCTCCCAAGCCCATGTGACCCTTGAGGAAGAGATCCTCCAACGACCTGAAGAGTAAAAATAAATTGTTTTATTTGGGCCAACTGTATGGTCTTAAACACCCAAAAGGAAAGTGTAACCAAAGATTAAAGTGATTAGTATATTTATTTAAGAGTTCAAGTGATTACACTTCCCAGACATTAGCCTTAAGTCCATATAAAATGCTACTTAGACAATTTTTTCTCATTGATGATTTTATTTCTAAACAGAAAATGCTGCTCAGATGTAAGACTTCAAATCTTGGTCTCCAATACTGTAGAGACCACCTGTAGCTAAGGGAGACTACCCACTATTGTTCTAAAATGATGGCTAAATTTGTTTTCTCCCCCTACCTAGAAGCCTTTGAGAAGGAAATGACACTGATTCTAGCTCCTCCAACAGCTATCAAAGTGCCTGTAAACAAATCCTGAGTCCATCACTCTAGAGTCCAGCCTTGGCAGAAAAAAAGTAAAATGAGGAGAAACCCAATAGAGGGATGCTTTTGGAAGCTCTTGTCAAGAAATCCCAATGGACTGTGATATGATCATTTGAAATTTTCCCTCTTCAGACTTTTCTGGTCCCCTGTCTAAACTAGTAATGCTAACTACTCTCGCCTTTCCTTTTCTTTCACATCTCCTATTTACCATTCAAGGACTTCCCTTTCACCCTATCAGTAAGAGTTATGCAATTTGGGAGTCTTTTAGATAGACCTACTGAAAGGGTACCCCAATTGCCTCACCCTGTGTCCCTGTTCAGCATGGAAGAAGCCAGAGTGGTCTATGGGAAATCTGTTCAGAGGATGGTGTGATAAGAATAGGAGGTAGGAATTGGCTAGGCAGTTAGGGCAAAAAAACTCAAGGAAAAGTACCCATTTTCTTGGCTAAAAATCAAAATGTCCTTGGGCCTCTTATCAACATACTCTGTTCCACAGGCCAAAAACGACAAAAGTATTTGGGAGCTCTTATCTAATCCCTAAAAGATTTTAGGGTTACCTTCTGAGAAGGGGGAATGTTAGAGTAGCAAAAAGTCCCATAAAAATAAAATAAAGAGTACATGAAGTTGTCAGAAAAATGTGATGGGGAGATACGGGAGGAGCTGGAGGGGAGGGATTGGGTGTGGATTTGATCAAAACACCTTATATGCATGTATGAAATTCTCAATAAATTTTCTTAAAGTAAAAAAAGAGAATAGAAAAAAACAAACAGCAAATGAAGACAGTGTTCCTCAGACCTCAATGCAGCATTATACTCAATGGTGAACACCTGAATCATTCCCACTCTAATCAGGCAAGAGACGTTCCCTCTACTCCACTTCAAAGTAGTGCGTCAACGTTATCCAGAGTAACAAAGAAAGGAGCCAGAGAGATGGCTTGGCACCTACAAGCACTGACTATACATGAAGAAGACCAGAGTTTGCAAACAATACAATTCTACAACTGAAAGACTATAAACAGTCCAAAAAAATTCAGATCTGATATCTACCTTAATAATAACACAGTGTCTAGATTCCTTGCTGTCTAGCTTTTATAGTGCCAAAAGTTGCTATACAGGCACCTAGGAGAGAAGAGTCTTCAATGATCCTACACAGATTTGGACACTGTTTGCTACAATACCAACGTACCAGGTGAGATATGCCCACTGTTACAACAGTGACAAGACTGTTTTGTGGGTAAACAAATGATTTCTGATTGCAGTTGATGTCCAATTCACAGAAGAAAATGAGAGCTTCATATTATAAACTCTCAAAACTCTGATTTGGAAGGTACGTCCCCTATGAGAAAGTATACTATTGATAACTGGCTATTGTCCATATAGCTAAGCTGCCCTTAAATACTTCTGTTTTTACCTATAGACTAATGCTGCTTTCTGTTTGAGTCAGATAACCTTCTTTTGCAATGGGCAACAGTTATTGCAGAGACTCACAACTGATCAGGTGCTGAGCACTAGTGACTGCCAAGTTTATAGCCATGAACAGAAAATCTATATTACCCTGTTCAAGTCCCAGGACACATTACAATAAAGGAGGCAGAAAGATTAAGAACCGGGGGATGGTGAATGAGATGTAAACACAATTTTTTGTAAACATGGCTGTTGCAGTCATGATCACACAACAGTCTGGTTCCCACCCAAGATGTGAACAAGTAGATGGAAGAGAACAGGGAGAGAAACTGAAAAGATGGGGATGATGAGGAAGGTGAGGGAGGGAGGTGAGTGAGGGCAATGGGGAGGGCTAATATGATCTCAACACCTTCTATAAACACGGAATCACTGCATTTCAAAATTAGTATTGTTTTTAAAATTAGCAAGTGATACAAATATAAGTTACCAGGAAATAAGGAATGTCTCTTTGGAGACAATGATTTTGATCAACTATATAACCAGTCAACGGGAATGATTTTATAGCAAATGCAAATATTGCTACTAATATAGTTAAAACTGATTATTAAAAAAATAAATGCCCTAAAGAGAAGGGGAGAAAGGGATTTTGAATAAGCTAGCCAAGCAGAGGAAAGACCTCTACCATGAAACCTTTAATTTACTGAAGGAACTCAATGCTGACACTGGATGTCTGCTCAAATTGATGTTCTGATTCAGTAAAGTCTACAGTCATTCTTTCTGTGACCGATTACCTACCAAGCTCACTGGAAAAACCAAGGCCCCAGGTCTAAATGCTCTCTTGATGAGGGTAGAACACAGAATTCAGAAAGCGTGGATGAAGGATGATGTAAATTGGAAGAGCTTAGTTGGTTTCACACTAGCAAGGAGGGGAACAATTTATTTGAAGTATTGCCTATAGACTGCAGGCCACTCTTCCAATATTTGCAAAAAATGCAGAAATTTTAAAAATCTATTAGATATGTCTATGGGTGTATTTTGGCAAGCATAAAATAAGTGAAAAAAATTAGAGTTAGTCCTAGTTCAGACGATGTAAAATTTATCGCAAAGGATGCACAGAACAACATACTCCAATATTTCTCACAGGACTGCGCATGGTAGTCCACACCTTTAATCCCAGCAGGCAAATTTCTGTAATACCTTGGTCAGCCTGGTCTACATAGTGACTTCCAGGACAGCTTGGAGCCACAGGGTGATGCTGTCTTAAAGAAAAATGAATAAATAAATCCCTGCTGAATTTTCACACTTGTCTCCTTTTTCTGAGTGCCACGGCTCCTGAGTCCTGTCCCTTCTGGAGTTCAGTGCCACACTTTTTTGACCATGTGAATTTCTTGGACGGCCTCTGGTTCCCTTAATCCCTTCTCCACTCAAGGACCACCCACCTGAGGTTCGGCATCATTCCTCTCCATGTGGGCCCTGTGGCTCCAGTGAGTTTTTGTGTCCCAGTTCACACACTGAGAGGTTAGAGTCTGCGCTGGTTCTGAAGCAAAGTTCTCCACTGGATCTCTCTGCTTCTGTAGAGTTTCTGGTCAAACCTAGACTCTGGGGCTGGAGAGATGGTTCAGCAGTTAAGAGCACTGACTGCTCTTGCAGAGGACCTGGGTTCGATTCCCAGCACCCTCATGGTAGCTGACAATCTTCTGTAACTCCACTTTCAGGGATCCAACACCTTCTTCTGACCTCTGCAGACATTGCATGACACTGGTACACTTACACACATGCAGGCATTACACTCATACACATAACATAAAAATAAAAGTAATAAATACAATTTTAAAAATTAGACTGCCTTCCCAACAGCTTTTGGCTCCTCTGGCTGTAAAACTCCACCTCTGTTCCAACCATGCCACTATTCTAACCATGAGCAAGTCACACTCTTTTTCTAAATCCACTAACTTTCCCTGACCTCTTTCCATTTTTAATTGCTCCTTCCCTACTCCGACCTAGGTGAGTGTCCCCATCCCAATGAGACCCTGCCTGTCCCACCCTCCTACAGGCTCCCTCCCACATAGATCCAGTGGTCAGTCTGGACTCACTTTACAGAGTGATTTCACAAGGTAACTGTATGTTTACACCAGACCTCAACCTAGTAAGTAGAATGCTGTGATGTTGGGGCCAAGTTCCCAGACCAGGGAAGGAGAATTGTGTGGAAACCTGATATTAAAAAAGATTCAAGAACCTGCACACAGACCCCTATGCAGGTGACATCTTTTGCCCTTTGTGAAGGAAAGTTCCCAGAAAAACTTCATCTTATAACTGAATATTCCAGAAGGCTGATGAACAACTGAGTAGAATTTCAGTGATTGTGGAGAGCTTGGAATGTTGCAGGTCCAGAGCCTAATTACCATTTACCATGAGTGATGTTTAGCTGTAAAATAGCAACTTCTTGGCCACTTTTGTTTCTAACTTAATATTCTGTGACTACCAGGAAAAATTTTTTTTGAATGCATTAATTTAGCAGACCATCACCTTCCAAAAACCAAAGATTGACTGCCATCAGAAAGCATCTGGAGCCCATAGCTGAGATTTCTCTTTTACAGTATCTGTCTACTTAATGTTTCCATGAATGTATTTGAAAAGTGTCTTGAATTATGACTTTTCTCTGTTCTCTTACTACAAAAACTTCTTGAAACTGTTAACTATGTTGGAACATGGAATTCGGGGTAACCTGAATCTGTTCTCAGGCCACAGTCACTCATGTTTGGCTCCAGGATGAACCATCTCTCATCCACTTTAAGAGTAGAATTATGCTTTTGTGTCTACCCCTTGGTCTGAAGGACATTTTATAGGAAATCACACGAAGGTGATCTCTTCCGTAAACTAGTATTGTGCCCAGTTATATAACATGTATATTCGCTATGTATTCCTGGTTCCCGGATATCTGGTAGAGCCATCGTATCTAAGTCTTTTTCTATGTCCACACTACTACCTTGCTGTCTAAAACTGCATCTGTCCCTCATGGCCTTGATTCCGTTCATCTCACCCCTTTCAGACATCAGGCATTTTGGGGAACATGCCCTCAGGACACTCCTTGGAACCATAGTGCACAATAACAATATCAAAAAGGAAGATATGACCAATGACCATCCCAAAGTCAGGATGGTCCTCTTTGGGAATGGAGATGTTATTCCACCATGGCTATAGGTGGCCACTGAAGGAGAGCATGTGCCCTTAGTCCCGACGGTATTTTATAAGAAATCTCACCAATGTGGATTCTTGCCAAAAAATCATTCGGTAACAAGTTACATAAGAGCTGTGTTTCCTGTTTATTCTTGATTCCAAGGACACCAAGTAGAGGTCATCTGAAGTAAGTCATTATGGATGTCCACACATTGCCATGTTCCCTCAACTTTTATCTGACCCCATGCCCTTGATTCCCCTTGTGTACCCCACATCCTGGCTCCCAGCATAGTTTCTATCCCACTGAGACATCACTGAGACATCCAGCCTGAAACCTAACCTTGTGATTCCTGCCTCCTGGGTTAAAAACATTATCTGTTAAAAATACAGATAGGAGCACAAATCAAGCTACCCTGGTCCCATTCTCAAAACACAAACAATAGGCTAAACAAAGAAAATATGTCCCACCCCCAACGAATTACTAATTCTGCATCAATGTCCCCTAGGGTGAGCAATTTAGATGAAATCCAAGATACAGAACTCAAAAGCACCCTATGTTAAAGGAATCCAAAGAATATAAAGAGGAAACAAATAAACATGCAAATCATCTCAAAGAGGTAGAAACAAAACGACTGAATTCCAAGAAGGCATAAGGGAATGGTGTGTGAAAAAGTGAGGACAATACAGAGCGTAGAATTTGAATTCAATAGAGACAGAGAGACACTAGAGAAAACTCAGCCTGAAATGAAAATCTCAATCATTCTAGTAGAAAAACAAACAAACACAATGGAAACTCTCACTGCCAAACTAGACTAGAGAGAACACAGAACAACATGACTCAAAGAGAGAGTGAAGAAACGGAATCCCTCGAAAGAAAACAATACAGTACATGAGCAAACAGAAAGAAGGGCTCCAGGCAGCACCGCTACTGACAGTCAACAGTGAGATTCGGGCTTTATCTTCTACACTGATGTGAAAGTCCTCCAAAGTTTGATACAGTAACTTTCACCTTGGAGAGCTTTCAAAATACGTTGGATAATCATTTCCTTCACTATGTAAATGATGTGACACTGAGAGGCCATCTTTATTTTTTCCCCACAGATCTCCCCTATTGCCACTCAAATACCTTGAATTCTACTGCTAACCATTTTGACTTTGGGGATCAGATTTCAGGGAATTTGAATTTTGAGAGCAAATGAAATGCAAATTTAAACAGATCTAAAGCTAGTAATAACATCAATCAGTCACAGTTTGTCTAGCAATGCACAAAAGCCCAGGTACATTGGATTCACTACAGAATTGGATCAGACATTCAGGGAACTAAGACTCATATTTCACAAACTATTCCATAAATTAAAAAAAGTAAGAATTCTTCCATATTCTTCTTATTAAGCTAGTATTGATGATAGAAATACAAGACAAAAACACCACAAAAAGAGACATCGTAAAGACCTAACTCCTTGAAAAACATAGGTGGAAAAATTGTCAAAACAATAATGACAAATGAATTCAAGACCACATTTACTCATTATTCATCGTGATAGAGTAGGTATCATTCCAGACATGGAGCGATGATGTAACACACATAAATCAGTGAATACAATACAATACATAAATGGATGGATTCAAAGACTTAAATGAGATGGTTATCCCAATAGTCACAGAAACCACCTTCAACAAAAATCAACATCACTTCATGCTCAAATGCATGGAAAGGATCAAGATTGATGGAGACCATTTAAAAGTAATTCACATTACATATTACAAGCATTTGTCTAACATCAAACTAAATTATGAAAAGCTCAACTCACTTCCACTCATACAGAAGAAGGACGTGTATGCATTCACTTCAACGCTCTTCAATACAGTGTGAGAATGCTTTCTAAGCCATGAGACAGGAGAAGGGAGCAAAAGTGATACTAAGCCGAAACGGCTAAGAATATGTCTATTTATAGCTTATCTGATTCTATTCCTAAAAGACTTCAAAGATTCCATGGAGAATATCTTAGAGCTGACACTTTCAGCAAAATGGCAGGCTATAAAACACACAAAAATCACTATATTCCACTCACCAAGCATATGAAAACATCAAGTAATCCATCATGTTATCAGTAGCCACACAAAACATAAAATACAGAGGAACAAACCTGAAAAAGGAAATGGAAAACTTCCACATTGGAAGCATTAAGACACTGAAGGAAGAAATTAAAGCGGACATCAAGGAATGGAAACACCTCCAGGCCCAAAGAATGACAAGTAATCTTGTGAAAATGTCTGGGCTTTCAAAAGGAATCTACAGATACATTGCTATCCCAGTGAAAATTCTCCTGCCATTTCCCACAGATTTAGACAAGACAGGCTTACAATCAAATGAAAGAAGGAAAAGTCAAGGACAATGAAAGCAAATCTGAACAAAAACAATATGGCAGGAGTTATCAGCATACCTGATTTCAACTTAAATTGCAGACCAATGAGTAAAAAGGCAGACACCTAGATCAATGGAGCATGAATAGATCACCTAGATACTATGCCACACACATACAGATACATTTATTTTTTTTCTACAAATTTGCCAGAACTATTCAATGGACAAAGGACAGCCTCTTCAACAAATGCTATGAACCCTTTACATCAACATGTACAAGAATGAAACACATCTCTAAGTCTCAATGTGTACAAAATTCAACTTCAAATAGGTCAAAGATTTCAACATGGAGCCCGATAGCCTAGAACTGCTGTAGGGAAAAGTAGGGAAATGCTCCTCATACAGCTACAGGTGATGATTTCAAACTAGGACTGAAGGAGCACAGCAAATAGGACCCAGAATTGGCACATAGCACAAAAATGAGGCTGGAAGCTGAGGGATGCAGCAGCCACAGAATGGGAGAGAAAGCTGTAGCAATACAATCAACAGAGGTCTAGCAACTAGATTGTTCTAAGAATTAAATCTCTACAGCTACACAATCTTTTAAAAAGGACCTATATCACTAAACTGAAGGCTTACCACAGAAGAAATACAAATAGCTGGGAAACACCTTAAAGGTGCTCACCAACCTTATCAGCCAAGGAAAGGCAGATAAATGACCTTAAGCATCCATCTCAGTTGAATCAGAATGGCTATAATCAAGAACACTGATAACAAATGCAGGTGCAGACATGAGGGAAGAGGCCGCTTATACACTGTTAGTGAGAATGTAAACTAGTGCAGCCACTTGCAAATCAGTCTGAAGGCTAGAAAGAAAACTACCATACTGCCCAGAAACAGCACTCCTTGGCATATTCCCAAAGAACTCTGTCTCAGACACAGGGATGCCTGCATACTCGTGGTCACTGCTGCTCTATTCACAATAGCTAGAATATGGAGATAACCTAAACATCCAACACTCGATGCATGGATAATGAAGATGTGCTAAATATGTGCAGTGGAATATTGCTCAGCCTTAAGAAAACTAGAAGTCATGAAATAGCAGAGAATGGAAAGGATTTCAAAAAATCATTCTGCGTGAAGTAGCTCAAGCCACACAAGCCAAATGCCTTATGCTCTCTCTCAGGTGAGCATCTTACCTTTAGCTCTTTACTATGGTGAGTCTAATATGAAGAACTTGTATAAATCAGAAAATAAGGAAATGAAACGAATAGGTGGGGAGAGGTTACCTAAGGCAGGCTAAACAGTAGAGCAGAGATGAAATGAAAGTAAAGAGGAGGAATCCTGGAGATGGGAATGTTTAGAAAGGTAAGGAGACAAGGGGTTGAGGAAATTAAAGTTTTGGCTGCGGTGGGATTAAGTAGGATAAAGGGACTACAAAGCAACGATTGGTAAAATAAGAACTGCTTACCTATGAAATAGAGACTTGACTGTTGGGAGAGTAACCAACTGCCCTTTCATTAAAGATCAACCAAATGGGAGGAAGCGAGAGGGCATGGCATGGAACTGTAAGTCTAGCTAAGAACACAAGCTGGGAGGCAGTAAGTGGTCAATGAGAGGAGCATGTTTCTGATGGCTTACTAAACTGACATAGAGAAAACTTCTTTCTAAACTCCTATGCTCATGACGGACAAAAGCTGCTCCAGCCTTATTCGGTCTCTCTTTACAGTAGTGGATGCAGAGACTAAGGGTAGCCCAGGATGCAGAATATATGTGATGGCTGTGGAGACAGACTAAAACAAGTCACTTATATTATGGCTTCCAAGAATCGGAACATTGAGCAAGAAGAGGAGGCAGAATGGAAGAACTGGATGTGAGGGAAGGTCTAAAAATGCAGTCTTCTAGACTCAGTAAAAAAAAAGTGAATAATTAACTCTCATTAAGTTTAGTAATCTGCACTGGGCCCACACAAGAGCAGCCCTATCAACAAATTGGGAAAAATGGAGTCACAGAGTGACACCATCACAAAAATGCAAAGAGAGAGAGAAATTTAGTAACCCTACTCTTGAGAAAGTTAGGACAAAGCACAGAAGCCAAGTGAGTGACATGAACAGCAATCCTCATAAGGCAAATTGATATCAGCTCTCATCAAACAGTTGGGAACATCATCACTACTAGGATATCAAGCCACAAGGGGACAGAAAAGATTAGACACATTCCCCATGTACTCACAAAAGCATAGTTTTTTTTTTTTTTGTCAGCAAACAGTACATTTGTTTGACATGATCTGAATGCTCTAGTGTGCTTAAATGCTGAGTTAAATTTAGGGTCTAAGATCACAAGTCCATCCTAATACTTCTACTTTTGTAGGGGCTGGAGAGATGGCTCAGTGGTTAAGAACACTGGCTTTTATTGCAGAAGACCTGGGTTCGAATCCCAGCACCCACATAGCAGCTAAGAGCTGTCTGTAACTCCAGTTCCAGGAATTCTGTCCTCCTCGGGCATTGCACAACACAGGTGCACTTATCTACGTGGAGGCCATACACGCACACACATAAAAATAAATACATAAATTAAAAAATACTTTCACTTTTGCATAAATTTCTTAATGACTTTGCACAATGGCTTCCAAGTGCTTAAATGTGCATTTTTACAAGGAACAAAAGTCTAATTTGTGCTGCCCTATATCCTTCAGTGCAGGTTCATCCAGCGGAAACTGGTTAACCTACCAAGACTCACATTTGAAAGAAACTGTCTCTTTCTATCCTAGCAGCCATTGGTTGCAAAAAGTTCCATAGGTTGGGATGGGATTTCTTACCTACTTTTCCATATCTATGCTGGGATTTTGTTTATATTGAGGTTGCATGGGACTTGTGCATGCAGTTGACATGGCTGTGAGTTCATATGAGTAGATGACCAGCTGTCAGGAAAACTATCTCCTTGTGGTCATTCACCACCTCAGGCTCTTACAATCTATGTATAACAATCTCATCTATCACAATGAGAGTCTCTTTCAGTAAGGTTCTGTAGCCGAAGACATTGCATAGGTGAGCTGTAAAGCAAATGAGAAGAAATCAACCTGGTGCTGACTTCAGAGTCTCATCTCTAGAACTCACAAGTTTTCATAGTGCCTGGAAGGTGATAGGCATGCTGCCAGAAGGATAAAATAATCATCCACCTTATGCAAGAGTATACTCTGTGAACTCTAACAAGTCGTCTGGCAAGATATGCCCATTGGGGCAATAGTGCCATGAATAATATGGCGGCAACCCAACCACTGTAGAATTTGACTAGAGGTCCACTTCATAGGATGGAGTCCATACCTGATAATGATATAAGGCTTAGGATCCCAAGGCCAGAGGAGGGAATGTGACAGGGAATAGGGAGGAGTCTAAATCTATTTTCTACTAAGTAGTTACAGTATTAAATGGACTCCAAATGACTTATACTGACGGATTAATGCTTCTCTCAGCCCTCACTAGAGAGGTTCCTTATGCAGAAGGTGGTGATTAGCACAGAAATCTACAACTAGCCATTGTGCAGAAAATAAAGCTAATATTAATAAGTCCATAAATATAGGAATTAAAGATGAGTTATCAACTTAAATACATATAATGCAAAAAATTATGAAGACCTGAAATAGTTATCAATACCAAATGTAGACTATTTTCTCCTCACATTGTACATACAGTACCCACAATTTAATAAAATGGCTGTTTAGGAAAGGCATTGTGACTAGGTGTAATATCTTGGTGTTATGTAGTTTTCTAAGGATCTAACGCTCTAATTTACTGGAACACTGAACTTGACTCAAAATATGTCAGTGTCAGTTTCGAGTGTTGAATTCATAAAACATGCATGGACACTCCAAACCACTCAAGAGCAACTGCAATTACAAATAGCTGTAAAGCTAGACAAATAAATGCAGAGAAAGAATACTAGCATGATGCCTGTGAGCTAGGGGTGAAAAGGAAGGAAGAGAAACCACGAAGTTAGATATTGCAACAATCAGAATTGAAATGCATTGCCCTGTAAAAATCAATCATTGTCACGTCATCCCTTAAAAATGAAAGCTAAAGAAAAATTGAACTTTTTTCACTTAGGAGAGAATATAGAACATGTCTTTTAAAGAATGTTTACATTAATGTGTTCTCTGTAGAGTAGTTTATATATCCAACTTCAATCCTAAGCACTATTGTGCTACATGAAATCATTTATCATCAGTGATATTGTCAAAGAACTACATAATTTTCTACTCCTTTTCAATATAGCTCTTGAAACTCTTGCTAGAGCAATAAAACAAGAGAAGGAAGTACATGGTATGCTATTTTAAAAAAGAAGATGTAGAATTATTCCTATTTCCACATGGTATGATAAAATACAGAAATTCCACAAGAAAGCTTCTAGAGATAATCTATACTCTCTGGATAGTGACAGGATACAAAATAAATTTAGAAAAATCAGTACATCTTACCAAAAGCAATTTATATATCTAAGGCTCTGAGAATCAAAGTCCCCATGACGTTATTCACAGAATTAGAAAAAATGTCCTAAAATTCATGTGGAATCACAAAAAGCCCTGAATAAATAAAAAATCTTGAATACAAAGAACAATGCCGGGGGGATAACCATACAAGGTATCAAATTATATTATGAGGTTACAGTCATAAAAACAGCATGGTACTGGCACAAAAGCAGACACATAGATCAATGGAACATCACTGAAGAGCAAACATGAGTGCATGCAATTTTGGCAACCCAACATTTGACAAGGTGCCAAAAGCACACACTGGAGGAAAGACAATATCTTCAACAAATGCTGCTAACAAAACTGGATCTCCACATGTAGAAGAGTAAAATTAGATCCTTATCTATCACCCTGTACAAAAGTCAGCTCCAAATGGACCAAAGACCTCAACATGAAACCTGAAACTCTGAAACTGTTAGAAGAAAACATAGACAGTACCCTATGAAATAAAGGTTCAGGAAAGAACCTTTAAATCAGACATCAGTTGCTCAGGATTTAAGGTCACCAACTGACAAGTGGGACCTCATTAAAGAAAATAGCTTCAATACACCGAAAGAAACAGCAAAGGAAGTAAAGAGGAAGCCCAATAAGTGGGAGAAAATCTTCACTAGTTATACATCTGACAGAGCATTATTATCCAGAATATATAATGAGTTTAAAAAAACAAAAAACAAAAATCAAGAAAACAAGTGACCCCAAAACAAGGTGGGTTATGGATCTGAATAGAGAGTTCTCCAAAAAAGTCATAAAAATGGCTAAGACAAATCAGTTTATCTGGTCCAATTGTATGTCATTAAACACCCAAAAGGGAAGTATAACCAAAGATTAAAGGGGCCAATATAATTTCATAAGAGCATACATATATATAGCTAAAAGTTACTTGACAAACAGCAAAGCCAGACAGGCGACACCTTCAGTCGAGCTGTTGGCCAGGATAGATAAAGGCTCTTCCAGATAGTAACCCAACACACTACTGGAAAAATGAACAGCAGACCCCAATTCTATCCAAAGGAATACTGACAATGGATTGCCGTAGATAAGGAACAGCTGATCCTCCTGGAACAGGGACCTCTGGCTGACTAGATTTACCAGAAGGGCAGATAGGGGGGAATAAATGGGGGTGCTGAGAGCACTGCAGTGGACAGTGACAGGGATGACAGAGTATGGAGCCTCTAGTGGGAGAGGAAGGCTGTCTATCTGACGAGTTTATATTCATACTCAGATGCCAAGGAACTCAGAAAGTAAGCGACTGTGACCAGTAATAGTCATATATATAGAGATTAGAAATGCATGTGAAAACGTCTCAATGTCAATTGCCTTAAAATGAATTTTTCTGTATGAAACTGTGTATTTTAACAACGAAGTGGAGATCTTTTTTAAACGTTAAAACCTCATTTAATTTTATGTCTTATAGAGTTTATAATGAGTAAAAGATTGTACAAGCGTAATAATTCATCTGTAAACCTAAAAATGTACAGCCAATTTTGAAAGAGATGTACCCTAGCTCAGAAAAATGTTATTGAATAGGTTAATGCTGTTGGGATGAAATGCTTCTTCTAATAAAAAAAACAAAAAAAATGGCTAAGAAACACCTTAAAAACTGTCCAACATTCATAATAACTAGGGAAATGCAAATCAAAAGCACTTTAAGATTTCATCTCACTCAGTCAGATCGGAGAAGATGAAGAGAACAAATGGCACCAAATGCTGGCAAGGATGTGGGGAAAGTGGAATGATCATTCGCTGATCATGGGATTGAAAACATGTGCAAACATTATGTAAAGCAGGGTCAAGAACTCCTAATACACTAAAAATAAACCCTCTTAAAACACTAAAAATAAATCCATCTTATGATCCAGGTATACCATTCTTTGGAATATACCCAAAGAATTCATCCCACTGCAGAACTACCTGTACGTCTGTTTGTAGCTGCTCTTCTCACAATAGCTAAGAAATAGAAACAAAATAAATGTCCCTCAACTGAAGAATGGATAATGAAAATGTGGTACATTTCCACAGTGGCGTCCTACTCCGTAGTAAAGAAAGACAAAATCATGAAATTTTCAGGTAAATGGATGGAACTAGGAACTATTACAGTAAACGAAGTAACACAGATGCAGAAGAACAAGCAACGTATGTTTTTCTCTCAATGTGGATCTTAGCACCAAATCCTTATATGTGAATATATATGTTGTAACCTCAGTAGCCAGGAAAATGGAAAGGAATGATGAAGGTAAAGGCAAAGAAAGAGCCTAAGAGAGGGAGATGGTAGGAGACAGATGTTACCAAGGAACCATAGGGGTAATGAAGAAGAAGGAACTCATGAGAGGGGGGTAACGGGAGGCAGGTATTTTAAGTGGAAATGGGGAAACAGGGGTTACTTTACCTGGGAAGGGAGGAGAAAGAGAGAGGGAGAGAGAGAGGAGAGAAGAATAATGCTTAGGTGGTGTGAAAAACTAGAGGGAAATGTATTAGTTCAGAAGTCTATTGAAAAATACACATACAATACCTGAACATGAGTGCATGTGTGTAGCTGACAGCTACAAGAAACGCAGTGCCATACAGAAGAATCCTCCTCTCAAGTTGTTGGTCAGAGTAGTCCAAAGGACTCCAAAAATGACACAAGCTATTGCTACGTCCATTGATTACCTCCCAGAACTTAAGGTAAAACCCTGTTGCTGAAGACAGGACATATTTTGGACACAGGACTTGGAGCAATGGAGCTGGAACTGACCTGGAAGGCCTATTCCCTGAAGATAGGTTCTCATATTTTCGGAGGATACGCAAGCAGCTAAGGTAGCTATAAAGGATAATAACCACATCACTCAACAATCAAGAAGGTGCTCCATGGACATGGCCACAGGCCAGTCCAATGAAGGCAACTCCCCAATTGAGGCTCCCTCAACCCAGGTGTGTCAAGTTGATACTAAAGCTGTCCAGCACAACAAGTGTATCAGCCACCACTCATCAAAGAATCTTCTTCTGCAAGAGTCTAGAGTTCAAGAACTTGTCACACACAGAGAATTTGGATCTGTGAGATGCCTAACCCTAAGTGACAAATCTATAATGGAAGCTCTACTCCCAAGCCTCATGGAACATAGCTGAGCAAGGGGTAGAGAAAATACTAATGCATCTCCCCACTGTCATCTGGGAAGTTTCATCATGCAACAGAGGACGAAGAACACAGAAGGCCACAACTGGCCAAAGTTAGAGAATAAGAGGTTGCAGAATGTGTGTCCCTGGACAGGACTCCTATATTAAACTTCATCCACCCAGACATCAGAGACCATTGTGGAAGAGGGGGCAGAAAGATTGCAAGAGCCCAGGGATGTGCATGACCACAAAGAATCAGAGTCTTAAAGGCTCATGGAAACTTGTTCATATGAAGTTACAGCAATGGTGGCAGCATGCACAAGACCCATGCCAACTCAAGCAGATAAAACCACAGCACAGAACGGGGGAAATGAATGGGAGGCCCAAACCTTAGGTGAGGAACTATTGGTAGCTGATCACTGCAGATTGAGGGAGAGCTGATCTTCAAGGGAGTGACACTAGAGAGGCTGAACAGGCACCACTGGACGAATTCATACAAAAAGACATGTGGTTACACACACTTGACATGAAAGTCCTTAACATATAAGACAGAATGGGTAAAATTCTGTGGGCAGGCTATGGGGTGGTGCAGACAGGTGGCGTCTGAATATGATTAAGATGAATTTTATGAAATTCTGAAAAACTCAATTAAAATATATTGTAAAAAAAAAAAGAACTCAAATCTCATGGCCAACAAGAATTATAGATAGACAGGAATGTGTCTGCACGAGATCTATCCCCCAAGCCATGCCTCTGTAAACTACATCCTATCTGTGATGAATAATGAGGTCACACAGATTATTAAGAAACAAGCATAGGAGCGGCACGAGAAAGCATGGATCCCGAATAAGTCTAGATTGACTCACATGCACACAACAGAGATTTGCAGCTTCCCAAGCTCAAGACATTTGGAATGCACAATGTCCTGGCCAATAGAATACGTCTGAAGTATCATGAAGATCAAGATTTCACAGTCTCCTTTCTGACCAACGTGGAACATAGACATCCACAGTAGGTATGTAACAGAGGAGTCCATGAATACCATGTGAAAGTCACATATATTTCATATATTCCTATGCAAAGATGGGAAGATAATACAGAATTTCATGCTATGTAAATATTCTATTTGGTTCTCCATGAAATCTGTCATTTTGACAGAAATGCATAAATAATCCTACAACAATAAGAAATCACAAGCAACTAGAAGGGAACAAAAATTTTCAAAGCTGACACAAAATGAAAAATACAATATTTACTAAATTACCAATATGTTAAGTTTCAGCTATTAAAATACTAGCATTTGCAAGAAATGACATAGGACATATGGAATGATTAAATAAATGATGATGTAGTTGTATTTGAGTAAAACACAAAGTCTTTTGACATTTACTACAGGACACATATTGAAGAAATTGCTATAATTGCTACTGAAACAGGCCATGGCATAAACATTTTTCCTTTATCCTTCCTAAGACTTCTTGCCCGGGCCCCACATCCATCCAGTCACACCTACCTGGTTGGCTACAGTCTCCCCTCTCTTCACATCCCAGGGCTCTTTGCTTTGCTCCAGACAGGAGAACAGAACAGGCTTACACCTAGTAAGACCTGTGTATGAGAAAGAGGTACAAGATGCTTGCTGGGTTCTTTAAAAGTGTGGGATTTCTAACCCAGCCCTGTGCATCAATAATAATATAGAGGAAACGATATGGCTCTACATATTGCTTCCTAATTTTTATTTTCTGACACTTTTGTATATGTAGAATTTTTTTCACTCTTCATATGCTGATTCACAATGCAGCTATGGAAAGGGAACTTTAAGATTCTGGCTACAGTATCATGTACTAATGGGCAGCTGAATTTAACACCAGAAACAAAGAAAGATGAATAATTCCTTTAACAAGAGGAAATGAAAAGGAATGTTAAAATATGAACATGGTCTTCTCCAAGGCCAGGCATTCCCATTACACTATTTTTTAAGAATCTAAGACTTACTCAGCAAAACAAACATGTTTACAAAGTGAACTATCATCTGTCAAAGGATGTAGAATAGAAAAGAATTCTGCAAGAAAAATCTCTTCACCTACAGACACCAGATTGCTGTAGTTCTCCAACATCACCTCCCTGTACAAATCCCTCTGAGCAGAGTCTAGGCATTCCCACTCCTCCTGGGAGAAGTCTATGGACACATTTTCAAAAGCCACTGGATCCTAAAATGAGAAAAATAAAGTTCGACCATGAGTCCTTGGACAGGTTACCAGACCAAAGGAAAAAAAAAAGAGAATTAGTAAGCAAGTTCTGAAGTAGATGAGTAATATGAATTACTCAAAAATGATATTTCTTAGTGTAGTAACTGTAATTTACATGCTAACTCTGTGTGAAAGGATAGCATCAGACCCTCCAAATTTATGTGCAGGCTATGATTTTAAGGAACATAACATATAAAATTTAGCCCTCAACATAGGAATTCCTTTTTTCTCTGCCATTTGTAGCATACCAGATCAGTTATCCATACTTATCTGATTTAAAGTCACACTGATTTATAAGTATGCTTCAGAAATTTGTTTCCAACCATGCATTGCAGACCTAGATAAAACATAGATTTTGACTTAACAAGATCTGTGGCTGGGTCTGATTTGACCCTTTCCTAACAAGTATTCCAATGAGGCCAGTGCCCCTGGTACAAATACACATTCTCCAGCCGCACAGATCAGAACGTGAACCAACAGTGACTAGTAATAATCAGATATTTAGAGATTAGAAACGCATGTGCAAACATCCAATGTCAATTGCATTGAAAAAGAATTTTTCTGTATGAAACTGTGTATTTTAATAATGAAATGGAGATCTTTTTAAAGGTTAAAACATCATTTAATTTATGTCTTATAGGGTTTATACTGAGTACAATATTGTATAACTGTAATAATTCAACTGTAAACCTAAAAATTTACAGCCAATTTTGAAAGAGATGCATCCTACCTCAGGAAAACGTTATTGAATATGTCAATTGTGTTGTAATGATATGCTTCTTCTAAGTATGTTGTTATCAAATAAATCATTTTTAAAAATTAAAAAAAAAAAGAATAAAGAAAGAGTTTAAAGGAAGAGTGCCATGGACTGTGTGTGCTCTCCCTCAACAGCAATAAGACACAATCCTTGTGAAGTGTGCCCTAGAACCTGCATGTAATGAAATTATAGAAACATTGCAGCATAAAGTATTCTAACATTTTATGTGTATGAGTGTATTGCCTGCATGTAGGTAAGTACACCCAGGTCGTGCAATGCCCACGGAGGACAGAAGAGGCTGTTGGATCCCCTGGAACTGGAGTTACGGACAGTTGTTAGCTGCCATGTGGGTGCTGGGATTCAAACCCAGATCTTCTGCAAGAACAGCCAGTGTTCTTAACCACTGAGCCATCTCTCCATCCCCTTTAATATTTTTTTTTGGTCTTTTTGAGACAGGGTCTCCCTGTAGCCCTAGCTGTCCTGGAACTCACTATGTAGACCAGGCTGACCTTGAACTCACTGAGATCCACCTGTCTCTGCCTCCCAAGTGCTGGGATTAAAGGCGTGCACCACCACGCCCAGCCATACTACTTTCTCTTTTTCTCATTTTCTTACCTAAAATTTATCAAAAAGGAATATACTGGCTGACTTAAGCATACAACAGTAAGAGAATTTTGAGAATAAGTTTCCTTACTGCAGAGAGAAAAAAAAAACCCCAAAAAACAGTAGGCAAGGTTCAAAACTTATTCAATAATATTCATGTAAATACAAATAGTTATACAGACAAACCCTTGAATATAATATTTGATAGACGGAGCTTTTTTTTCTGGGTCACAGAGAACCAGTGATGGAGGCTGTGCTGTGATCTCAGTGTGAAACAGAAATACCCACAGAGAGAAAGAGGCCTGCTTCAGAATTTCCACCTGGAAAACTGAGTATTTAGCAAACAAATGGGAGCTTCTTGTGCCAAGGAAGGGACAAAACTACCAGTGGTGAAAGGAGAGATTCTGCATTAAATGCCATGATTCCTGTGCTTCATTCTGTAAATTACCAGAATAAAAAACAATGACATACAGAGTATGGAATTTGGAGCAAAGAATCTCAACCAAGGGAATTGACTCCCAGGAGACAAATGGATACAGGTGTCAACAAACCCAACAGCACATCCCATCAGGCCTGTGATATTGGCAGGATTAAAATGATAAATGAAGTAATACAATGTCTTCAAATAATCAAAACTATCAGTTTTATGTAAACTTCAACCCTTATTATGAGGACCCAAGTCCATTCTCGGTCAGATCAGTCAATTGGCCTACTTCAGTTTCACCCAGCACACTAGAAACATTTTTGTGATTGGAGGTCATGCATTCATGGAATCAGTATTGAAAAAAATAACCATTGCAGGACAGAATGGAGAGGTTGCTATGCTACAAAGGTGATACATATGTAAATGGCTAATGTGGGCTAAAAATGGTAGAATACCATATGTGAGGACTCTGGAGGTAGAGACATACAGATTTCTGTGAGAGACATCCAGGTCAGCTTGGTCTACCTAGTGGGTTTAAGGCCAGAAAAGGTTACAAATTCAAAAATACCAGACATTTTGAGAAATTAAAGGTACATGGATGCATTTACCTGAAAAGAAGCCATCTCTCCTCCTGAGTTTCCTTTCAGGCAATCTTACATAAACAGCCTCCTCTTTCTTTTGAGAAACTTCCTTCCAGTTCACTGAAAATCCACTTCACCTGCCAAAATAACAAGAAGCAGCACCTCAGAAAAGAAAACAGGCCGTTCTCACTGTCTGCCATCACAGTAGATGCTCAGGAAGAAAGAGCTCAACATGGAGACCCCGATAGAAGTTTCTGCTTTCCTGCCTTTGAGTGGCCCACCCTGCCAACAAGATCAAGAATTTCTACCACATTCATGAGAATGTATCTGCCTTACCTGCTTTACCTAAACAAGGCAGAGTAACATGGCTTTCGGCCTTTGGAATAGGGGCTAAACTAAGCTTTCCTCCAGAAGCACTGGTAGCTGACCCCCAGCTCACCTTCTAATGCTGCATGCTGTTGACCGAAACAGCACTGATGCATCTCCTTAGCTTAATAGAATCGGGGGCGGGGGGCACAAGTGAAAGTTTGTCTTTTAATGACTGAAATTCCTGAGTAGTTTATTATGAGTTTTAAATGTCTATTCTTGGGGCTGGGGAGATGGCCCACAGGATAAGAACACTGGCTGCTCTTCCAGAGGACCCAGATTTGGTTTGCAGCACCCACATGGTGCCAACAACCATACTTAATGCTGGTTCCAGGGGTTCCCACACTGTCTTCTGGTCTCCACAGGCATTTCTCACTTGGATGCACTTACAAACAGGCAAACCGCTCTTAGTCATAAAATTTTTTAAATTAAATAAAACTTTTACTAGAAATGAAATCTCTATTTGTTGATGACACCATGTTTTACATATAGATGAGGTATCCTTGATATATTGTTTTAAATGAACATTATATATTGATCTAGTCAGTCATTAATATATCCACATGTAAAATTTTATACTTTTGTACAGTTAGTATACCCAAGTTCATCTTTTCTAAAAGTTCTAAGATCTGAAATGCAAGTGGTAGAATTTCATTCACCTTATTCTTGCGTAAAACAGCAGAATTTATTTAAGCCATGAATCAAGACACAGTTTCTGTTACTTGCCCCCACATCCTCGCCATTCAATGGTAACCACTATTCTACCTTCAAGATCTGTCATCTATCTAGTTTTTATAATTTTCTTGTGACTGAGATCATGTAGTGCTGGTGTTTCAACTTCCTTTTCATAATATAGTCATCATCAGTTTAATCATCTCCTCAAGTATGAAATGATTCCTTCTTTTCTATAATACAATTGTATTTTATTCTTTAGAAATATCACATTCTATTATGTTTAATTTGTTAATGGACATTTAAATCGATTCCTTTTAATTTGAGCAGTGCTGCCATAATTAAGGCATGCCTATATCTCTAGCCCATATTAAATTCATTTCCTTTGAGTATATACCCAGGATTTGGTGCTAGGATGAACCACAAATTGGAGATAGCTTTTAGGTTGTGCATCAGAATTTCAAAGAGTGTAGAATAAAACATTTATATAAACTCAGGCTATGATGTACTTAACTGTGAGATTAAATATGTCTCTTCTGAGGAACAGGGTAGGCTTTTTTGAAATTGAGACTACTTAGATTCTTGAGAACCTGTTTTAGAAGGAAATCCTAATTAATATCTCCATATAAAACATCAAATTTCATAGCTTCAAAACTCTATCATATGAGTTAAGTGGATGTTGTATATAAACAATTGGCATTTTAAGGTTTTGGTTATCTGGAGAAAACAGGGTGGCCCAAAAGACTCCCAGACAGTAACCCAGCATAGAACTGGGAAAATGAACAGTGGACCCCAATCTTATCTAAAGGAATGTTGGCAACTGATTGCTGTTAGATGAGGAACAGCTGATCTTCCTAAAACAAGGAACTCTAGATACTAAGCTGACTAGACTCAGTGGATGGACTAGGACTGGGGAACAGCTGGGGGGCACTGATAACACAGAGGACAATAATAGGGATGATAGAGTATATGGGCTCCAGGGCGGGGGAGCTATGGGCAGGTGCTGTTTGGGTTGTTCTGTATGAAATACACACACACAAAAATCAATAAATAAAAACGAGTTATATTTGAGGAAGAAGCCTAAAACTTTGTTTCATGTTAATTATTAGATATGAAAAACATTGCCACTGAAAGCTACCTGATGAATTTATTTCCATGCTCAGGTGCCAAGGATCTCAGAAAGTAACTGACCATGACTAATAATAATCAGATATATAGAGATTAGAGATGCATGTGCAAACATCTAAGTGTTAGTTGCATTAGAAATGAGTTTTTCTATATGAAACAGTATATTTTAAAATGAAATGGATATCTGTTTTAAAGGTTAAAACCTCATTCAATTTTATGTCTTATAGGGTTTATACTGAGTACAATAATGTATAACTGTATTAATTCAACACTGTGAACCTAAAAATTTACAGCCAATTTTGAAAGAGATGCATCTTTGCTCTGGAAACTGTTATTGACTATGTCAATGATGTTGTAATGAAATATTTCTACTAATTATGTGGTTATTAAATAAATTTTTAAAAAGAAAACAATTATTTTCAGAAAAAAAAGGATGCAACAGAAAGACACTATGTTCTACAGTATAAGCCAGACCAAAAAGAGAAATGTGTCTTCTCTCATATGCTGAATCTAGGTATGTATTTGTGTGTATGGATGTACATACATGTTTATTTAAGAATATAGGCATGGCCCAAGATGGCGGTTGGGGGCGCTGCCTCCTGGGCCGATGGGAAGGGTCTGCCTCATCCCCAGCAAAGGTAGCTCTTCATCCTTGGCCCTGCAGCTGAGGCCCAGCAGCTCCAGAGCCCCAGCGGGAGGCGGAAGCAACGGGCATCTCAACTGACAATACAACACAACACAACCCCTGGGACTTTAAAAGCAGTCCTAAGAGGGAAGTTTATAGCTCTAAGTGCCTACATTAAAAAATTAGAAAGAGCTCAAATAAATGACCTAACACTGCAACTCAAGACGCTGGAAATGCAAGAACAAAGGAAACCCAAGCCAGGCGTGGTGGCGCACATCTTTAATCCCAGCACTCGGGAGGCAGAGGCAGGAGGATCTCTGTGAGTTCAAGGCCAGCCTGGTCTACACAGTGAGTTCCAGGACAGCTGGGGCTACAGAGAGACCCTGTATCAAAAAGACCAAAAAAAACCAACCAACCAAACAAACAAACAAACAAAAGTTCATGCAGGGTTTTTGTTGCCAAAGGCTTAGTACCAAATCTCCCTTAGTGATGCCCCTCCCTGGGGACATGCAAAGATGAGGATGAAATCATGACCCTTAGGCTAAAAGAGATTGGTCTCAAGTATATTTTCGTGCTTGTTTTCCTCTCCTGAATTTCAAACCTCAGGGGCTGAGTCCAGGAAACAACAGAGTCCCAGATTCCTCAGGAGAGTGGAGCCCCCAGAACAGAAAGTAATCATGGAATGTAAGCGTCCTCTTCATGTGTGAAAATTAATAAGCCATGCTTTGTACCCGGTGTACTTACCTGGATGACACTTCCTTTTCCGGGCCCTCTCAGGATCAGCTTCCTCACATGACCGTGCTTCTCACTCTGATGCTTTCCTTCTTGGTCCAGACTCTTCCCCTCCTCTTGTGCAGACAGTCTGATCCCAGGTGCTTTTGGAGATTGAGCAATGACAGTGGAAGTACACAGAACGGTTTGTTTGTGACCCTTCATGCAAAATGGCTCCCAGGAGAATGATTATTTTGACAAAATTTTTGATACACAGTATTTTTTTCATTTATTATTTCATGTTTGATCGTACCTGGTGCATGAGAACTCTAGAATAGATCAGCTTTCTGTCTTCTGATCTGATCATCTCAGTCACAGCGTAGACGTTTAAATTGTTTATTTTACTTTGTTGCATTCTTCCCACATTTAGTGTCTTCTGAGATTATTGTGTTTTCTTGCTAAGTACACTCCAATTTACAGTGCCGGCAAAGGCTGTGAGATGGCGCGTTCTACCTTGCTCCATCATAGGTGTTCCTCCTTCCAATAGTTGTACCGGCATGAGGTGCAGCGATGTCACATAGACACAAACCAAAATACTGGTACAAGTTTGATACAACAGGGACATAGCAGTGTGTACCTTTAGGGGCCTGGTAAGCTTTTCACCATTACCATGCAACTCCTAATGCCAGAATAGACTTTGTTTTAATTTTTGTCAGTTTCATACACGTGTACAATGTACTATGATCACGTCCTTCCTTTTATCCTGTCCCATCTCCCTCCCACTAGCACTGACTTTGCTCTCCCCTCCTGACACTTCCTCTTCTACTTTCATGATTTTTTATGTGAAAACTTTCTATGTAGAAGTTTCTTTGTTCTTTTAAGTGAGCTGTGCATGGTCTTTTTGTGGCAGTGGGCTCCATGCTTTCTGGAGCTTAAATCAGAGCAGGAACAGGAGACCTGAAAACAGATATTTGTCTTCCCATTTCATTCTTTTTCACTTGAATAAGCACAGCCAGTATTGGAGTCAAAGTTTAGCATAGAAATGAATTCCAGAGGCATTTGGGGCTTTCTAGACGAGTTCCATGCCTGTGAGAAGGGGAGATAAGCAGAATCTGCTGTCATGTCCTATTGTATGCAAGAGTGCCAGGTAATGTCTGGGTAGCTGCCAACATTTCAGAACAGGATTATGTGTTGCAAATTGTGTCATTTTCCCCATGATCAAAGATTTCTGTATTTGCCTTTTGTATTCATTTCTAGATTTTGATTATATTTTTGACTATAGATTTTGATTATATATTTTTTAATTCTCCTTTGTGTCTTACACACTTGCCTTTCCTTTTTGTCTTTACTAAATTTTACAAAGCAATTTACATATTGTTTACAATTTGAGCTCTAGACACACTTTGGTTCTGATGCTTGCTGTTAATTGTTATTTCTTCATCTGGGTGTGCAGTATTTGGTATTTGAGATTGGATAGGTCTGTCCTCAGTCACTCAGTAGATGTAATGGAAATTCTCATTAATGGCACTTTTATTGACAGAAATAAACAGTCAAAAGAGATTCTGGCTATAGATATAAACATCCCTGCAGTGCTGGTCTCCAATTTGAAGTACTGTGTTCCACCCTGAATAAACCAAGGGCAAGCATAAGCTCAGAGGAAAAAGCAGGACTGTGGGGTCCAGCTTTCTTAGGTAGTCTGAATGTGAGCAAGACGCACACCCTCCTGTCTCCATTCCCCTGAGCTGGGGTTATGAGCAATCATGAGGCATGCTGACTTATTACGTAGATCCTAGGATCCAAACTCTGGTCCTCATGATTGCAGAGCACATGTTCTTAGAGACTAAACCCTCTCTTCAGCCATTGATGCAGTTTTGCTTTTTGTTTCTCTGATGGCTTAGGGTGCTGAAAATTTTTTATGTATATTTATTACATTTTCCTTCTTTGTTTACTAAAACCTGTACCTGAAATCTTGTGAGAGAAGAGAACTGATTTATAATAATAAAAAAAAAAAGAATATGGGCCTGACTCAAAGAAGTACAAATGAGACAGATGTGGTGGCACACACCTTTAATCCCAGCACTTGGGAGGCAGAGGCAGGTGGATCTCTGTGAGTTCGAGGCCAGTCTGGTCTATATAGCGAGTTCCAGGCCAGCCAGGGTTACAAGATGGCCCTGTCTCAAAAAGACAAATAAATAAATAAGGTGAAAATGGGACAATAATTTTATGAAAAGCACCCAGGATCATTTTTTTGTGTATTATTGCCCATTTGTATTTTTCTTTTGAGAATTGCTTGTTAATTCACTGCCCATTTCTTCACTTGAAGATTTGTTTACTGTTAAGTTCTATGACTTACTCATATGATATTAATACCCAATTAGATGAATATTTTGCAATAGATTCACACACAAACACACACTCTGCGGGTTGTATCTTAACTCTGTTCGTTGCTTCATTTTCTGTGAAGAAACCTTTTTCTCGTCGTTGCTTTTGCCTGTTCTTGCTATTATTTCCTGAGCTATTGGTTCTTCTACAGAAAGTCTTTGGAGATGCCTATATCTTAAAGAGTCCTCTTCCACAGGGTAAGGCACTGGGATCTAGAATCATACTTTTATATGTGAATATGAAGTTTCCCAAGGACCTTTTGTTGAAAAGATGGTCTTTCCTCTAATGATTCCTTTGTCACCTTTGTCCAAAATCCTACAACTACCACTGCCTGACTAATTTGGGGGTCTTCTGTTCTATCAAATTCACCTGTCCATCCATTTGTGTGCCAGTTCCAGGCTATGTTTCTTCCTATAACTCTGTTCACTAGTTTAATCAGGTGTTGCTATAGCTTTGGAACTTCCAATATCCCTGCTTATCTTTTTGCTGAGATGGCGTCATGTACTTGATGTATTTTGTATATTTGTATGAATTCATTCTTCCATTTCTGTCAAGAATGTCTTGAGTTTATATTGGTAACATATGCTTTAGTTAAGAGATTTTCATTGGTTGTTCTAGATCATCTTCTTTATGATCATTCATCTTCAAAAATAAGAGGTCTGTGGATTTCCTTTTGAATGTTTTTGATGTTTCTTCATATGATTTAAGCTTCAGTGATTATCAAGTCTGATGTCTCATATTCTTATTGTTTGAGAAGGATTAAATAAACATACATAAC
>NW_008354274.1:5678611-5686390 GCF_000622305.1 Nannospalax galili
GAAGTCAAAAGGAGCAGACTTTTTTACACCTTTTGGCCAAAGGCATGAGTTAATGAGCACCCTGGTCTTTGAAGACAAGATAAACAGACTCCACCTTTTGACCAGAGACCAGATTACTGCAAGGAGTAGCTTCAGCACAGCATACTTCCTCTTTGATGATCTTAAAGGATAAACAGAAACCTTTTAGCCCAGATCCTGGTTGAGGAAAAGAAGGGGGTGGTTTTAACAGAAGCTGTTCTGATAATCCCTGGGCGCCTGCTCTCCAGCCTAACTTTTAAAAAATATCTTCCCACCTTCTGTATCCCCCGAACCCCCACCTCTATAAAGACCCCAGCCCGCAACTTGTGGGTTGACAATTTCCCTATCCCGAAGGGAATTATCCTGTGAGATTTTCCTCTGCTAATAAACTCTATCCCACTGGAACTGTATCTGTGTCCTGGTGCTTTCTTCCGATTGACCTGATTCATCTATCATGAGACATCTAAATTCCCTTTGATGTTTGCTAAAGCTTTTCCTTTGAGTCTTATTCTGTCAATATATATTCTTTAGTTTATTTGGTCTGGGCTTTCTTTTGAGAAAGAAAAAGTTCTGGAACTTGATATGTAGACCGGGCTGACCTTCATCTCACAGGTATCTCCTGTTTCCACCTCTGGCATGTTGACACTGAAGGCTTGTGCCACCACACTACTAATCTGTATTCTTCATGAAAATTTTTTTTAGTTACATCTTGTCTGGCTTGAATAAAAGTTTATTTTATGATAGCTTTTTGGTCTCTGATTTCACACATGCCTGCTCCTCTGATGAGCTGCTGAAAGGCTGAAAAAGGAGCACTTAGTTTTTCACCAATAAAGAAGTTGCTTGGTGGTTAAGACAGAAATCAGTTTACATTTATATTGTCTCTGTACAGTTTGCATTTGCAATGCTTTTCCTGTGTAATAGTTTAGATTAGTACAATTGGAAAGTTGTGTAGACCTTTAAGGACAAAATCATTGTCAGTGGGGACTATGTGAACCAAATTTTCCCCATTAATTTTCTTTTCTCTTCTGACGGATTGAATGCTTTGCTCCAATACATGCTCCCACTTTGATGCACTGTGCTTCCACAGCTGCCAAAACAAGGGAGCTACTGATCAATGTGCTTGCTTTCAAAACCATCACCCCAAAGAAACCTTTTCTAGCCCACGTTTAGTTTCTAAAGTATTTTCCTACTGTACTTGAAAGCTGAGTAATAGTGGCATAAGGATTAAGTCCTAAGTAGACACTGATGGCTACAAAGATGTTTGGCTATATAACTCAAAACTAAACAATAATGTTTAGTTTGAATGTTATCAATATATGATTTCTTTAGTAACACTTTTTGATCAAGGTCAAGAATTATGATGATTACCCTACTGTGGTGTAGTTTAGAGTTTGACTTCAATATTGCTAAGATATTTATGAGATAATGGCATTCTTTCTATTTTATTTATTATTTTTACTTTGTGTGTATGAGTGTATTGCCTGCATGTATGTGAGTGCACCCGTGTCATGCAATGCTGCAAAGGTCAGAAGAGGGCTTCAGATTCCCCTGGAACTAGAGTTAAGGACGGTTCATAGCCACCTTGTAGGTCGAACCCAGGGTCCTCTGCAACAGCAGTCATTGCTCTTAACTGCTGAACCATTTCTCCAGTCCCAGATGATGGCATTTTATAGCAAATAAAATGTAGTTATGCAATTACTTTTTCATACCAAGTTTCAGCAACATGTGCATGTGTAAGGAAAAAATGATTTGTTATCAAGAGCAGCTAGATATTTTTAATTTTCATATTTATTAAGTTTCTATACATTTTATAGAATACATCTTAATTAAATTTAGACACCCTCCCTCCCTCCTCCTCCCACCCTCCATAATTCCCCCCACCAGATTTCAGGTGTTCTCTCATATATGTTAATTTTTACCCAGTCAATCATTTCTATCAGTGTGTCCCTTCATTCAAGTTCATCCACTGGAGTCTAGTCAATCTATTTAGAGACACCCTCTTAAAAAAGATCCACTCTCTTTCACACCACAGTAATCATTTGCCAATAGTTCCCCGGCTAGGGTTGGGATGCGATGCTCATTTCCCCCATTCTATGCTGAGTATTTGTCTGATTGAGTCAGCATGGGTCTTGTGCATGCTGTCAGCCTTGCTCCAAATTCATATGAACATGTTTCCAGTAAGAAAATGTGTGTAATAACATGAAGAAACATCATTCTACTGATTTCCACATACAATCTGGATTTCTATCACCTTCTAGGAGACAAAGGTATGTAATCATTAATGCAACTGATGTTTTCATATGCTTCTAATTTTGCCTTTGTTCTATTGTTAAAACATTAAATTTCTACATTAATGTATTTCGTTGAGCCATTTATGTACATGTGTCAGTATGTGTATGTACACATACATGTTCATATCCAAACTCTACTATGCTCTATTAACTGTCTTTTCTCTGCTGTCCTCATCATGGACTAGAGGAGCTTTTCATTTTAAGGTCATCTTTTCATTCTATAGTCTACTCTGACTAAAGTGCAGTACTGTGTTTCCTTGGGGTCTGACTACTGGGCACATGACTAGTTCTTTATCCACCCTCCTATTGGAAGGTGCTCCAGTAGACTGCAAAGCCATGTTACCAGAACCGTTAATATGCAGAGATCTCTTACATATAGTGACTCTCTTTCCCTTGAGTTTTTCCCCCCGAGAAGATTGGCTCCAACTTAGTTTATTTCCACTTTAACTTTATTAATTACAGTGACCGTAGCAATTGACATTCCTAAAATTAATTTACAGTGTGTGCATTTTCCTATACATCCTCACTAGCACTCAATATTACTCTTTAGTCAATAATAGTCCATGGTATATAACTGATATTTTCATCTTCATTACCTGGATAACTATGATTCTGAATAATTTTCACAAAGTTATTGACCATTTGAACCACTTTTAAGATGTGTCTATTTGTATCACTTTCTACTTATAAATTAGTTTAACTCTTCATTTCTTTTTATTCACTTGAAAAGTCTTATACATTTTTGTATACTAATCCTCTCCAACAATTCCAGGCAAAAATATTCTCAATTCGAAGGCTGTCTCTTCACACCATTGACTGTTTCCTTGCTGTGCAGAAGTCTTTTGATTTCACATACTCATAAATCTCAACTATGGCCTTAGATTCTTTAGTTTCTTAAATTATACTCAGGAAATGTTGCCTTGCCTGGTTGCTGATGTGCTTGTCCTCTGAGTTCCTCAGGTATTCACAGAGATTCTGATCTGACATTAAGCTATCCAGGTTTAGCAGCACCATTCGTTGACAAGGCCATCTCTTCTCCAGTGCATGCTTTAGCATGTGGCTAAATATTTGAACTTCTCTGTTTATGTTGTTCATGTTTTCTTTATTTCACTATGAATGAAAGAATATCTTTTATTGACTTTTCTGTGTGTTGGAGAAAGGGCATATTCTGTATATCTTCTTTTTGACAAATTTCTTAAAGAATAATATGCAATCCCTAACTAGAAGACTTGAAAATTAACTCAGGAATATTTCCATTTTTCTATGACCCCAGTTTATCTTGGAATAATTTAGAATATTGTAACTGATTAGATTTCAATTGTGGTTCTCTTTTAGTGTACTTTGTATGAGAGATTTAAGTTATATCACATTAGCGTAGAGTATCTAGATATATTTGCATCTTTATTATGATGGCATTTCTTGGGTATGTTTTCTTCCCACAGATCAAAGATAAAAGAACTGTGAAATTTTCATCCTTTGAGATGCAAGTTAAAAGGCAGCAATTTTGGTCTGGTGACTCAGTCAATAGAAAGGAAGGAGAAAATCAGAGAATGTCCATAATCACAAACAAGGGGATTGAATGAGATAAACATATTTTAAAATGCCAAATTTGATGGGAACATTACAGCTTTTAGTATATCCTGTGATAAGAGATGTATGAAATAAAAAATGTTAATCTATGGAAATCTCAAATTAAAGGTAATGCAGAAGCTATACAGATATACTACTTTATAAACCAAACCAAATAAAACCAGGGTGGAAATAATGGCTACAAATTCATGAAATAAAGGTAAAATTTGTCATTGTAATCAAAGGTTCAATTTATATTGAAATGAAGTTCAATTCATTACAAATAAATTGTAATTATAGCCTTTGCTCTTATACCATTTGGGGCTATATATGAATTTAAAAATAGTGGTATGATGTGAGGGAGAGGAAAACAGGAGGGAGAATGGTTATGGGATGTGTATCATCTGTAACGTCAATCCATTTATGAGTTGTTTTTAAAGATATAAGTAATTCCCAGTGCATTCACCATGCATTAAGTCATGTTCTCAGCCAGTGTAGACTGCTACACAGGAAATACTATAATGTAGCTGGCATAGAAAACACTTTCTTTTTCTATTTCTGGAGAAGGAAAATTCATGGTCAAGGCATTGGCAAGTCTGCTGTCTGGAAACAGCCAACTTTTTCACCTGTGAATGGCATGTGGAGCTCTGGTTATACAGCTGACAGATGAAATCTGATCTTTTTGGGTATTGAACAGGTCAGAAATCTCATTTATGAGATACCTGCCTTCATATTAAAATCCTTACCTTTGCCCAAATATGTCATGTTCTCATGCCATCCAGTTTGGAACGGTAACTTCAAAATAAAAATTTTGGACAAAAACTACTATTCAGTTTGCAATATACATTGTATTATATTTAAATTTTATCATATTGTTAGCCTTATTTCAGTTGATCACTGTCATCTTTTCAGTCTGTCAGTCCAAGATTACCAATTTTTTCTGGCTTCGGTTCTTGCCATCAAGGAGATCAACCGGCACACCCATTTTTCACCCAACATGTCTCTGAGATTTAATGCCTCTTCTGACAAGAATTTTCATAATATTGATTTGTATGATGCCCTCACTTATTTTGCAAAATATGGTGATATTTTTCCTAATTGCACCTGCATAAATCAGGCATCAATTATAGCAATACATACAGGACCATTATGGTCACTGTCTGCCAGACTAGGGATACTCTTCATGTTCTTAAAATATCCACAGGTGAGATTGGGTATGAAGGGAAAATGAAAATCAGTCTCATTTGGTGCCTTACTCAGATGTCTAGGAGAGGACTAATTGGGTTTATGCTAGTGCCAGTCTATATAGATCATGGGCCAAATACTCAATGATTTTTGAGCCATTGTTATTAATAGAGAAGATGAATCAAGCAAGAAGAAGTGGTTATGTAGAAAACATTGCCATGTTTGAAATTTTCTTGAATATTTCAGAAATTGAAATCTGATTCATTGGCATATACAAATTTTCCTCCTTGCACTTCCAGCTGGTGCTTAACACACTTCAGGTCTTTGAGATTCCTGACAGTCCTCATTCTAATGATGCTTCCTGTGTTCTGTGTAGTTTGCCTTTGGACCATTCTGGTCTATCCTGAGTGACCATGAAGTGTTTCTCTATGTATATCATATGGTGCCTCTGGCCCCTGCTATGGTCTCCTTGATGGTTCATTTCATCTGGAACTGGGTGAGACTGGCTGTCTCAGATGATGACTAAGGTATTCAGTTTCTCTCAGACTTGAGAGGAGAGATGAAAGAAAAGAGTCTGCCTAGCCTTTGTGAACATGATTCCTCCAAGAATGCAGTTATACATGAGGAGAGATCAAATATATTATAAACAAATCATTACTTCATCATCAAATGTCATTTATGATAATATGAACTCAATTCTAATTGAAAGCTATAGATGGTGGAAATATGTAGGCATAAGGAGAATCTGATTCACCACCTCACAATGGGTTAATATCATAAATCAGAGAGATTTCAACCTTGACTCATTCCCTGGGACATTCATTTTTTCACATCACAATGGTGAGATTTTGGGTTTTAAAATTTTTATCTTGACATTGAGACTTTCTGAATAATCTGAAGAAATTACTCTGGCAAGACTGGGGTGGATAGGTTTTAATTGTTCACTGGATCTAGTAACTTCAAGACACTGAAGGATTGGTCATCCAACACCTCATTTGAGTGGTTAATGTGGCACAATTTTAATATGGCCATGAGTGATGAAAGCTACAATATATACAATGCTGTGGCTCCCTCCTCCAAGAGATGCTCCTATATCATGTAGATATGCAGCCAGTAGATAGGAAAAACTGAACTTTAAACCCTGGCAGGTAATGTGTCTCCCATTGTAAGCTATGCAGTGTCACAAAAGTGCCTTTCCTCGGGGTGCCAAGATACTTAAACCAAATGGTACATGAACTTTTCTTACATATGTAAGAATTTTAGTGCCTTTTCAATGTCTAGTAGATAAGTCTACACATGGATACTGTGTTTTTCAGGGGTTCTGTTTCCTCCAAAGGGTGAGGCCTGCTGCAGAGAATTGACTGTGGAGAGTTAGCCACAAAAGGAGGGAGTTTTGGTGCCATCTTGCCCAGGAGCCACCAGGAATGCATGGTGGCTGGCATGGGGGACATGCAGCAGCTGGTCGTATTCAAGGACAGAATAGCCTGGCACTTATGGACCTGGGCCTAGACCACTGGACCCTGAGGCATGGGTGAAAGCTAGTGGTGACTATGGGCATTCCACGGGAGTGATCTGATAGGGTGGGCTCTGAGCCTCACAGCTGAGCTGCATGGAGGTAGGCACTGGTTGCTCATTTCTATGTAAGTCACTCCCTCCCCCCATGATAATAATAAATACACATAAAGATATGTTATATGGTTTGCCTGATAGCTCAAGAGACCCAGAGAGAACTCTGGAGACAGATATACACAATAAACAAATGACAGTGGTATTTAATGTAGACATTTTGAAAAAAGAAACAATGATTTCTATTAAAAGACGTGAACATCATGCCCTCTCTTATCCTGTTAAAATTGAAAACAGACACATTGTTTTGATCAGGAAATATTTCAATGATACAAGAAACATTACTTGTTCTTTAAATCTTTAGAATATACTCATTAATAAAATGAATAGTTTACATGAGTGATAAACCAGGAACACTAGTTACTGAAGATAACTATTGTTATCTTCAATTTGTCAGCAATTTGTTACCTGGTACTTTAAAAACAGTGATGTAGGAAATGCATATGTACCTTTAACTCAGTAGAATGTTTATTTATTACCTTGGTACTCATTTGTTTGGGCAATTTATCCCAAGACAAACTGATATTAGACTCACAGTGAAGGTTATAATTATCCATATTCATTCATTTATTTTCTCCAATGAAGTTACACTTTGAAGATAAAATTAAAGAAAATAATAATGTGCATTAAGAACTTTAGGTATTCAAAATACAAAAACAAACAAACAAAAAAACCCCAAACCAAAAAAAACCTCAAAAGCCGGGCATGGTGGTGCATGCTGGTAATCCCAGCACTCGGGAGGCAGAGGCAGGTGGATCTCTGTGAGTTCAAGGCCAGCTTGGTTTACATAGTGAGTTCCAGGACAGCTGGGGCTACAGGGAGACCCTGCTTCAAAAAGAAAAAAACAAAAGGAGGTAGGAACTGCTCAGCAGTTAGTGTAAAAAGACCCCAAAGAAAAGTAGCCAGTTTCTTCGCTAAAAGTCAAAATCTCCTTAGGCCTCTTAGCAACATACTCTGTTCCAAAGGCAAAAAAATGTCAAAACTATTTTGGAGCTCTTATCTAATTGTTAAAAGATTTTAAGGTTACCTCTTCAGAGGGGTGAAAAATGCCCCCATTAAAAAAGAAGAAAGAGTATATGAAGTTATCAGA
>NW_008354274.1:5687166-5691955 GCF_000622305.1 Nannospalax galili
TTTTGCATCACCGTACTCGTGCATTTGTTCTCCTGAAGAGACCCACCGAGTCACAGACCCTAACACAATGAATTCCTGTAGAATACAAAATGTACAGGAATGTACAAAATGTTTGTGTCTCTCTTTGCCTGTTAAATCCCCACAGTCATGAAAGTTCAGAAAGAAAGTGTTAAACTCCACCGTGTTACCAGCACACCGGAATTTCCTCCATTTCCCCCTCAGTATGCAGTGTGTCTTGCAGTCCTGGCTCCAGGAAAACCCCTGAGGAGGGAAAGGCAACCTGCTGTTTTGATTGCACCACTTGCCCAGAGAATGAGATTTCCAACCAGACAGATAAGTGTTTGCCTGTAGGTGAAATTCCTGAGGTTGCTTAATTTCTCCCACCCACACTGCAACCTGGAAGAGGTCTGCAAGGGAACTGCCTAGATAAAAATTCTACTGAGGGGACCTTCTTGGTGGGAGGTGAGATTGGAGGCAAAGAGATAAGACTCAGGAACCTATGTCTCTCACAATAAGTCCACTTTATTAAAAATTTAACAGATTTTTATACTGAAAAGGAGCTAGCAGTTATGTATGATTCCATAGTTTACAAAGCATCAAAACATAATTAGACGAAAAAGCAGGAACAGTAACTTTTAGCTGAAGCAAGCTAGGACAATTACGAAGCAGAATGTTTATACCTTACTCGGGGCTATTGTCTGGTGATGTAGTGATCAGGATATTTACTTTCTCAGGACAGGGAACTTAAGATGCCTTTCTTAGAATGAGGAACACAGTCAGCCTTTTTGATCTGGCCAACTTCCTCTAAGCATGTGGCTGTTCCACATGTCAGAGTCTTGAGATTCCTGTTTCGGGGTCTCACCCATAAGCAGAGGTTATGGAGGGATCTCTAGGTCTCAGGTTCTACTCACTCAAAGGCATACTAATTGAAATTATAATACAGCGCATTGCTATTGGTGTCCCCATAAGAAGAAATATGGCAATTAGTATGGGGTTCAAAAATGGAGTAAGCCATTTAAGCCACTCTAGCCAAGGTATAGAGAATGTAGTCTTGTTGGTTTCTTTTTGTAAATCATTAATTTGTTGACTTACAGTATGTGAAAAATTAGACAAAACAACACATTCCTGGAAATTATTTACATCTCATGTGATTTTTTAACAGTAAATAATCTATAGTAGCTCTATTTTGTAACACATCTCTTCTTAGTTCTCCCATTTCTTTAATAATTTCCCCTAATATTTTTGCAGGTATATTTGTTGTTTTACTAGTTACACAAGCAAGTTTAGATATTTCCATTTGCATTCCAGTCACCAAGCCAAGTATAGGAAGTAGAAAGGCAAATCCAATAGCTACAGCTTTTTGGTCAAGCAGCTGGAGAGAATCATCATAGTTTTCAGGTAAAGATCTATGCATTCTCCTTTTAGGAGGGGTTATTAGCAGAGGCATTATATGTCCTATGGCACATAATCCTTGATATCCATAAGGTAGTGCTACATAGGTTTCATTATTGCAAAAGAAAGTCCATCCTATAGGCAATTGTTTCCCTTGTTTTAAGGTATGATTAGAAGTATACTGCAATGTGAGAGAATAAACTTATAATAAAACATAAACAATGGTTAGTAATAACATGAGATACAGGTAATTCTCTGATTCTCTTGTTAATACTCTGTATCTGACTTTCTATGTTGTTCTTAGTTATCTGTTTATAAAGATTTATATGTACCCCTGTTCCTAATAGATTTTTCTTTCAGAATCCTGATTTGGAAGGCTCTCCTTGTACACAAAAACTCTGTTTATGAAAACCCTTTTGTACAAGATGAATCCATTAAATTCCCATCCAAACTATTAGACATGAACATGCTGGTTTATTGCAAAGATGTAGTTGATCTAAGTACTTCATTATCTTTAAAAGGTCTCTTTTGCTTTTTTACACAACTATAAACTCCTATGACTTCTAGGGTTACTGCCTCTTTAAAAATACTGAAATCAGCTGGGCGTGGTGGTGCACGCCTTAAATCCCAGCACTTGGGAGGCAGAGGCAGGCAGATCTCTGTGAGTTCAAGGCCAGCCTGGTCTTACATAGTGAGTTCCAGGGCAGCTGGGGCTACAAGGAGACCCTGTCTCAAAAAAAGACACACACACAAAATACTGAAATCATACTGAGTTTTCAGGCTTTGATCAGTAGCATTTTTCCAACCTTAGAACTCTCCATCCATTTGGTTATATATGAACTGTCTATCCTTTTCCCATAAGATGGATCCAGGTGGCCATTCACAGTTTTGTGTAATACACTCAAGTACTAACCTTGATCCCATAATGGGTACATGCTTAACATTGGTACTGATGATATGTTTCTGCTTTTATGCTATTTACATTCAGTGTGGTTTAAACACTGACAAGAATAACTTTAGGTTTATACATATCTTGGCCTTAGTGCCATCCCAACTCTTGGGCATTGTTCATCAGGTTCTTAATCATTCCCCAAGTCACAAGAGGCTGAATCTTATTCTGGGGTCTCCTCTGCTTCCCCAGGGTCAGCATGACCATCTTTGCTGTGGGAGGCTCAGTTGAGTGGTCTTATGTATCTGAGTGGCACTCAGCAGGGAGAAGATTCATTTTCTGGAAAGACACAAGAATATCCTCATCTCATTGAGCTGGAGGTTTGCTCCATCGACCTGATTCAGGGTCCCTCCAAGGTACCTGTGGCAAGATCTGTGGGACAGTCAGTCCTTGCCAAGGCTTAGCAAGAATTGGAGAAATTCCTTGATCATTTAGCATAAATAAATTTAAAGTTAGTAAAGATCTATGTAAAAAGAAATGAAAGTTCTGTACTGTTATCCCAGATATAGGTGATTCCCCTGTTTTTAATTTTATTTATTGGACCTCTGAAGCATTTGTGTTGTCTTTCTATTATGGCTTGCCCTGCAGGATTGTAAGGAATGTCAGTGGTGTATAAAATACCCCAGGTTTGGAAAAATTGTTCGAAAATTTTGCTAGTATAAGAAGGCACATTGTCTATTTTTATTTGATGAGGTATTCCCCAAATTGAAAATGTATGAATAAGGTATTTAATTACATCCTTTGCTGTTTCTCCTGTATGGGCCATGGCATTTAAAGCCAAGGAATAAGTGTCTACTGCACAATGAATATATTTAAGTTTTCCAAACTCAGATATGTGGGTGACATCAGTTTGCCAAATCATATTGGGGCATAAGCCACGTGGATTGACTCCAGTCATGGGGCGTGTGATGGCTAATCTTGGGTGTCAACTTGACTGGATCTGGGATTAACTGAAATGAGAGAGATCTTGATTGGATCATCTGAAGCTGGAAGACACACCCTAAATGTGGGTGTTACCTTCTGATGACAGCCCATATAAAAGGCCAAGGCAGAGGAGAATGCCTGGCTTCTTGCTGCTTGCCTTCTCTCTCGTTGGTGAGTTTGTCTTGCTGCTGTACACGGAAGACTAGCTGATCTTTTGGAATTCATCAGACCTTCAGTGCCAGATTGGGACTACTGAGACATCCAGCCTCAACTACAGATTCTCAGCTTCTCCATTGTGGTGAAGCCATTGTTGGACTACTCCGACTCTATCCTGAGAGCTAAGCTGATAAATCTCTATACATATATATTCATTCTACTGGTTCTGCTTCTTTAGAGAACCCTGACTAATACAGATTGTGGTACCAGGAGCGGTTCTAGCGAAACATAATTGAAAGGATGAATTTCTTTAATGGGCTGTTGGTGTTTGGAGCAGGCTCTCCAACTCAGAGTCTTCAGATAGCATGGAGAGCACTGAAAATCCATGGTGTAGACTATTTGAAACAATTATGGAGAGCATTTGAATCTCCTAACTCACCTCTTGTGAAGAGCAAGAAATTTAGTGACTCTATACATAAAACATTTGACAATTGATGGAAAAAGTAAGAACTGGCTGGTTACTTCTAGCATCTCTGGATAAAATGATGAAGATAAACAATGAACTGAATGATAAAGTTGACAAGCTCCAGATTTGAATCAACAGTTTAAAAGTTTCCAAGAGTGCCCTGGAAGAGAATCTTCTCTCCAGCAGCCAGACAGCTAAAGCTGCAGAAGATCAAGCTGGAGCCTTATTATACATTTGGATGACCTACAATGCAAATTTAATTTCCAGTCTGGAAGGGTGTCAGCAGTAAAGGCGAGGGCATTGGTAGGAAAAGATTGGAATCCTGACACGTGGGATGGAGATGTGTGGGAGAACCCTGAGGAGGATGAGGATTTTGAATCCTCAGACTCAGAGGAATTTGATTCACCTGATGAATTAATCTCCCCACCTTCAGCAGACCCACCCTCCGCACCCTTGCCTGAGGCAACTAATCCCATTGAGGAAGCTAATCCCATTCAGCAAGATGAAGCTGATATCCCTCCGGGCCCAGTTATTGTTGCCTCTAGACCTATAACCAGACTCAGCTAAGCAGGCCCCTAGAGGAGAGATAGAAAGTGTGGTCCATGAGGAGGTGCGCTACACCACTAAAGAACTTAGTGAATTTGCTAATTCTTTCAAGCAGAAGTCTAATGAATATGTCTGGGAATGGATTTTAAGGGTATGGGATAATGGTGGAAGGAACATAAAATTGGATCAGGCTGAGTTTATTGACATGGGCCCCCTGACTGGAGATTCTAGGTTTAATATGGAAGCTCGTGCAGTTAAAAGGGTGTTAAAAGTTTATTTGATTGGTTGGCTGACGTATTTATCAAAAGATGGCCTACTGACAGAGAGCTGGAAATACCTGATATCCCTTGGCTTAG
>NW_008354274.1:5692381-5712155 GCF_000622305.1 Nannospalax galili
CAATTATGGTGTTTCCAGGGACCACATACATAAGAAGCCTACTAAGTTTTTATTTGATCTGTATAAGCAGAAAAGCTCTAGGATGAATGACAGGAAGTCAGTATTGGATTGTAGTAATAGAGAATCTTGCTCAGTCAAACAATTTCCAGACTTGAGACAGTTTAGAGACCCAGAACCCCTTGGGTTCCTTTGAGGAGGGACCTTGTTACAGTACCAAAGAGTTATGCTTTTCACCTATCACCCATCCTTCCCCAGAGGGACCTGTGGCCTTTTACTAGAGTAACTGTACATTGGGGACAAGGAAATAATCAGACTAATAGAGAATCTTGCTCAGTCAAACAATTTCCAGACTTGAGACAGTTTAGAGACCCAGAACCCCTTGGGTTCCTTTGAGGAGGGACCTTGTTACAGTACCAAAGAGTTATGCTTTTCACCTATCACCCATCCTTCCCCAGAGGGACCTGTGGCCTTTTACTAGAGTAACTGTACATTGGGGACAAGGAAATAATCAGACTTTCTGCAGCCTATTGGATACTGGTTCTGAGTTGACACTGATTCCAGGAGACCCTAAAAAGCATTGTGACCCTCCAGTTAAAGTAGGGGCTTATGGAGGTCAGGTGATAAATGGAGTTTTGCCTGAAGTCCAACTGACAGTGTGTCCAGTGGGTCCCCAAATTCACCCTATGGTTATTTCCCCAGTACCAGAATGTATAATTGGGATAGATACAGTTAGGAATTGGCAGAATCCCCACATTGGTTCCCTGACGTGTGTAGTGAGGGCTATTATGATTGGAAAGGCCAAATGGAAACCACATCCACCACATCTCCTTTTAACTCTCCTATTTAGCTTGTGCAGAAGACAGATGGGTCATGGGGAATGATCATTGACTATCGAAAACTTAATCAAGTAGTGACTCCAATTGCAGTTGCTGTACCAGATGTGGTTTCCTTACTCGAGCAGATTAATACGTCTCCTGGTACCTGGTATGCAGCTACTGATTTGGCAAATGCTTTCTTCTCGATACCAGTTCATAAGGACCACCAGAAGCAATTTGCTTTTAGCTGGCAAGGCCAACAGTATACCTTTACTGTCCTGCCTCAAGGGTATAGTAACTCTCCAGCATTGTGCCATAACTTGGTTTGAAGGGATTTTGATTTCCTGACTGTTCCACAAAATATCACACTGGTCCACTATATTGATGATGTTATGCTGATTGGATCCAGTGAGCAGGAGGTAGCAGACAGTCTGGACTCAATGGTTAAGCATATGTGCATGAGAGGATGGGAAATAATGCCAACCAAAATTCAAGGGCCTTCTAAATTTCTAGGAGTTCAATGGTGTGCAGAGACATTCCTTCTAAGGTGAAGAATATGTTGTTGCATTTGGCCCCTCCCTCCACCAAGAAAGAAGCACAACACTTGGTGGGCCTGTTTGGATTCTGGAGGTAGAACATTCCTCATCTGGGTGTGCTACTATAACCCATATATCAAGTAACTGGGAAGGCAGCTACCTTTGAGTGGGGCCTGGAACAAGAAAGGGCCCTTCAACAGATCCAGGCTGCTGTCCAAGCTGCTCTGCCCCTTGGGCCTTATGATCCAGCAGACCCGATGCTGCTTGAGGTATCAGTGGCAGACAAAGATTCTGTTTGGAGTCTCTGGCAGACCCCCATAGGGGAATCACAGTGGCGGCCATTGTGATTTTGGAATAAGGCTTTGCCTTCATCTGCAGATAACTATTCTCCTTTTGAAAGACAGCTCTTAGCCTGCTATTGGGCCTTAGTGGAAACTGAATGCTTGACAATGGGCCACTAATTCACCATGAGACTGGAGCTGCCCATCATGAGCTGGGTGTCATCTGACCCCCCAAGCCATAAAGTAGGCGATGCACAGCAACAATCCATTATCAAATGCAAGTAGTATATACGTGATTGGTCTCGAGCAGGCCTGGAGGGCACAAGCAAGTTACATGAAGAAATTTCCCAAATGCCTATGTTTCCTACTCCTGTTGTGATGCCTCCTGTTCTCAAGCATCATGGGGTGTGCCTTATGATTGGTTGACTGAGGAAGAGAAGACTAGGGCTTGGTTTACAGATGGTTCTGCACGCTATGAAGTCACCACTCAGAAGTGGACAGCTGTGGTATTACAGCCAATTTCTAGAACAACCCTGAAGGAAACTGGGGAAGGAAAGTCTTCACAGTGGGCAGAACTTTGGGCAGTGCACATGGCTGTGCATTTTGCCTGGAAGGAGAAGTGGTCAGAAGTGCGATTATATACTGATTCATGGGCTGTAGGCAATGGTTTGGCTGGATGGTCAGAGACTTGGAAGGAGCATGATTGGAAAATTGGTGAGAAAGACATTTGGGGAAGAAGTATGTGGATAGATCTCTCCAAATGGGCAAAGGGTGTGAACACACTTGTGTTTCATGTAAATGCTCATCAAAAAGTGGCTTCAGCAGAAGATCAGTTCAATAATTAAATAGATCAGATGACCTGCTCTGTGGATTGTCAGCCTCTTTCTCTAGCTATCCCTGTCATTGCTCAAAGGGCCCATGAAGAAAGTGGCCATGGTGGCAGAGATTGAGGTTATGCATGTGCTCGACAGCATGAACTCCCACTCACAAAAGCTGACCTGGCTACAGCTGCTGCTGAGTGCCAGATCTGCCAACAGCAGAGATCAATGTTGAGCCCCCGATATGGCACTGTTCCCTGTGGTGACCAGCCTGCAACCTTGTGGCAGGTTGACTACATTGGACCACTTCCATCTTGGAGGGAGCAGCATTTTGTCCTTACAGGAATAGACATATATTATGGTTATGGATTTGCCTTTCCTGAACCTAATGTTTCTGCCAAAACTACTATCCAGAGACTTACAGAATGCCTTATTCACCATCATGGTATTCCACACAATATCGCTTCTGACCAGGGAACTCACTTCACTGCCAAGGAAGTGGGACAGTGGGCCCATGGTCATATAGTCCACTGGTCTTACCATGTTCCCCACCATCCTGAAGCAGCTGGCTTGATAGAACAATGGAATGGTCTCTTAAAGACACAGTTACAGTGCCAACTAGGTGACAGTAGCCCAGAGGACTGGGACAGGGTCCTCCAGAAGTCAGTGTATGCTTTGAATCAGCATACAATATATGGTACAGTTTCTCCAATAGCCAGGATTCATGGGTTCAGGAATCAAGGGTTGGAAGTGGAAATGATTCCACTCACTATCATCCCTGGTGACCCTCTATAAAAATTTTTGCACTCTACTGGCTTGGGTATTTTGGTTCCAGAGGAGAGAGTGCTTCTGCCAGAAGAGACAACAAACATTCCATTGAACTGGAAGCTAAGACTTCCCCCAGGACACTTTGGGCTTCTGATGCCCTTAAGTCAGCAGGCTAAGAAAGGAACAACAGTATTAGGAGGGGTGATTGACCCAGGCTACTAGGGGGAAATTGGACTTGTTCTCCACAATGGAGATAATGAAGATTATACCTGGAAGGCAGAAGATTCCTTAGGGTGACTTTTGGTGTTACCATGTCCTGTGATAAAGGTCAATGGGAAACTGCAACAACCCAATCCAGACAGGACAACAAATGGCCCAGACCCTTCAGGGATGAAAGTATGGGTCACTCCTCCAGAGAAAGAGCCAAGATCTGCAGAGGTGCTTGCTGATAATCCAGACAGGACAACAAACTCTGACCCTTCAGGGATGAAAGTATGGGTCACTCCTCCAGGGAAAGAGCCAAGACCTGTAGAGGTGCATGCTGATGGGGGAGGAAATACAGAATTGGTAGTAGAGAAAGGTAGTTACAAATATCAACTTAGACCACGTGACCAGTTGCAGGAACATGGATTGTAATTGACATAAGTATTCTTGTCCTATTTGGTTAAGAATAGGCTTGTGCATGGATACACATATATATGTTAAGCAGATACTTGAGTTATTCTTCTTTTGAATGTGTAATTGAGATAAGTGTTAAGCGGTTAAGTGTTGTGAACCTATATGATTATATTGGGTTATGAGATACTAAAGGACTAAGACCTCATCACCTACTCTAAGATACATAATGCATTGGTCATTGTATGATGGGATAGTTATAGCATGTTAGGTGAAATTATGACCTCAACATTGTTTTCATTTGAAAATTAAGCATGACATAGAGAGATGCTATTGGGTGTCAAGTTGACAAGGGGTGGACTTGTGATGGCTAATCCTGGGTGTCAACTTGACTGGATCTGGGGTTAACTGAAATGAGAGAGATCTTCTTGACTGGATCATCTGAAGCTGGAAGACACACCCTAAATGTGGGTGTTACCTTCTGATGACAGCCCATAAAAAAGGCCAAGGCAGAGGAGAACTCCTGGCTTCTTGCCACTTGCCTTCTCTCTCACTGGTGAGTTCATCTTGCTGCTGTAGACTGAAGACTAGCTGATCTTTTGGAATTCATCAGACCTTCAGTGCCAGTTTGGGACTACTGAGACACCCAGTCTCATGGACTGAGTGACTACAGATTCTCAGCCTCTCCATTGTGGTGCAGCCATTGTTGGACTACTCTGACTCTATCCTGTGAGCTAAGCTGATAAATCTCTATACATATATTCTAGGTGTTTTGTTTCTTTGGAGAACCCTGACTAATACAGAGCCCAAAGGAAGGAGGGGAGTACATTGAGGACATTGTTTAACTCAATTTAGCTTGGTCCTTAGTAAGATGAGGATATAAATCTTTAACATTTTTGCTCATTTGTGAAGGAGTTGATGGCTGCATGAGGGAGTCATATCATTTATTTGTTTGGTCAGGTTATCTGTTGATTTAAGGAAGCTAGTGGACCAGGCAGTCCAGTATGGGAATGTACATGAGTTACAAAGAAAGGATGTTCTCTTTGGTGAATTTTTGTCCTAGGAGACAAAAATAACATTCCAAAAGGTTCCCCTAGTTTATGTTGTAAGAAGGCTGTTTCTAACTTTGAGAGGCTTGAGTGGCATATTCATAATCTGTATAAATATTTAAAGGTTGAGGAAAAAGCAGGAAGCTTTGGAAAATAGCACAAAGTTCTGAATATTGGGCAGAAACAGGAACAGGCATTTCCCAATTATGAGAAATGTTTTGTTTTGTTTGGAGCTGGTGTAAAATAGCAGCATCCCTTCCTTTATTGGTTCCATCTGTGAATAATACAGCTGCTCCTGGAAGAGGAGAATGAGAGGTAATTGTGGGATAAATGAATTTACTAATTTGAAATAATTTTAAAAGATTCCATGGAGGGTAGTGAATACCAATGTCTCTGGAAATAATTTGCAAAAGCAAGTTGCCAAGAAGGAGAGATTGAAGAAACAAATTCAATTTCCTCCCAGGTAAAGGGCAAGATTATTTTGTCAGGGTCCTTCCCAAAGACATGGAGAGTTTGTAAATGAACTCTATGAATTAAAAGAATTATCACCATTGGGGATGGAGAGATGGTTCAGCAGTTAAGAGCACTGACTGCTCTTGCAGAGGGCCCAGGTTTGATTCCCAGCACCAACATGGCAGCAGGGGAATCTGAAGCCCTCTTCTGACCTCCCCAGCATTGCATGACATGGGTGCACTCACATACATTTGGGCAATACACTCTTACACATAAAATAAAAATAAATAAAATATTAAAAAAAGAATTATCATGGAGTAATAAGCCGTTATTTTTCTGTTGAGATTCTGAGAAAGATGAATAAATTCTAAAGAACAATCAGGTTCCTGAAATATAATAGCCAAAGGTTGATCTATATTGGTCATTATAAGTATTTGGATATCTTTATGAGGATTAATTCTATTTACTCTTATTTGATGAAGGGCTTTATTGATTATAGCCAAAGTTTGTTTAGGCTTACTATTTGAATGTCTGAGGGAGTTAGGGTCTGAGTCCCCTTCTAGGAGGTTGAAAACAGGGCTTAATTGCATTATAGTAAGATGAAGAGAGGGTCTACACCAATTTAGGTGTCCTGTAAATTGTTATAAGGAGCATGTTTTTGAATTTTTTTCTGAGGAGATATAGAGTCCATATTGTTCTAAGGTGGCCTTTAGTTTATTAAGCATAGTCTGTAATAGTTGAATAGAAGAGTGGCTGAGGAGGATGTCATCCATATAATGGATGACAAGAATGGAGGGAAATTCTTTTAATATAGGACTAATTACTTTATGAACATAAAATTGACATATAGTGGGATTATTTTTCATTCCCTGTGGTATTACCTTCCATTGATATATTTTGGTGGGAATTGCATGGTTATTTACAGGGACTGAAAAGGCAAAACATTCTCTATCATCAGGATGTAACAGAATTGAGAAAAAAACAATCTCATATCAATTATTATAATAGCATTTTGGGCAGTGATGGCTGTAGGAGAAGGAAGGCCCGGCTGTAGGGATTCCCATCTTTTTCACTGTAACACTTATTTTTCTTAAATCTTGTAAAACTCTCCATTTTCCATAGCGTTTTTTTTGTGTGATAAATAATGGAGTATTCCAAGGGCTATTAGATAGTTCTAAATGCCCTTTATCTAACTGCTCTTGTATAAAGCCATTGAAATTTATTATTAGGAGTAGGCCATTAATCCATCCAAACAGGGTCATCAGTTATTCATTGTAGTTTTACAGGCTCCAGTGGTAGAGCAATGGGCCTTAGGATTGGGGGCTATGTATGAAAGGATTGTTAGTAGCATAGGATAGTTTAGGGGTAAATTTAGAAGTCTGGGTTGGAGCTGAGGAGAGAGACACCTGTAATTGCCCCAGTACATCTCTCCCCAAAAGGCTAGTATTAATTCCCTTTTCCCTGGACTCCATCTGGGTCTTCCTATGGCAGGGGATGTAAAGATTGGAGTGAGGAAGTAGTCCCTCCTACTTCCAAGAGGGCCTCCACTTGGTGGGTCAGTGTAATGACCAATCTTTGTGTTTAATAATTGGTTGATTAATCTCCATATCTAGTAGGCCCCTTATTGAAATTCTTTGTTCTATTAAAATCATTGTGGGTTTGAGATTGGACATCACAGGCCAAGTCCATAGTGCTCAAAGAGGATTTATCTCCTTTGGGGCTGTATACGCTCTTGGTTGCCAGGCTAAGGGCTGCCCCACCTCCAGTTTAAAAGCTTTCCATCTTTACCTAAACAAGAATGGCAGTCTCTGGTGCAATGAGAACCCATCAACACTTAGGGCACTGTTTTGTGATCTAGCCCTCGAGTTCAGTGGTGGCGGGGTAGACATGGATTGGGAATTTGTTGAAGGGCAAAGTGGCCTAACTTTCCACATTTAAAACATGTCTCTTTCATCTGAGCAGAAAAAGCTTCTGCTAAAGCAGTGGCCATTATACTAGTGTGTGCAGAAGCTGTATCTATGTCCTGGGTAGCTGTGACCCATGAGGAGAGATCTTGGCTTTTCACGTTCGCAATTGTTGCCTTGCATTCCTGATTTGATCCATCATAAGCAAGTTGTGTTATTAAAATTTGAACAGCCTCTAAATGAGGAATCTTTGCCTCTATGGCTCCCCAAATCATGGCTAAGAAATCAGCCCATTGTTCATGAGGTTTTTGTTTTAGATCAGCTAAGCTGATGCGAGCCATTTCTCCAACCAGTGTATCTCTCCATGCTCAGAGCACACAACGTCATACTTGGTCAAAAATATTGGGCAAGCAGGACTCAGCATCAGCATAGTGGCCTTCTCCTTTTAGCATATCAGCAGTTAACTGGACATTAGCTTGGGCATTTTTTGCTGCCTGTTTGGCATATCCATCATAGTATTTGAATTTAAAAAGAAGCCATTACCCTGGGGACAAAGTGGCCTGGGTGAGGTGCTTAAAATCCCAAGCAGTGACCAGTTTGCAGCTAAGCTGGTCAAAAATAGTCATAGTCTCTTGTTTCCCATGCCTGCTTGATGATGTGAGAGCTTAGCTTCTGCTGCTCCTGCTCCAGCCACCTCCAGCCACCATGTCCCCCCACCATGACAGACTGTAATTCCCCTGGAACTGTAAGCTCAAACAAACTCTTTCTTTTAGAAGTTGTTTTGGCCAGTGTTTCTATCACAGCAACAGAAAAGTGACTTATACAGTAATTGGTACTGAGAGTGGAGTGTTGTCTGTGAAGAACCTGACCATGTGGGGTTTTGGAAAAATGTGGAAGACTTTGGAAGTTTGGGCTGGAAAAGAAGTTGATTGCTGTAAGCAGAGCTTAACGGGACAGTCCATATGGAAGAAAGTAGTGCCAAGAACACTGTAGTTCCAGAGGGAAATAAGTATTTAAGCAGAAATTGGGATATTTTGGCAAAGAGTCTGGCTAGAGTCTGCCCACAGCCAAAAAGCTTGCCTGAGGCTAAGTTGAAAAACAATGGATTAATTTCTCTGGTGGAAGAAATTTCAATACAGCGTAACATAGAAACGGTGGCATGGCTATTAATGGTGAATATTATGCAGATCTACAGTGAAAAACAGCAAATGGGGCAGAAAGACATACAGTTTGGATTGATAACAAGCACTAGGAAGATAAACGTTGGAGCCTTGGCATGTGCTAGAGAGGATCCCTTTGATGAGATTAAAGTGATTAAGGAGGGGTCTAGAGATTCCATGTAAACAATATAGAGAGAGATCCTCCAGGGCAAGACCACATGCAGTTAAGCCTACAAATTGTCAAAGGAAAATGCTGCAGGGACCACTGAAGAGCAAGGCTTCTAAAATGGATAAAGCAGGCTATGGTCCATCCCAAACTTGCAGTCAAACTTGGCAGTCATTCACCCAGTGCTGCCTTTAGAGGCATGAAAGATGCAAGAGTGAAGGGGTCATCAGTTCTTCCTCCAAGATTTCAGAGAGCTGCCGAGGGCAGGCAGCATGCAGCAGGGGCTCCTCTGCATAAAGAAGGCCCTGATAGGCCATTGTGTGAAGCTGTGGAAGGTGAAGCCTGGTTGGCAATGGAGAGCCCAAGAAGATGTTCATGATGTGAGAGCTGTGAGGTATCTGCCAAGAAGACCTGCATACAGGGAGTGGTACCAGCCTGAGAGATAGATGTGTGTTGCATGCAGCAAAGCTAGGGAGGCTGAGCCATAAGCCCTTTGGAAGTAAAGTCCCAGAAGTCAGATGTGGGGCTACTGGATTTGGTACTTGTCCTGCTGGTTTTCAATCTTGTTTTGGTCCAGTATTTCCTCACTAAGCCCTTATTCCTCCATTCTGGAATCGTAATGTATATCTAGTTCCACTGTATGTTGGGAGTATGTAATTTGTCTTTTGATTTTATAAGAGCTTACAATTAAGAAATTTCCCTGATTCTCAAGAGACTTTGGACTGTGGACTTTTGAATAGTATCAAGACTGGTTATGACTATGGGGACTTTTAAGGTTGTACTAAATGCATTTTGCATTTTATATGGTCATGAGCTTATGGGGGCCAGGAGGTGGAATGTGGTGGTTTGAATGAGAATGTCCCCCATAGGCTCCAAGTATTTGGACATTTTTGTCCCCAGTTGGTGGCACTGTTTTGGGAGGTCTTAGCAGGTGTGGCTATTCTGGAGGAAGCATGTTCTTAAGCCTTCCTGGATCTCCAGTTGCTCTCGTTTCCTGTGCCAGCTTGAAGATGTGAGAGCTTCTGCTGCTCCTGCTCCAGCCACCATGTCCCCTCACCATGACGGACTGTAATTTCCCTGGAACTGTAAGCTCAAATAAACTCTTCCTTCTAAAGACAAAAAAAAAAAAAAAAAAAAAAAAAAAGCCATAGTAGAAGGACCGTGCATCTTGTTTTCCATAACAGCTTCATGTACGCTCTTAAGTAAAAGGGAGCGTGTGTTCTAAGCAAAGGTTTATTGGCTGCAGTGGTGCCAGCTGGGATGGTCACAGGAAGAAATGGGGGGGCAGCAAATTAGAGTTCTTTCTGGGAGCAGCAGCTCCGGTGAGTAGATTTTGAAACATAGGCAAAAGGGAATCAGGGTTAGTTGCAGAAGGAAGACTATAAGAGATATAAACCACAGGAGGTGCCAAAGGTGGCAGAAGAAGAGAGGGAGTGCTAGGAGATTCTATAGGTGGAGATGCTGGAGGAGGGGAATCTGAGGCGGGAAGCAACTCCTCTTTAATAAGCTCAGAGGAGGGAAACCGACCAGTGGGCGCTGGGGTCCCTCTTCTAACTGATTACACAGACAGAGAGCGGATCAGAGAGGAAAATAGCAGATAGAAACATTTTTCCCTGCTTAAGGCAGCCCCGCACTTTATCGCCTGCCCTTTCCATGTTTCTAAGTCAATGCTGCCCTCTAGTGGGAACCAGGGATTACAATCTAAAGTAGTATCTAAAAAGGCCTTAACTTGAGCTTCTGTGTATTTAATTCCTCTAGACTTTAGCATGCATTTCACAATTGCTTGAAAATGAGATTGATCTGGTGAAGGTGAATTATCCACGATTACCCTGACTTACTGGCTAAGCCTTGGCAGGGATTCTACAGATCACAAAAGGATAGCAGCAGCCTCAGGGAAAGAAGGTAGTCTGTGGAGGAGGGAGGGAGAGAAGAGGGGACAGAAAGTAAGAGGGTCTTCCTCAGCCTTTCCCAGGAACTCAGTCTGGGTTTACACAGAACATCAATATGACCTCAAGACAAGAGGCCTTCCCCCTCCTATGTAGGCTCAGGCCTCTAAGACCTCAAGGGTCTCTGATCTTGATGGGGGGGTGTTGGTTAGTTAATAGGCTGAGAGGGGTCTGTGGTCCCATAGGATAGAGCCCCGAGATTGGGAGAGGAAGAGTGAAGGCAATGGAGTGCGTCAGACAGGCAGGTCTACCTGTCATTTGGGCTTGGACAAGGTCAGCCAAGGTGCAGATGATCAATGGTGGCTAGGCAAGAGCTGTCCAGTGGCCTGTTTTGGGGTCCAAGAAAAGGAGAAAAAAGGATAGAAGTCTATAGTCAGAAAAAGAGAATCCCTGTTCAATTACCAGTTGTAGGGACCTTCTTGGTGTGACCTGAGATTGGAGGCACAGCGATAAGACTGGGGACCTTTGTCTCTCACAATAAGCCCAGTTTATTAAAAGTTTAACAAGTATTTATACTGAAAAGGAGCTAGCAGTTATGTATGACTTCAAAGTTGCTTACAAAGCATCAGAATGAAATTAGACAAAAAACAGAAACAGTAACTTTTAACTGGTGCAGGCTAAGGCAATTACAAAGCAGAGTGTTTATACCTTACTGAGGGTTATCGTCTGGTGATGTATTGATCAAGCTGTTTACTTTCTCAGGACAAGGAAGTTCAGATGTCATTCTTAGAATGAGGAACACAGTCAGCCTTTTTGATCTGGCCAATTTCCTCTACTAATCATGTGGCTGTTCCACATGTCAGGGTCTTGAGACTTCTGTGTTCAAGGTCTCACCCATAATCAGAGATTATGGTTTGATCTCCAGGTCTCAGGTTCTACTTGTTCAAAGGCAGGTCATCCTAATCTCCAACACTCTACCTTTCTTAATTTACCATGTAATTAACAGAATCAATAATAATGATCCCTGAAAGAATAAAACCCTGTACTTGAACCTCATTCTTTTTCTCATTTTTCTAAACTCTGGAAGGTATTATTACTTCGAGGAAACTGCTTTTGACAATGAAAGTAATGAAAATTGTAAATCGATCAGGGAAATTAGGACATAGTGTTGCATGTGTAGATGGCTCCTCCCATCTGAAGCTGCATGTAGCTCAAACTGAACATGGGAATCTTACATTCCCTTTCTTCCTCTTCTCAGCCTCCATCAAGGTTCTTGACACAGAGCAGATTCTCAGAGATGTGTTCAGCTCTGTATGTATTTTGTGGCAGCAACATCTATGGTTGTGGGCACCCTCAATGAGCAGGTTTTACTTGTTCTCTAGTTCACAGGTAGTGCCAAAGAGAGAAATAGATGTATGCAAAGAGTGATACATGATAAAGTAGGCAATGATATCTATAGTTGGGTATTATACCATTAATATGTGGAAAGTGATATTATTTATAGCTTCCAAGAAAACTAAAAGAGTGAAAATGATTGGCAATATTAGTAGAAGGAAGCAAATATTAGAAATTTCAAATTTATATAATATTCACAGTCCATAAAACATTCAGAGTTATGTGAACATGAAGAAAATTGGGGTGCTTGCTTTTGTGTCTATATAGAAACAGAAGAAAAATCATTAAACATGTCTGTGATTCAGTATACAGTGAATGATGCAAGAAAGGAGATTTTTTAAAGAAAGGATGAGCTGTTACAAGACATAAATGGAATGATTTTGCATAAAAGCAGAAGAAAGGGCAATTTGAGGGGAGAAAGGGAGCTAGCAAAAAGGACTGGATGAGGGAGGACAGTGTGAGAGGCTGATAAGAACAAACCATTGGGCTATATCTGTGTGAAATGCCAAAATGAAAGCTATTGCATTCCAGTCTAAGAAACAAATATAAACTATAAAAATCAAAATGAATTGGGCATGGTGCCAACTTTAATCTCAGCACTTGGTGGCAGAGACAGGTGGATATCTCAGAGGTCAAGGCCGGAATAGTCTACATAACAAGTTCTAGGGCAGCCAAGCCTGCATAATGATACACTATGCCAAAAAATTAGTTTTTTCAGAAAATGTAACCTAAAATGTATTTACATTTGATCATATACTTAGAAGATCTACTAGAAATAGACCCATTGTTGCAAAGATTAATCTTCAAATTTATTTAATGCTTTCATTCAGTTTCACTCAATTGTGATACATACCTAGGTGGAAATGAAAACTGAAGGAATTACTCCCCATTTCAAATATTATGTGTCATATCTGTTCTCTTGGAATTTGGCAAATTATTTTGGTCATTCTGTATCTTCAATGCACACTTAATCCTTGAGTATGTTACCTATCCTGTGCATGATGAGGTAGAATTTAGTGACGCTGGTAAATGATGGGTACTTCTAGAAATATATGTTGAAATAGAAAGCCCAAAGTGAACATATGAAGACAGTGCTGTGTGGTGTTATGTCCTTAGGCCTCAAACATCATGACTATTTTACCTTATAAACATGGTCGAAGAAGGGTTATTTGTGTGTTTCTAACGTGCTGTGAATCTAAAACCTTGAGGAATTATTTTGAGGCAAACAGACTTTCCGTGACAATCAAGTAACTATGTGATCCTGATGTGCAGATTCTATAGAACTATGAGTAATAATTAAGGCTACGGTGAGCCATCCAGTTTATAATTCATTCCACCCACTCATGTATTTTAATTTTGACTAAGGTATACATTAAAATTCTGAATGCAATTGCATGGAATCTTTATACAAATTTGATGTAGGTCTATATTTGTTACAATAGTAGGTTATTTTATCCAGGACATACCTTTTTCATTGTTTATTTTAATTGATGTTTGTAGATAAGTTGGAAAGGGTGAAGACAACATTGTGCCCTTCTAACCTTCAAATATTACTCTGAGACTGTTTCCATGAAAGAGTAACTCTTAAATTTCATTGTAATCACTAAGCTATCACTAATTCACAGTAACTACTCTACTTAGTATAAGGTATTTCATGAATGTAAAAAGGCAACTGATATTTATCTATGCTTGTAAGGTAATAAAAATATGAATTTTTAAGGAAAAAAATTCATTGATTTCACCCACTAAGGTATTAGACATTACAAGTTGGGGGTCTCTATTATACAGTGAATGATCTTCATTTCCATTCACAGCAACAGAGAGGCAGCTTTTGGTAAGCATGCCTTGCACATATCTGAGCAGTGCTGATAATGATAGAAATGCTACAGCTGTGTGATGATGCTTTCCTTTCTGTATCAGACATGGACCAGTGTGTAAAATGTCCAGATGACCAGTATGCCAGTGCAGAGCGAAACCACTGCATCCATAAAATGGTGGTGTATCTGGATTATGAAGACCCTCTGGGGAATGTCTCTGGCCTGTATGGCTTTGTTCTTAACTGCACTCACAGTTGTTTTTCTTGGAGTTTTTGTGAAACACCAAGACACTCCCATTGTGAAAGCCAGTAGCCAGACTCTCAGTTACATCCTGCTCCCCTCCCTCACCTTCTGTTTTCTCCGCTCCTTGCCCTTCATTGACCATCCAAACACTGCACCCGGTGCAGCAGACCACATTTGGACTTGCATTCACAGTGGCTGTTTCTACTGTCTTGGCCAAAACTATTACTGTAGTTCTGGCCTTTGAGGTCACTGCTCCAGGAAGAAGGCTGAGGGGCTTGCTGGTGCAGGGGCACCTAGCTACATCATTCCCATCTGCACCCTGATCCAGCTTACTCTCTGTGGAGTCTGGATGGGAACTTCTCCTCCCTTTATTGTCATTGATCCACAATCTGAGCATGAACACATCACCTTTGTGTGTAACAAAGTTTTGGTCACTGTCTTCTACTGTGCCCTGGGATACCTGGACTCCCTGGCCATGAGAACTTTTCCTGTGGATTTCATGGCCAGAAACCTGCCTGACACATTCAGTGAAGCCAAGTTCCTGACCTTCATTCAGCATGCTGGTGTTCTGCAGTGTCTGGGTCACCTTCCTGCTGTCTACCACAGCGCCAAGGGGAAGGTCATGGTGGCTGTGGCAGTCTTCTCCATCCTGGCCTCTAGTGTAGGCCTCCATTGCATCTTTGAACCCAAATATTTCATTATTTTCTTAAGACCAGATAGAAATTCTCTTCAAAATTTCAGGGTGAAGACACATAGCACCAGTTTCATTTCTTAAGTTTTAATTGATGCCTATACAAAAGTGGAAGGCCTGGAGACAGCAGTGTGCCATTCTAATGCCAGATACTCTACCGTGATGTGGCATTTCCATTTACAAGTGATTCTTATCTTTCTTTGTAATTACCTTTGAACAACTACAGTCTCAGGTAACATCTTTCAAGCTTCGACGTTTTGTCATTTTAGGGGTCCTGACCTTAAGTCTAAAATTTATCTGTGTGTACTTTTTAATGTATTTATAGAATTCCCTTTTACAGTCTTAGTATGCTTTTTTTTTTTTTTTTTTTTTTTTTTTTTTTTTTTGGTCTTTTTGAGACAGGGTCTCCCCGTAGCCCCAGCTGGCCTGGAGCTCACTATGTAGACCAGGCTGGCCTTAAACTCACAGAGATCCGCCTACCTCTGCATCCCGAGTGCTGGGATTAGATGAATGTGCCACCACGCCAGGCTTCTTCTTTTATATTCCACATGCATTTATATAACATCTAATTTGTTTTCTAGATCTCCATAAATATTCATTTATTTTAAATGTCTTGGTAGATAGTGGACTATAAGTTGCCTCCCCATGACCTGTTCAAGTTGTACAGTCAATAAGAAAAGCTTGTATTCCAAGCCAAGAAATCAAGGAAGAGCTTCAGAGACACAAAACGGAGCAATGGGATACCTGAACATTTAGGAGATTAAAAAATGATGGTGACTTGGAAAAACAAACAAACAATAATTGAACAACAACAACAACAAAAGCAAGAAAATAATCAGCTACAAAGCTTCCTGCTGGGGGTTAGAGGACCCAGAAGGCCCCTGCTAAGGTATACCAGTCGATCTTGTTGAAAAGTGGCTCTCCTACCCACAGTATAAACCCATCACCTCCAAAAGTTTAAAAAGAAGTTGCAGATTTTGTGGAGAGTAATTTTTCTTGCTATAGGTCATCAATGAAAAAGAATACAATTTTGTCACTTTCAGCCTCAGATGGCAGGGGCCAGGCACAGCATGGAGCTGGGGAAAATGGACAGGACCAGACCTTAACCAAGGAACTACTGGAAACCAATGACTGCTGGGTGAAGGAGAGCAGATCTTTATGGGAGTGACTCTAGATAGACTGACTAGACTCCAGTGGACGAACTTGCACTGAGGGACACCTGGATAGAAATGCTTGATAGAAATGTTAAGGACTTAACATATATGACAGAATACTTGAAATGTGGTGGAGGAGGCTATGGGGGGATGGGTAAGAGGGTCTAAATTTGATTAAAATGTATTCTATGAAATGCATAAAACTCAATAAAAATATTAAAAATGAAACAAAAACCATCTTGAGAAACTTCTATATAAAATTGAGCTGTAAGTGAGCTTTGAGAATAAAAACCACAAGACAGGGAGCCTGAATTGTTGCCCTCCGTTTCAGACAACAGATCTAATCAACTGAGAATCCCAGAGTTTGATAGCCTTCAACCTAGGGTCAGTTGGTGGATCAACCTGTGAAGCCTCCTATGTGATCTTCACTACTGTAGAGCTTCAGAACTCTGAGGATTCATGATTTTCCTTGATGTGCACAGCTGCATCTTTCTGGATGAGTGATTGATGTATAGGAGATCTTCAGATTATTAAAGACACACCCACCACCTGTACAGATCTAGTCTTCTCCCTGATTCCAACATCCCGTATTTAAAGACACAACCAGTAGAAAAAAATAGCTACTCTAAGCGCATGAGCTGGGTCCTTGGGAGAGAATGAGAGAACTTGATCACACAACAGCCTGCAAAGTGAAGAGGTCCACAGTAAATGAAGAAGGGAAGACTCAAAGTGATTCTTTATATTCACATTTCTAGAGGCCTCAGCTATTTGTCAAATACATGTGCAACAAAAACAAACAGCTGGAAGGACGAGTTCATTCACTGGGTCTGCTCGACCTGTCTAGCATGAATCCTTTAAAGAGGATCAACATTCCCTAACCCACTAGTGACCAGCTACCAATAGTTGGTTAGTTAATGTTATGGCCTCTTGCCCATTTCTACATTTCTATTTTGGTTTCTGACTGATTAGGTTGTGCATGGGTCTTGTGCATGCTATCACCATTGCCGTAAGTTCATAAGAGGAAGTTACCAGGAGCCTGTAAGACTCTGTTTCCTTAGAGTCACAAACCATGCTTGGCTCTTATAATGTGTCCATCCCCTCTTCCTTAATGCTTCCTGAGAACTGAGTGGGTAAGAATTAATATAGCAGTCCTATCCAGGGACATGCATTCTGCAGACTCTTATTCTCTACACTTTGACCAGCTGTGCCTTCTGTGTTCATTTTTGCTCTGTTGCATGGGGAAGCTTCCCTGATAAGAGTTGAGCAATGCGTTAGTATTCTCTCTACCCCGTGTTCCACCATGTTTTGTGAGCCTTAGATGTAGAGGTTGTGTAGAGGCTCAATTGTAGATGTGTCACTTTGCCCTGGGCATGTCATAGACATTTATTCTCTGTATGTGGCCAGTTGTAGAACTCTGTAATAGCTTCCACCTGTTGCAAAAGAAGCTTCTTTGATGAGTGGTGACTGGCATGCTTGTCTGTAAATACAAGAATCCTTATTTAATGTATAGAAAGAAATTATGTTTCCCTAGGAATATGACAGACTTGGAATTTTCTTTGGATTTATGACCCCTCAAATCATGTGTATTTGGCTAGGTTTACAGTGCCACATATGATTTCCAGCCCACCGAATGGTTTTTTAAATCCGATTAGAAAACTGTGGATCACCCTTGAGATAAAAATGCAACTACTACACAGATACTGTTTGTTGCTCCTGTTATTATTGTGGTTATTAGGCTTCAAATTTGGGATTGGACCACTAGCAGATTTTCTCCCTTATCAGCTTGCATAGTATCATCTAAAACTATGAGATCTAGTCTTCAGGGAGGAGGCGTCCAAGTTAGTTCCAGCACCATTACTTCAAATCCTGGGTCTGAAGTATGCCCTGTGTATCAATATCAGTATCAGTTCAATTTCTGTGAGGTAATCAAGGACTGTGGCAATAGCCTGCATCATTTTGGGAGCCTCTTGGAATACCTTGGCCAACAACTTGAAGAGAGATTTCTCCTGTCCGGCACTGCATTTCTTGTTACATACCCTTCAGCTACATACATGCACTCACGTGTAGATATTGTATGTGTACTTTTCAGTATGCGTTTGCATTAATACATTCCCTCTGGTTTTTCACACCACTTATGCATTATTTATCTCTCATCTCTCTCTCCTTGTCTGATATTCCCTCCTCCCTCACCAGTTAAAGTACTCTCATGTTTCCCATTTTCCCCGTGATAATACCTGTCTCCTATCGTACCCCTCTCTTGAGTTCCTTCTTCCCCTTTACCCTCATGGATCTTTGTATGTTTGCTCTTCCTTCCTTCCCTTTAAGTCCCCTATATTCCTCACTTTCCCTTTGGAAATATGTAGCTCCTGCCATCCCCCTCTCTTGGACTCTTTCTTTCCCTTTACTCCCCTTGTTCCATTTTCCTGGCTATAGCAGTTCCATCAGGTTCTACAGAGGAAAAGACAAGGAATCGCAGGGAAGTTGCATCCCAGAAATGCTGTAAGTGACCCATGAAAAAGGCATAAAGCTAGAGTTGAATGGAGATCAGCTTGGGTACATATCTCAAAGACTGGTTGGAAGACTGCACATGACATTAGTTGAGGAGGCGGATAATACAGCCAAAGGCCACCAGGGACAAACTGTACAGAAGACCTCAGATCTTCCTCATTAGGAGCAGTGGATGAATGAACCAGGCTCTCAGATGTCCTGAGCAGATATTTAACTTCTGAAGTTTAAAGTTAGCACTAAGCCACTTTTCCTGTCTCATATTTATGTTTTAATTTAGTTCATTTTCTCTATTGATTTCATTATTCTTCCAAGTTCAAAGATGCACGTATATGGAACTTTAACTAGGAATTTCAACTTAGGATTTTGTCAGTGGTGTCTGTTAGAAAATGTTAGATCGGGGTTGACCAGGGCAATGTGAAAATGAAAAATGAAACTGACCTCATAAGCATATTGTTCTTTACTAAGAACAATGAAGGACCACAGTATCTTAGGAGAAAAGACCAGATATTTTTCTGCAGTCCTGTTTTTCATGGTTTGAGGGGTTGAGATAGTAAGTCATGCTGTTACAGTGTGAAGGTTGGCATATGAGTCCTGGCATATGTTTTCCCAGACAGCGCAGTCACTACATTGAGGTCTTGGGGTTTCACAGAGTTTCCAGGCCAGGGGATTCTCAGCTTAGCTGGGGCTTTCCAAATGGATACATTTATCCTTCATTCCATACATTTATCCTTCATTCCATACTCTGAGGAAAAATAAAGGGGCAACGGTCTCTCTCATTGATTTCTTCCTCCTGGTCAGGGATAATGGAGTGGGGGAGTTCAGGGTTTGTCCTCAGGCCCTGGAGTTGCATCCACAGCAAGGTTGACTTTGTGAAGTAGAAACATGTTCAGTCATGGTGGACTAAGCAATAACATGAATACAGTCCTGAAAGAATCCTTGGTGACAGTTAAGTATAGTGCAATAATTTAGAACAATAGTGGGCTTATTGCTATTGGTTGCAAGTTGGCACTGCATTATTGAATTAGGTCAAGATTTGAAGTCTTAAAGCAGCATTTTTTCCCCTACAGTTTAAGAGATTTGATATTTGGATAAATATTGTTCCCTCTTTGTTATGTAAACTAAGATACTTTACTTCATACATCTTAGGACTTTCCACACTGCATACATGCATGAAAATTTCCAAATATCTACACACTATTTACAGAATTTGTGGCAACTCCTTGATTAGGTGCTTTATTGACACAGTGTATTCTTTGATAGTAAGTAAATTGAGCTATTAGTCTTAGAATTTTGTGAGGTTCCTGTCCACTGTGAAATCTCTGATGCTTCCTAAGACAGGTGCCACTTGTAAATGGTGGCTGGCATTTCTTTTTTAGCTGTAGGTTTTATCTATAATAAGGATTCTGTGATATTCAGCAAGATCAGATGGCTTTCTTACATTCTTTGTTTTTAATTTCACACACTTACAAATTGTTTTTTATTAAATTAGAAAAAATTTTATTAGATATTTTGCAA
>NW_008354274.1:5712246-5731510 GCF_000622305.1 Nannospalax galili
CTGTTTTTATTCAGTATATTATGAATTTTTTAATATATAAATATAAATGTTTCATCATTTTCTGTACTTTTAAACATAGTCCTTTAGTACTGATTCTGTTTTGTTTTCTAAGGATTGAGGCCAGAGTAAAGAATTTACCACATTCTGTGCAAATGTACATTATATCGACAGTATAGAATTTTTGATACCTTCTACCATTTGATATACAGTTAAAGGAACTGCCAACTCACTTGTATTTGCAGTCTCCCTTTATTATGAATTCTTCGATGTTCTCAAAAGTTGAAATTCAAGTAAAGGACTTTTCACATCCTTTTCGTTTGTAAGGTTTCTTTCCAGTATGAATCCTCTAATGTACTCTAAGTCTTGGCATGTGATTAAAGGACTTATCACATTCTTCACATTTGTAAGATTTCTCTCCAGTACGCATTCACTGATGTACTCTACGTTGATGAAAGGACCTCCCACATTCTTCACATTTGTAAGGTTTCTCTCCAGTATGTATTCATTGATGTCTTCTAAATGGGGACAGCTGATGAAAGGAATTCCTACATACTTCACATTTGTAGGGTTTTTCTCCAGTATGAATTCTCCAGTAATGATTCCTAAGTGTTACTTCACAGAAAAGGACCTGTCAGATTCTTCACATTTGTAGGGTTTCTCTGAATTATAAATTCTCTGAGTTTATAAGAGTTGAGTTCTCCAGGGAAAGCAAAAAAGAACACTGCATCTCAATATGAAGAATAATGCTGAGATCATCACACATTTAGACATATATAAAGAATATGTAATAAGCACGACTATAATTTCCAACAACATTGAGAAACATTGAAAGGAACAAAAATAGAAATCTATGGAATAAAAGAGGGTGAAATAAAAATAAAGGTGAGAAAAATTATTCAATAGAGTAGAAAATATATGAAAAATAGAGCAATAAATGGATACACAATGGCAAGAGAGTCATTTAGGAAGCACAAATAAATATAAGCAGAGCTCTTTATGCCAAACCATAGGCAACATGAGAAAAATAGTAAACAAAAACTCAACACTTTATCCTGTTAGGGAAAACTACCAACTCATTATAAAGGCAAAAAATTTGCAATATCAGATCTCTTGTCAACAAAGACCAGAGTCAGAACAGCATGAAATAATTTAAAAATACATTTAAGGCATGGAAAGTGAACATATTAACTAAAATTACTTGCAGGAAAGGTATATCTTAAAATTGAGAGTGGAAGAGGGCATTTGAAGAAATGCACCAATTCAGGGCAAGCAAGCCATCACTTCAGAATATATGAATACAAACAGGATACACAGAAAAAGACACTCTCATTCATGGGAACAGAAGTCAGAATACAATTGTAAAGAGTAATTGATGAATGCACTATGTCCCAGAACCAATCCAAAAATAGCAACACAGGAAAAAAAGGCCAATATTAATACTAATAAATATAGAAATTACTATCAATGATTTCAACAACCAGAACACCAGAAAAATCACGCTGAATAAAAATCCTCTTTCAATAATATTATTAAATGAATATAGCCTCAGGTCACCAATTAAAAGACAGCCTAGAAGACTGGGTTTGAAGTAAGTTTCAAGTATCTCTTCTGCCCAAGAAACACACTTTACTGACAATGACATGCAGCAATCTAGAATTAATTATGGCAAACAAACAATGAGCCAAAAGAATATATAAACAAGGTGGACTATCAATTCCCATATATCATAAAGCAGGCTGTAAGCAAATGTAGGTAGAAGAGATAAAATGATCAGTACATAGCAGTAGAAAGAAATTCATATGGAGAGAGCAATCATAAATATTTTAGTACTTAATTTTATAATTCATGGGAGAAAGAAATGTAATGATTAATTCTGATACAGTAATAGTGAGTATTTCAGTCCACCACTTTAAACTCTAGGTATATTTTTTTAAAAATCAGGGAAAAAAATTCTCAAGATTGGAATTATTTCATAGAGTAACAGGATTTCAATGATATCCACAGATTGCTACTTAGAGGGAATAAGAAAGAAAAAAATCTTAGATTTACATAGAAATTATTCTATAGATATCACACTATAGGTTACAAAGCAGGCATCATCTAAAACAAATGTTTTAAAAAACTGATCATGTATTTTTAAGCAACAGTGGAACATAACTACAAATAAACTGGAATAGAAATCCAAGACTGTATGGAAATACTTGTTTGTAGCAAATTTAATTTGCATAGATTTTGGGTCATTGTTTAACCAAGAGAGGAATTTACAAGTTCCTACAAATTTCTTCTTGGAAGAAAAAATTGGGGGCTGAGTGTCCAAACACAAGAGCCTAATTGGGGACCTTCCTCATTCAAACTTCACATTCCCTGCTTGGCACCCACAGGAATGTTACCATATCATAATGCTAAGTGCAGTTAGTCCAACTTAAAGAGACTCCAAAATCATGAACTAACTCAACACTGTTCAAAATTCCAGTCTACTATGAAACTCAGGAATTCTCTTTATTGTAATTCCCTATAAAATCACAAGACAAATTACAGATTTCCAACATACAATTGCACCAAAAATACTTTCCCATTCAAAAAGGGAGAAATGTAGGCATAGTGAGGAAAAACTAGAACAACAACAACAAAAAGACCAAAACAGTAGGAAACACAAAACAACTATAGCACCAAATTGGATGTCTAGGGCTTTCATTTTAAAGTGAGGCTTGTGCCATTTTCCCCTTTGTAGATACATCATGGCTCTCACATCTCCACCATCACAGGGTTCCACCTGCACACAGATGTATGTTTCACAGCTTCATACAATGGCCTTAGGGATGTCTTGTCCTGACAGGACCTTCTTTATGCAGGGACTCTCCTGCTACTTGCTGCCATGCTTCAGCAACTCTGACTGCAGAGGCAGAATCAATGACTCTTCACTCGTGTATCTTTTATGACTCCAAAACCAGCATCTGCAGCCATTTTTGTTGTTGTTGTTTATCTTCATCATTCTCACTGGCTTAAGATGAAATCTCAAAGCAGTTTTGGTTTTCATTTCCCTGATGGTTAAAGACTCTGAACCATTTTTTAAAAAAGAATTTCTTGGGCCTGGAGAGATGGCTCAGAGGTTAAGAGTGTGGTCTTCTCTTGCAGAAGACTGGGGTTTGAATCCCAGCACCCACATAGTAGCTAACAACTGCCCACAACTCAAGTTCCACTGAATCCTCGTCAGTCCTCCACAGGCACTGCATGACATGGGTGCAGGCACACCACTCAAATACTTAAAAGAAAAACAAATAAATGAATAAATAACAAATAATTTCTTACATAAGTATTGTTTTTGCATTATTTCCATCCCTTCCAATACACCATAAACTCCTTCCATTTCCACCATTCCTTCTCAATTTCTTGTCTTATTATTTGAATGTTATTGCTACATATTCATATATTCATTTGCATAAAGAATTCTCTCTCTATATATATATATATGCCACTCAGTCCATTTAATGGCATTCATGTGTACCTGTTTAGGACTGCCCACTTGGTATTAAATAGCCTCTCAAGAGATAGTCCCTGGACAAAGCTGATTCTTCCTCCATCAGCATCTATTGATTTCCTGTGACTTTTTGTCATTTCGCAGACATTTAAAATTTTTTTTAAATTAAGCTTTTATAAATTCATACAACTTTTAATCAAATTTAGACTCCCCTTCCCCATTGATGCTTCCTCCATTCCCCCACCAGACCTCATGTATTCCACCATTCATGTTAAATCCTATTCATGCCAACATTTGTACCCAAATGTCCTTCAGTGCAAATTTGCCCACTGGAGCCTAGACAGACCATCTATTGAATACATGTAAGTCATATGCTCCCTCACCCAGTAGCAATTGGTCTTCAATAGTTCTCAGTCTAGTGCTGGCTCACCATCTATTTCTCCTCTTCCCTTTGGGCCCTTGTTTAACTGAGTTGACATTGGTGCAGTACTGGCAAAGTTATCTGGGGGGCAATTAACAGCTATCTAATTGGACTTAAAGACCTCTCAATGGGAGGGAACTCATGAATGATATTGTAAACTCAGTCAAATACACATGGCAGGAAAAGACATAGATCCTAGAGAAAATCCTGTATCTTTCGTATCTCTAGATAAATGAAATTTCTGCTATATGCTCAATATCGATCCTTATATTACAGACAAGCATACCAACCATCACTTTTGGCCAAGTTTTAAAGAATAAGAGACTGTAGAGTATAGGATAAGACTCTTATATGGACCCACATCGATGAATGGCTCAGGGACCATTGCAGAAGAGGTGGTGAAAACATTGTAAGAGCCAGGACTGTTTCATGAACATACAGAAACAGGCTTCCAGGCCACTGAAAGCTTGCACATGTGAACTTGTGGCAATGGTGGCATTGAACAGAGGATCCATGTCAACTCATTTCACAGGTATTTTTTTACACCCTTTGAGAATTCCCTGTTCAGTTCCACTCCCCCTTTTTAACTTGTTCTTCATATTCTTAATATTCTTTGAGTTTATTGTATAACCTAGACACTAACCCTCTGTCAGACAGATATGTGGTAAAGATTTTTTTCCATTCACTAGGCTGCCTCTATACTAAAAAGATAGTGGTCTTTACTGGACTAAAACTTTCTAGGTTCACATGGTTCCAAATATCAGCTGTTCTTTATATACAAATTGAAAAACATACCAAGAAAGAAACCAAAGACACAATACAATTTACAATGGCATTAAAGAAAGTATCATGGAAGAAAATCAAACCAAGGAAGTGAAAGTCTTATGTATAGAAATCTTTAAGACAATGAAGAAAGCAATTAAAAGTGGATACTTAAAGATGGAAAGACCTGTCATGCTCATGAATTCATAGGATTAACATCGTGGAGATGGCCATCCTACCAAAAGTCATCTACAAATTCAATGAAACTCCTACCAAACTTCTAATAACATTATTCACAAAAATTAGAAATAATCTTAAAGTTCATATGGAAACACAAAGGACCCAGGATTGCCAGAATAATCAAGAACATAAAAAATTGAGGGTATCTTCATCCCTCATTTTTATTTAATCCATGGAGCTATTTTAATAAATATAGCATAGCACCAGCATAAACAGAGACACATTCATCTGTGGACCAAAAATGATGATTGGGTTGTAAGTCTATGCACATATAGCCAAGTGATTTTTGACAAAGAGGTCAAAAATAAACATTGGAGAAACAACAGCATCTACAATGAATGGGGCTCTCATTTGAACTGGAGAGCTACATGTAGAAGAAGGAAACTATATTCTTATGTATCAACCTGCAAAAAACTCAACTGCAGATAGATCGTGAACCTCTAATTAAAACATGATACCTTGAATCTGATGGAAGAGAAAGCAGGGATTATGCTAGATCTTATTGATGAGAAGGGGACTTTCTGAAGAGAATCCCAATATTGAAGGCACTAAAATCTCACAAATATATAGGGAAAAACTAACGTGAAACTTTTCAAACATAAAAGAGCAAGAACACTGTCCTACACAGATTCTAAAGCTAGTTTTACCTCAAAACCAAAACTTGATTAGGATACAGTAAGTTCAACAAAAACTGTCCATCAATTCCTGTGAGGAACAAAGATGCATAATTCCCAAAGAATTACTTGCAAATGACTTCAGTAATACGTTAACAAGATCACAAGCATCACCATTCTACTTTAATTCCAGGAATGGAAAGTGAATCAACAGACAGAAAACAAGAAATGAAATACAACATATGAATAGAGATAAGGAGGAAAATGTCAGGCTCAGCCTAGAAAATGCAAAAACGCATTGGTAAAGATCAAACATCACTTCATGTAAACATCTGAATAAATTTGTAAACAAACAAACAAACAAAAAAGACAAATTGAAAATGAAGAGACCATATATGAAAAACTTAGGACAGCAATATAATTAAGACAAAGACTGCATTCTCTAAAATCTGGAATGAGACGAGGGTGCTCACCTCTCTACTAGTATTTGGTAGGATACAGACATACATACATATATATCTATATATCTATATCTATATATATATGGAGAGAGAAGAGAAAAAGAGATAGAGAGAACGAACATGAAATTGGTAGGGGTAGTAAAGGGGGTGCAGACAATGGAGAGTATCTAAATATGATCAGTATATAGTATATGGCATTTTTTAAAAAAATTCAATAAGAAAGAAAAGGAATTGGAGCCATAGAATACTAAGCACTCAAACACAATATTTCCTATACTGTGAACAGATACATTGCTTGAATGCATGAAATTTTGAAATAATTCATAAAAAGGTTATATTTTAAATAGAAAAACAGTGAATATATTGAATCATCTACTATTCACACTCAAAAGCAGCACGAGATAAAATACAGTGTCTAAAAATATTTTGGCGAAGCCAGGTGTGGTGGTGTATGACTTTAATCCCACCACTCAGGCAGGTGGATCTCTGTGAGTTCACAGCTAGCCTGATCTACATAGTGATTTCCAGGGAGACCCTGTCTCAAAAAGACCAACCAACCAACCAACCAACCAACCAAGCCCCCAAAAACCAATTTAAAAAAGAAAAGAAAAAAAACATTAGTGGTAAAAATCACAAAATATACTTATAATAATTCCAAAACTCCTTATGGGAACAATACATGAAATAATGTAGAGTCAAAAACTTTCCCAAAGTGTATGGAAATCTGAGAGATGGTCCAAATATTGAGTGGGAAGAGTCATGCAGGACATTTACAGTGTCCTATGCATTCCTAGTCTCTCCACCCCCCCTTTTTTTGAGACAAGGTCTCTCTACAGCTTCAGCTGGCCTGGAACTACCTATGTAGGTAGAACAGGCTGGCCTTGATCTCACAGAGATCCACCTGCCTCTGCCTCCTGGAGTGCTGGGATTAAAGACCTCTGCCACCGCACCCCCAATTTCTAGTCCTAACAGCTACTTGAGTTGAATATAGACTTTTAAAACTCATTGATTAGTAAAATTAATACCTGTAATCAAATATATGAAAATGTTTCTAAATGAGAATTAAAAATATAGATATTTTAAGTTAAAAGGAAAAACACCTGTTCAATTAAAAGAAAATCCAACGACTCTACTATTCCACTTGAGTGTTTGAAACAGATGAATACATTTGAACAAACATGTTTTTTTCCCTCTGCAAACACTATTTCTGTACAGGGTGAGTATAAAGAAAGAATGCGATGTTTTGAATGGCGACATTAGAAATCTCATTACCTTCTGACTTAGTGACAGGACTGATCGATTCAATAGCATGAGGAAAGTCAGGGGCAGTGGTTAAGAGCACTGACTGCTCTTTCAGAGGACTCAGGTTGGATTTCCAGCACCAATGTGGTGGGTAACAACTATCCTTAACTCCAGTTCCAGGGAATTTGGTGCCCTTTTCTGACTGTGATGGGCATTGCATGGTATGGGTGAACTTAAATACATGCAGGCAATACACTTATACACATAACATAAAAATAAATAAATAAAAATTTAAAGAAAGTCAGGAGACAAGATTATGAGTTCTCAAACATAACTACAATAAAATCTTCTACAGGAAGAACACAATCACAAACCCAGCATCACAAATAAATGAAGAAAGATTAGGTTAGTTCGAAAACTTTCCATCATTCTCTCATGTCACATTTCCTAAGGTGAAGAGTCCCTAGATAATGATACTTGACTCTTTGATCATATTTACTTACTTTTATTCTGTGAAATGTGCTATGAAATTTTGATGCACATCATGACGTTTGAAGAGTAGATACACTGTACGTGACTCATGATATGTAGTGAACACGCACATTCCTTCACATTATTAGCATTCTATGATCAGAGCATATTACATCCATTCTCTTGTTGTTTTACAAGGACAAAGTATATTGATAACTAATGTATTTTTTAACTTATTTCTCCTCTGAAACTGAATTTTATCTATGTTCTCTCATATTACCAAACGGTTCATTGTGTTTTGTTTTCATTGATTTATGCTGAGAAAAATTATTCATCAGATAGAATATTACACTGTGGCTCCATCTTTCGAGGTTTCAGTCCAGTAGCCATGGGGCTCAGTGGCTAACAGACAATGGCAAGGCAGAACCGTGAGATGGAAGGTCATGACCTAAGAAATCTCATCTCACGGCTGACAAGAATTATAGAGAGAAGAAAGGTGCCTGAAGAAGATAGATCCTCCAAACCATGGCTCTGTGAACTGTATCCTATCTGTGATCAATGCTGAAGTCACAAAGATTGTTAATAAAGAAACAAGCATATGAGCAGCATGAGAAAACACAGATCCCAAAGAAGCCTAGACTGACTTACACACACACAGGAGAATGTGCAGCTTCCGAAACTCAAAGAACACTTTCACAATGAACTGGGCAATAGACTTAAATCTTAAATATTAAACAAGATCAGTATTTTGCAATCTCTTTTCTGACCAACCTGGAATATAGACATCAACAGTAGGCAGAAAACAGAGGAATCCACAAAGGCCAGGTAGAAAGTCACAAATACTTAACACATTATTATATAAAAGGGAAGAGAATATAGAATTTCATGGTATGTAAATATTCTAAGTGATTCTCATCAAAGTCTTACAATCATTTTTGGAAGAAATACATTAATAATTATAAAACAATGAAAAATCACAATGAATCAGAAAGGCACAAACACTTTCAAAGTAGAAACAAAACTAAAGACATAACATTTAGTAAATTCACAATCTTAAAATCTTGACCCTATAGGCCTTAATATATATCACAGAATGCATGAAATCTGGTGGGGGGTATATGGGAGTGCAGATTGGGGAGGGGATATGAAGATGATTAAGACTTTTTTGTGCAATGCACAATTCAATAAAAAATATACGTCAAAAATATAGTAAAGGAAAAACACATAGAAAAAAAACAGCTGTCTTGTATTGGCAAGAAATGTGACATGAGAGATATGGAAAATTTAAATAAATAATTAAATGAAGTGATATTTGCTGATTAGTAATATCCACATAATTTGTGTGCAATAAAAGAAGTCATTTACCACAGGACAAATCTTGATGAAACTACTCTAAATTAAACTATCAGAATCTCTTTCTAGTGAAACAGACTATAGCAAAAACCATTTTCAGGTCTTTATCCCTCTTTAATTAGAACATCTCACTTGGGCCCCTCCTTCATCCACTCACAACTACCTGGTTGGCTACAGTCTCCCCTCTCTTCACATCCCAGTGCTCTTTGCTTTGTTCCAGACAGGAGACCAGAGCAAGCTTACACAGAGGAAGACCTGTGTATAAGAAAGAGGCACATGACGCTCCCTGGAATCTTTAGAAAGTATGGAATTTCTAACACAGAACTGTGCTCCACTGATAATACAGAGAAAAAGATACAGCTCTCCAAATAATTTTCCACTAACAAAATAATTTTATTTTCTGAGGGACTCATTAGAATACACAGGAATTTTTTTCAGTTTTCATACACTAAGTTCTATCACAGATTCACAATGCAGCCGTGGCAATGGAACTTTAAGATTCTGGCTACATTATCGTGTACTAATGAGTGGCTAAAATTAACACCAAAAATAATGAAGGTGGATAATTCTTGTAACAGGTGGAAATGGAAAGAAATGATAAAATATAAACATGCTCCTCATGATACCAGATATTTCCATTTTACTAATTTTTAAACAATCCAAGACATTCAATAAAACTAACACATGAACAAAATAGACTGTCATCTTTCAAACATTGCAGAATAGTAAATAATTCTGCAAGACAAATCTCTTCACCTACAGACACCAGATTTCTGTAGTTCTCCAACATCACCTCGCACAAAGCCCTCTGAGCAGAGTCTAGGCATTCCCACTCCTGGAGAAGTCAAATGCATCCTTGACAGTCAATGGATCCTAAAACGAAAAACAATGATTCAACCACGTGCCCAGGAACAGGGTACTGGACCCAAGTAAAAGAAGAGATAATTAGTAAACAAGTTCTGAAGCAGATGAACAATGTGAATAATTCAAAAGGACATTTCTTAACGTAATAACTCTCTATAATCTACTTGCTAACTTTTGAGCAAAAAAGAATAGCATCAAAGCTCCCACATTTCTGTGCAGATTATGATTTTAAGGAGTATAGCACATAAATTAAGCCCTCAACATAGGAATACCATTTCTCTCCTGCATTTGTAGCACATGAGATCAGTTGTATATATTTATCCACTGTAAAGTCACACTGATTTATAAGTCTGCTTCGTAAATTATAATGTTTATAACCATGCACTGTAGTCCTAGCTAAAACATAGATTTTTAACTTAACATGATCTGTGGCTGGCCTGACTTAACCTTTTCCTTACAGGCTTTGCAGTGAGGGCAGTGACCCAGGTACAAAAGACACTCCAGCAGCACAGAGCAGATCATGGCAGAATAAAGGAGGAGTTAAAAGGAAGAGTGGCAGGGACCGTGTGTGCTCTCCCTCAACAGCAAGAAGAGACACAATCCTTGTGAAGTGTGTCCTAGAAACTACATGTAATGAAGACATTACAGAAACATTAGGGTATAAAGTATTCTAACAGATTCTTTGTATAGTAGTTTCTCTTTTTATCTTCATTTACTTACTTAAAATTTGTCAAGAAGGAACACACTGGCAGACTTCTGCATACCACAGTAAGAATTTGAGAACTGGGCTCCTCATTGCAGAGAATAATGAAAACATGAAGACAAGATCCAACACTGGCTGAACAACGTTGATGCTGCATACACAAATGTTTCCAAAATCAGACAACTACATGTAACATTTGATAAGCGGAGCTCTTTTCTGAGATACAAAGAACCAGTACCATTACTGGTAAGGCTGTGATTGAATGAGAAGTAGAAATAACCAACAGAGAGAAAGAGGCCTGCTTCAGCATCTGTACCTGGAGAACTAAGTATTTAGCAAAGCAATGAGAATATTTTCTTTCTCTAAAGAAAGGAAGAAAACTGCAGTGATGAAAGGAGAGATTCTGCATTAAATGTCATGATTTTTGTGCTTCATTCTGTAAATTACCAGAAGAAAACTTATGCCTAATAAATTAAAAACAATGATGTCTAAGTCTGGGTATACGGGTGCACGGGTAGCTCAACCAAGCGAACCAACTCCCAGGAGACAAAAGAATACAGGCCTGTGGTGTGGGTGGGATTAAATGATAAGCAAAGTAAAACAGTATCTGAATAAAATAAGACAAAAAAAATCAATTTTATGGAAAGTTTAAACAACAATACAGTGGCAGATGAAGACCCAAGTCCATCCTCCTGAGGAATTAAAGACTGGCATGGTTCAATTTTCACCTACCACATCATAAATATTTTTGAGATGGTCGGTCACATATTTATTTGATTAGTCTGGAAAAAACAAGCATTGAAAGACAGGATGGAGAGATGGCTATGCTACATATGTAAAGAGTTGATGTGGGCCAGATAAGGTGGCACATGCTTTTAATCCCAGGACTCCAGAGACAGAGAGAGGCATCTCTGTGAGACCTGGGCCAGTCTGGTCTGTTTAGCATGTATTCTGCCAGAACAGGTTACAAGTTCACAATAAATTTTTTTGATAAATAAAGAGTATATGGTCCATACCCTTGGATGTATTTACCTGAAAAGAAGCCATCTGTCTTCGTCTGTGAGTTTCCTTTCCAGCCTCTCTTACATAAACAGTCTTCTCTTTCTTTGAGAAACTTCCTTTCAGTTCACCTGAACTGAAAATCCACTTCACCTGCCAACATTAATTAGAGGAAGAAGCGCCTCAGAAAACAAAACAGGCCTTTCTCACTGTCTGTAGTCACAGTAGATGCACAGGAAGAAAGAGCTCAACATGGAGACAGCGATAAAACTTGCTTTCCTGCCTCTGAGTGGTCCGCCGTGCCAAGAAGATCAAGAATTTCTACTACATCATGGGAATGCAGTGGTACACAACTCCTAATCCAAACAAGACAGAGTGACATGGCTTTCATCCTTTGGGTTAAGCTTCCCTCCAGAAGCACTGGTATTTGATCCTAAGCCTAACTTCTACCTGGTGCTGTTAACTAAAAGAGCACTGATACTTCTACTCCCCTTCATAGACAGAAAAGGTGGGGGAGATGCAAGTGGAAATTTTTCTTTTAAATGCTACAGTTTAGTGAGATTAAAAAGTTTTATGTTAAGGCATATTGAGTCAAGCTTGAGTCCCCATATGTCTGTTAGTATGAGTCCATCCACTGGAGCCTGGTTAACCCTTAAATAAGACCAACTTCCCCTTACCTAACAGTGATCAGTTGCCAATATATCCTCATTATTTTTATGAGCTTTTAAAAAATTATGTGTATAAGTGTATTGCCTACATGTGTATAAGTGCACCTGTGTTGTGCCCTAGGAGGTCATAAGAGGGAGTCAGATTCCTTGGAACTGGATTTAAGGATGGTTTTTCACTACCATGTAGGTGCTGGGAGTAAAACCCAAGTCCTTCACTGAGCCATCTCTCCAGCCCTTTTATGAACATGTTTTTGCAACCACAAAATAAATAAAAAAAAGTTTATGTAAAAGAATGCACAGGCCAACATACCCAAATATCTGCAGCAAAACTTTAGAGCTGACTTTCAAATTGAAGGCTAACAATTAAAAAAAATCTAGAAAGGCATACACCAAGGCTTTAAACCCAGCACTACAGTGGCAGAGGCAGGCTGACCTCTGTGAGATCAATCAGGGCCAGCCTGTTGTACATGTTGACTCCCAGGCCAGCTGTTGTCACATAGGGAGATTCTGTCTCAAAAAAAGTAAAAAAAAAATAAAATAGAATAAAAAAGAAAGAAAAGACGGAAATTAAGACCAAATCCCTGGGGAATCACAACCCAACACCCAAAGCTCCTCTGCAAAGGCTCATTTTCCCACCTCCTCTCAGGTTCTATTCTACAATGCTCCAGTAACTAGTGCTTCCTAGGCCAACCTGACCCCAGGTGCCCCTTTCCCACCCCTACTCTTCTGACTCTCGGTGAGTTCCTAAAGCCCACCCTGCCTCAAGTTCCCCACCACAGGATTCCATGTGGTTCCTGTGGCGCTAGTGAGTTTCCCCATTCCCTGCCTAGATGCACTTACCTTTCCATCTACTTTTGATCCTGCACTACACTGCCATGAGTGGTTCCTGGGGCTATCCTGAGACTTGGGGTCCTCTTTGATGCCCAGTCCAGTCCAGCCCTCCTCAGGTTCTGCACCCTGCTGCTCCACGTGGTCACTCCTGCCCTGGTGGATTTCCCAGTCACTAAAACCCAGCAGTCTTGCCTGCCTTAGACTCTTCCCAAACTCTGCTTTGGCATTGCCCAGCCACATCCTCCCTACATCCCGATACTTCACTTTTCTGACCGGGCCTACTTCACATCCCTCCTCTAAACCCTGACACTAAAAAATTTAAAAAAAAAAAAATTTTTTTCCTCAGAAATCTCTACTACTACCAGTCAAATACCTGGAACCCTACTACTACAAACAATTTTGACACGGTGAATGAGCCTCCAGAAACTCTGGTTTTTCAAAGAAAATACATGTCTCAAGCGTAAGTGGAAAACTGATTATGGACAATGGAGGGCACTTTATGGCTGGCACCGCTAGAGGGGGATATTGGCAATTTGCTAACTAAAACAAGTTTGTTTTCTGGTAATCAGCTAAAATTGCCTTTAGATAAAGCATACAGAATTGCTTTTTAAAAAAATGTCAGGAAGCATTCATACAAGATTTTTAGGATCTCACTGAAAGACCAAAACTATGAATTATAGGAACACACAAAAGGAGAGGAACTCTAGGCTGAAGGCATGGGGAATGTTTTTAAGTAAGCATATAGAAGGTTTCTCATCTCTAAAGAATAAAATGCACATGGCCAGGCATGGTGGTTCACACCTTTAATCCAAGCAGGTGGATATCAGTGAGATCAAAGCAAGTCTGGTATACAGAGGGAGTTTCAGGACAGCTGGGGCTACAGAGACGCTCTGTCTCACAAAGACCAAAAGAAGAAGAAAGGAGGAGGGGGGGAGGAGGAGGAGGAAGAGGAGGATGAGGAAGAGGAGGAGGAGGAAGAGGAGGAGGAGGATAAATGAAATGCCTATCCATGTACAAAAGACCAAAAACATCAAAGAAGCAGGACCAGGAAACAAAATCCCAATGGTGTAGCTACAACACTAACAGACACTTGGAACGGTATACAGGACACAGATATAAGCCCACATAACTCTAGCCTACCTCATTTTTCACAAAGATGCCAGAAATAAACATTGAAAAAAGGACAGCATCTTCAACAAACGGTGCTGGGAAAAGATATGAGCATGCGAAACAATGAAAATTGATTCTTATTTCTCAACTTCTACAACTGTCAATGCCAAACTGACCAAAGACCTCATCATAAGACAGGACATCCTGAAACTGCTGGAGTGAAAGGTCAACAGCATGTGTCAACATTCAGATATAAGCAATGACTTTCTTAATAGGATTCAGTAGAACAGGAAATAGAAGGACAACTGGGATGTCATAAAAGTACAAAACTTCTGCACATCAACCTTTGTGTGTAACCAGTTGTGAAACTCTGTAATTATCGCTGTCCCTTGAAAAAGGAGCTTCTTTGCACACCACAAAACCTCTAAGGAAAAGACAAAGAATCTCAGAGAAGTTGCCCCTCTAACATCTTGGCAATTACCCAGATATCCTGCAAGAGAAAGAACTGTAATAAAATTCATGGAGCTTGAAGACTGACTCCCAAAGACAGAATTGTCAGGCTTAGTGGTGCTTGCCTTTCATCCCAGTACTCAAGAGGCAAAAGCAGGCAGATCTCTTTGAGATGGAGGCCAGTCTGGTCTACATGGTGGGTTCCAAGCTGGCTGGGGCTGCAGGATACCCTATCTAAAATATAATAATAAAAATAAAACACACTCAAGACTGTGCACATTGTTTGAGGAGAAAGCACACACAGCAAAGGAAATTTGGAACAATCTCAATAAATTAACAGAAACCTCAGATTAGGAATTTCTATATATTAGGTTTCCAAATGGCTTGTGCCTGTAGGAAAGTCCAAAAGATGTAGAGTTGACATTTTCTTCTCTCATATTTCATCTTTGTCTTCCTTCATTTCATTGTTTTTTATTATTCCTCCAAGTTTAAAGTACACAGTAGGGACATTTAACTGAGTTTAATGTTATTATACTTGAGTGACATTGATGAGGGCATGGTCCCACTAGCTCCTGGAATGCAACTAGATCTTACCATATGTTTATAAAATATAGTGAGAGGACAGATGATTGTTTAGGGGTATCTGGCTGAAATACCTGAGTGCCTGGGGATGAGAATGGATTATAAGGGGATGACATGCAGTCAAGCCAGGAATGACAGAGAGGGAGCAAGTTGCAGAGTTAAAGCACAGTGCTCTTCATTTTCTCACAATGTTAAGGGCTTGAGGCCATCAAGGATTTATCATAGTATTATACAGACAGTGAATTCTGAAGATAAGACAACAATGTCTCTTCAAAAAGGGCTACATATTTTGAATGTATTGTTGTGATAGCTATGAGGACAAAGGGAAGTGTTGGGAACTGTGCCCTCACTAAGTCAGAAGTAGTAATCAGATATGTGTTCATCATTTGAAAAATAATGAAAGGCATTTGTACGATAATGAAAGAAGGTATAGAATTATGGAAAGCTTCTCACCTGTGTAAGGATGCAATGTGGCTCCAGTTTCTAGAAAGAACTTGGAGAGGCTGCAGTTATGGATGAGTTGGCCCTGATTCTTCTGCCTGGCCAGGGTGTAAACCATGGAGCTGCTGGCTCAGAGCATGAAACTCCTATACAGGTCATCAGTGATGGGGAACAAAGTTTCTCTTATAAACAGCAGAATTTTTGGATTTCCTGGAGCAGAAGAAGACTCATAGTCAATTGCCCTGAAAAGAGTCTTGAAAATGCTCATGTGGAAGGAGCTTCTGCAAGACACCCTTCCCCCTAAGACGACCTGGTAACACACCGCCCAAGATTCCTGCCAAGTTCACAAGGAAGTGTCGAAGCTAAAACTGTCATTTTGCTCTGGCACATTTCTCAAGAGAATGAGCACAAAATTGCCAAAGTCATGTGAATGTAAATGTAAGCAATAGATTTGGAACATCCAATGGGGCATACATGTAATGGCTCGGTTCCACATGGAGCAAATTGTTTGCATTGCAGCACAACAACCTCACTCCACTCCTATCAGTACATCTGACTCACAAAGTCATGTTTAGACCCACACCTGGATATCAACTCAGAGAACCCAAACACAGCTGAAGAACTGAAGAGCCCATGAAACTTCATATGCAATGCAGTGTGAAATATCAAAATGGCGGACAAGGCAATCTGTAAATTCATGGATGGTAGTTTGGCAGAAGTATGTGTAGGCAAGGCAAATTCACAACTAGAATAGATATCAATTTCAGAAAGGATAATGAGCTTCACACAAAGCTATAGCTATTGCCAGATCAATCCTGATCTGTAGAAAACCATGCTGATGAGCTTATATATAAATTCTATATCTGCCACTATTGCCAGTTTATTCATGGGCCCTATGGAAGTGAAATGGGTGGAGAGGGGATGAGGTTAATTATTAAGAAAATGGTAGTTCTAAGCCAGGCATGATGGTACATGCCTTTTATCCCAGCACTTGGGAGGTAAGGCAGAGGCAGGCAGATCTTTGTGAGTTTGAGGCCAGCCTGGTCTACATACTGAGTTCTGTTTAACTGTTTAATGAAACCTTTATCTGCTGAGGTCATTTTTTGACGAGCATTTACATGGGAGACAATTACCTTCACATCTTTTGGCCAGTTGGAGTGACCTATCCACTTGTCTTTATCCAGGTATGCTTCTTCAATGTCTCTGAATGTGCAGCCAAACCACTGGTTTGGCTTATGAATCAGTAAATGATCACACTTCTGTGCATTTCTCTTTCCAGGAAAAATGCATGACCATGAACAGTGCTGGAAATTATGATCAATGAAGAATTAACTTCATCTTTCTCCTTCAAAAATGTGACAGAAACATACTAAAAATCTACAACTCTTGGGGGTCATGCCTGTATAGCATGTAAAATCATCAGTGATGTAGGTACTAATGGTTTCTTTCTCACTTAACAGACAAAAGGGCTCATGTAGTGAGACCATAGGTGCATTCTTGAGAAGTGCATTTAAGGTGTTATAGCACCTTTACTTAGCTTCTGCTGCTCCTACTCCAGCCACCTCCAGCCACCATGCCTCCATGCCATGACAGATTGTAATTTCCTTGGAACTCTAAGCTCAAATAAACTCTTCCTTCTATAAGTTGCTTGGGTCAGTGTTTCTATCACAGCAACAGAAAAGTGACTAATACAGTAATTGGTACCAGAGAGTGGGCTGTTGGCTGTGTAGAACCTGACCATGTGGGGTTTTGAAGAAATGTGCAAGACTTTGGAAGGTTGGGCTAGAAAAGCAGCTGATTGCTGTAAGTGGAGTTTAACAGGCCATTCTAGTAGGTGCATGGAAGAAACTAGTGCTGAGAACAATGTAGTTCCAGAGGGAAATAAGGACTTAAGCAGCAATTGGGATATTTTGGCAAAGAGCCTGGCTGGAGTCCACTGGAGACAAAAAGCTTACCTGAGGCTAAGTTGAAAAGCCATAGACTAATTTCTCTGGCAGAAAAATTTTAAAACAGCCTAATGTAGAAATGGCGGCATGGCTATTAATGGTGAATATTATGCAGATCTACAGTGAAAGAGAGCAAATGGGGCAGAAAGAAATACAGTTTGGATTGAAAAAGAGCACTAGGAAGACAAATGTTGGAAGCCTGGCATGTGATGGAAAGGATCCTATTGATAAGGAGATTAAAGTGACTAAGGAGATTAGAGTGATTAAGGAGGGGCCTAGAGATTCAAATTTAAACAATGGAGAGAGTGCCTCCAGGGCAAGATCACACCCAGGTAAGCCTCCAATTTGTGAAAGGAAAATGCTGCAGGGGCCACTGAAGAGAAGAGCTTCTAAAATGGATAAAGCAGGCTGGAGTCCATCCCAAACTTTCAGTCAAACTTGGCAGTGTTGCTCACCTGGTTCTGGCTTTAGAGGCATGAAAGATGCAAGAGTGAAGGGGTCATCAATTCTTCCTCTGAGGTTTCAGAGAGCCCTGGAGGCCAGGCAGCGTGAAGACCCTGACTAGAGAAGGCCCTGATAGACCATTGCGTGAAGCTGTGAAGGTGAAGCCTGGTTGGCAATGGAGACCCCAAGAAGTTCATGATGCCAGAGCTGTGAAGCATCTGCCAAGAAGACCAGCACATAGGGAGTGGTACCAGCACAAGAGAGAGATGTGTGGTTCATGCAGCAAAGCTAGAGAGGCTGAGCCATCTAAGCCCTTTGGAAGTAAAGTCCCAGAAGTTGGACGTGGAGCTACTGGATTTGGTGTTTGCCCTGCTGGTTTTCAGTCTTGTTTTGGTCCAGTATTCCCTTACTATGCCTCCAGTCCTCCTTTTTGAAATGGTAATATGTATTTTGTTCCACTGTATGTTGGGAGTATGTAATTTGTCTTTTGATTTTATAGAGGCTTACAGTTAAGATATTTACCTGAGTCCACTTTGGACTGTGGACTTTTGAATAGTATTGAGACTGATAATGACTATGGGGACTTTTAAAGTTGGACTAAATGCATTTTGCATTTCATATGATCATGAGCCTATAGGGGCCAGGGGGTGGAATAATGATGGTTTGAATGAAAATGTCCCCCACAGGCTCCAAGTGTTTGTACATTTTGTCCCCAGATGATGGCGTTGTTTTGGGAGGTTTCAGAAGGTGTGACTATCCTGGAGGAAGCATGTCACTGGGGGTGGGCTTACAGAGTTCTTAAGCCTTGCCAGATCTCCTCCTGTTCCTGCATGATGTTGTGAGAACTTAACTTCTGCTGTTTCTGCTCCAGCCACCTCCAGCCACCATGCCTCCCTGCCATGACGGACTGTAATTCCCCTGGAACCATAAGCTCAAACAAACTCTTCCTTATATAAATTGCTTGGGTCAGTGTTTCTATCACAGCAACAGAAAGTGACTAATACAACTAGTGATATTAAACACCATTTAAGATGCTTCTTAACCGTCTTTATTTCTTCTTTTAAGCACTCACTGTCCAGCTCCTTAGTCCATCTTTTTTAAAAATATATTTATTTAATAACCACATAATTAGAAGAAGCATTTCATCACAACAGCATTGACGTATTCAATAACAATTTCTAGAG
>NW_008354274.1:5731859-5733691 GCF_000622305.1 Nannospalax galili
TATTTTTCATTTTTTAGATACTTTTCATTACAGCTTTAACATACTCAATAACAATTTCCAGAGCAAGGATACATCTCTTTCAAAAGTGGATGTAAATATTTAGGTTCACAGTTGAACTAATGCAGTTATATAATATTGAACTCAGTATAAACCCTGTAAGATATAAAATTGAATTAGTTTTTACCCTTTAAAGAAGATCTCCATTTCATTTTAAAATATGCTGGTTCCTACATTATTAAATATTATTTTCAGTTTTTTTAGAAGAAGCATATCATTACAGCTTTAATGTGCTCAATAAGTTTCCAGAGCAAAGATACAGCTCTTTCAAAAGGGGCTATAAATTTTTTAGGTTCGCTGTTGAATTAATACAGTTATACAATATTGAACTCAGTATAAGCCCTGTAAGACATAAAATTGAATGAGTTTTTAACCTTTAAAAAAGATCTCCATTTCATTTTAAATATACTGTTTCTTAGAGAAAGACTCATTGCTTTTGCTACTAACACTGAGCTGTTGGCGCATGTGTCTCTAATCTGTATGTATCTGATTATTACTAGTCATAATCAGTTGCACTCAGATCCTTGGTGCCTGTGTATGTCTATAAAATCGTTGGGTAGATGTCAATGGTAATGTTTATCACCTCTGCTAATTAACACGATGTAAATTTCTATGCTTCCTCCTCAAATTTAATACATTTTTTAAAAACTTGATTTTTTTTGTATATCACACAAAACATCCCTAACCATCTTATTCAACTATACACCCACTTCCCAGATGGCACCCTCCCATAACTCCCTTCCCCCACTAGAGCCCTTATACTCTGTTATCCCTGCTACTGTCCACTGTGTTGTCAGCACCCCAGCCGTTCCCCACTACTTGTCCATCTGGTGAATCTAGTCAGGCTATCTAGAGGTCTTTGTTTTAGGAAGGTCAGCTGTTTCTCATCTAGCAGCAATCAGTTGTGAATATTCCTTTAGATAAGATTGGGGTCTGCTGTTCATTTTCCCAGTTCTATTCTGGGTTACTATCTGGGAGTCCCTTGGGCCACCCTGGCCAACAACTCAAAAGAAGGTATCTCCCATCTGCCATTGTTGCTTGCCTTTAGCTACACATTGTTGTAGCCTTTAGCTACACATACGGACTCTTAAAAAATTATATTGTCCCCTTTAATCTTTGGTTTTACTTTCCTTTTGGGTGTTTAAGACCATACAGTTGGCCCAGATAAATCAATTTATTTTTATCCTTAAGGTCATTTGAGGATCTGTTCCTCAGGGGTCACATGGGCTTGGCAGGAGCCCCTGGCTCCTTTCTTTTACCAGTTCCGCCTATGTAAGATAAGTCAAAGGTTCTGCTCAACCATGGCTGGCTTTGCTTGGAAGCATGGAGGAAATGTTTCCTCTGTGTTGACCCTCCTCTTTGTAGACTGGACACTCTTTGTAGACTGGTTCAAGTCCATCTCATGGGGTCTCCTCGGCCTCCTTGATCAAGGGGACAGGTGACCCACCACAATTACAGGACATTTTGGGAGGTGCTCATAGTCCCCTGGAACTAGTTGACCTAGGAGGGCAAGGAGCAAAAACTGTCCTTTATGTCCCTCTCACCAAATTAGTATAGGCCTCAAACTATGTCTATTAAACATGCAAGAAGGTTAATTCCACCAGTCTGGTACTTTTAATTACTGTATGTCATGTAGATAAATCTTGGACAAAGACCAATTGTTCTCAGATAAACCTTCATTAAATATATATTTTGTTTCCACTAGTTGACTATACTATGACCATAGAAATTTTAGTATTATGTGTATATTATTTTTGTTTCAACCTTTATATATC
>NW_008354274.1:5733990-5758122 GCF_000622305.1 Nannospalax galili
GATACATACTCACTTTCCAGGGTTTGGTTCTAGGATCCACATATGAGGGAGAACATATGTCGATTTTTTTCCATCTTTTAATTGGGCTACTTTGTTTCTTGATTGTTTTTTGAGTTCATTGTATATTCTGGATGTTAAACCTCTGTCAGATGTGTTGCTGGTGAAGATTTTCTCCCATTCTGTGGGTTTTCTCTTCACTCCCTTTGTTGCTTCTTTTGATGTACAGAAGGTTTTTAGTTTAATGAGGTCCTATTTGTTGATTCTTGACCTTGTTTCCGGAGCAATTCATGTCTGGTTAGAAAATCCTTTCCTACACCTATATCTTGTAGGTAATTGCCAATATTTTCTTCTAACAGTTTCAGAGTTTCAGGCTTCACATTGAGGTCTTAGATCCATTTGGAGTTGACTTTTGTGCAAGGTGAAAGATATGGGTTTAGTTTCATTCTTCTCTAAGTAAAGGTTTCGTTTTGCCAGCACCATTTCCTGAGCATGCTGTCTTTTCTCAAGTGAATGTTCTTGGCCCCTTTGTCAAATATCAGGTGGCTGAAATTTCATATACTCAGATTTGGGTCTCCAATTTTGTTCCATTGATCTACAAGTCTATTTTTGTGTCAGTACAATGTTGTTTTTATGACTATAGCTTTGTAATATGGTTCAAAAATCTGGTGAAGTAATCCCCCCAGCATTGCCCTTAGTGCTCACGGTTGCTTTGAATATCTGAGGTTTTTTGTGCTACTATATGAATCTTAGGATTGTTTTTTTCTGATTCTGTGAAGAATGTCATGGGATTTTGATTAACATTGCATTGAATCTATAAAATGACTTTTGGTAGGATGGTCATTTTCATGATATTAATTCTTCCAAGCCATGAGCATGTGAGGTCCTTCCATCTTCTGGTATCTTCCTCAATCTCTTTCCTTAAAGAGATTTTCATTGTAGAGGTCTTTAATGTCTTTGGTCAGGTTTATGCTGAGTTTTTTTTTTTTTTTTTTTTTTGAGGCTATTGTGAAAGGGAGTGTTTCCATGTGCTCTTTCTCCGATTGTTTGTTATTGGTATATAGAAAGGTACAGACTTTTGTAACCTGCCATTTTATTGAACGTGTTAAGAATTTCTAGGAGTTTTCTGGTGGAATTTTTGGCATCTCTTAGATATAATATCATATCATCTGCAAAAAGGGATAATTTGATCTCTTCTTTTCCAGTTATTACTCCTTTAATTTCCTTCTCTTGTCTTATTGCTCTTGCAAGAGTTTCAAGCACTATGTTAAAGAGGAGTGGAGATAGTGGACAGCCTGGTCTAGTTCCTGATTTCAGTGGAAATGCTTCCAGTTTTTCTCCATTTAGAATGTTGGATGTGGGTTTGTTGTATATGGCTTTAATTGTGTTGAGATATGTCTCTCCAGCCCAATTCCCTCTAGGACTTTGAACATAAACGCATGTTGAATTTTGTCAAAGGCCTTCTCTGCATCTGTTGAGATGATCATGTGGTTCTTGTCTTTTAGCCCATTTATATGATTTATGATGTTTATTGATTTACGTATACATACCTGCATCTCTGGAATAAAGCTGACTTGATCATGGTGAATGATCTTTTTGATGTGTGTTGTATGCGGTTTGCAAGTATATGTTCATTAAGAATATGGGCCTATAGTTTTCTTTTTTGGTTGATTATTTTCCTGGCTTTGGTATTAGAGTGATGCAGGCTTCATAGAAGGAATTTGGAAGTTCTCCCTCCATTTCTATCTTTTTGAATAAATTAAGTAGTGTTGGATGTAGATCTTTCTAAATGTCTGGTAGAATTCAACTGTAAATCCATCTGGTCCTGGGCTTTTTTTAGTTGGGAGGTTTTGTATTACTGTTTCAATTTCCTTATGTGTTATGGGTCTGTTTAAGCTGTTACTCTCTTCTTGGTTTAGTTTTGGTGGTTCCCATGCTTTTAGATACCCATCCATTTCTTTTAAGTTTCAAATTTAATAGCATATAGGTTTTTAAAGTATTCCCTTATAATATGCTGGATTTTTTTGGTGTCTGTTGTGATGTTTCCCCTTTCATCTCTGATTTTGTTGATTTAGACATGCTCTTTCCTTCTTTTGGTTAACTGGGTTAAGGGTCTGTCAATCTTGTTTATCTTTTCAATGAACCAGCTTTTGGATTTGTTGATTCTTTGTATTGTTTCCTTTGTTTCTATTTTATAGAAACAAAGTTTGGTGGTCTTTTTATGGTGTTACACAATTCCTGCATATTCCATTCTTGTGTTTTCTTAAAATTTTCATAATCTTTGCTTGAGTGGGTTAATTTGTCTACTTTATTTTCCAGTCTTGATATTCTGTTTTCCATTTCATTCACCCTGTTGGCGAGGCTTTCTCCTGTCGTTTCTAATTGGATTACTGAGTGTTTCGCTTCCTTCTTCATTTCAGCCTATGTATTCTTCAATATTTCTAACTCTTTTCTGAATTCATTCAGAAGTTAATCCCTATCTTAAGTTCTTTGATTTCTTTGTGTGTTCCTTAAGTTCTCCGAATTCTTTTATCATATTTATAATTGTTCTTTTGAGTTCCATGTCCTTTGTTATCTCTAGGGGGTTCTCATTGTACTCCTCTAGAGGATTGTTGGTACTTGATGGGGATATATTATTTTGGTTTTTCATATTACTAGTTTTTCTCTGTGACTTTGACATGTGGATTTCCTTTGTAGTTTCTGATTCTTGTGTGAGACTCAAGCCTCCCTTTGTTAGGTTTAGGTCTGCTTCTTTTTGTAAACTTTATGTTCCTTTGTGGTTTACTTATTGGGCATGAAAAGCTGGTTGGTCTAGGCTTCAGGTTCTCTCTTTTGATTTTATATTGGAGTAGCCAAATTACTTTTGTCTTCAGGAGTTCCCACAGAGGCCCAAGTCAGAGGAGGATCAGATGCTCTCTTAAGGCTTTCTCCTAAGGTCTGGATCCCTCCAGGAAAGATGCTGACCTCAGAAATTTTGGGGCTGGACTCACCTGGGAGCAGGGCCCAGGAAAGATACTGGTCCCAGGAAGCTGGTGGCTGTGCCACCCAGGGATGCAAAGGCAGGTGGGGGTGGGAAGAAGCCCTGAGGGCTCCTGGGGTCTACTGGGAGGAACTGGGTTGGTCTGGATGCAAAGGATCAGGAAGCAGTGTGGACTCTGGGACAAGAAGTCAGCCCAGGTGTCTGGGGTGCCAAGACAAGAAATGGGCCAGTACACAGGCCAGGAGGAGAGATGGGGTTGGGGAGCTGGGAGGGTGAATGAGGCCGGGGGAGTCAAGGTGTGGTGGGTGCCACGGGACTTATCCAGGAAAGATGCTGGCACTAGGAAGCTGGCAGCTGTGCAGCCCAGGGATGCAAAAGAAAGATGGAGTGGGAGCTGGCCCAGAGGGCTCCCAGGGACCAGGAAAGATGCTGGCATGAGGAAGTCAGTGGCTGTGCAGCTCAGGGATGCAACTGATGTGCATTCTTAGTGCTACTCACTCCATAAAGCAAATCAGTCTTTTGATATCATTCATGAATTTTGCATGAAGCATTATTAATTCACAGTACAACTAATATTAATGCTGCCTTGGTAATGGAATACGGATTCATAAGTTCTCATGAAGCAACTATTGAAACAAATTATCATATAATCCCTAGAAAGCAAGACAGATTGAATTTATTTCCACATTAAACTAGCAAATAGTATACAGTCTTCAAAAACCTACAGTACTGGGAATACAACAAATTTTCCTGTAAATATGATTATATTTACACATATATCAATATACATTTTTGTGTACCCATCATTAATACTTTGGCTTGGTATACAATGTCTTCAGTTCTTTTTTTTTTTTTTGGGATAGAGTCTCCCTGTAGACTCAGCTTGTCCAGAACCCACTAAAAAGACCAGGCTGGCCTTGAACTCACAGAGATCTGCCTGCTTTTGCCTCCTGAGTACTGGGAGTAAAGGTGACTATGCCTTCAATTTTAGTCATTATCTGCCATTTTCAAAGACCTAGACTAAAATGTAATAGGATAGTAAAATGTTAAAATCACAAATCTTGTAAGCTTTAATTTTTCTCTGATTTATTTTTAATTAATTACTGTCCTGGAACTCACTATGTAGACCAGGCTGGCCTCGAACTCACAAAGATCCGCCTGCCTCTGCCTCCCAAGTGCTGTGATTAAAGGCATGCGCCACTACGCCTGGCCAAATAATACTGAAAATATCTAACTATTCTTCCTATTTTGTAATTCAGCACTAAATTAATATACTTTACAATGGCCCATGCGTCATTGGAAATGATTGCTTCTATTCAGGATTCTCCTTTTCTTTTCCTATGGTAGAAATATGTTAAACATACATCACACTAAAATGCATTCTCACTCATCAAAAAACAAAGAAATAAACAAAAGCACAAAAACATCTACTGTGAGGAATTTTCCTTGTCCATGAATTATTCATGGAACAATTGTCACTAATGAAACATTGCTAATGCATCAAAGGAAAATGTATCCCTTCAACTCTTAGTCAACAATTGCTGTAAATTTTCATAGTATCCTTTATAAATTAGAAAATATGAATTTGGAGGGTCTTTTTTTGAGATAGCATCTCCCTGTAGCCCAAGGTGACTGAAAACTCACAGTGTAGACCAGGCTGGCACTGATCTCGTATAGATCTTCCTGCCTCTGCCTCCCAAGTGCTGGGATCATAGCCATGAGGCACCACACTCAGTAAAAAATATGAATTTAGTTGAAGGTCATAGTAGCCTGTGGTCTCAAAAAGCTCCAATTTTGGGAACACAAACGTTTCTAAGTAACACAGTTATGTCCATCAAAATATCATATACCATTTGATGAAAATATAGGAATAATTGACAAATTTTTAAAGCTTTTTCTGTAATACTCTAGCTTGTCATATTATAGGAATTGTACTGTGTCCTTGCCTTTTTATTATGGAATTTCCAGTTAAAAAGATACTTGGATCAATATTTCCCTTTAATATGCAAATTAAGATACTGCTAGCTTATGCACTTGGATTTTTCAAGGTGCATATATGTGTTACATTTTCACACGATCACATGCTATTTAGAGAATATGTGGCAGCTCATTGATGCTTCGGTGCTTCAGTCGCACAGTGTACCCTTTGACAGTAAATAGTGAGGTGTTAATCTTTGAATTTTGTGAGGTTCCTGTTCACTATGAAATCTCTGATATTTCCTAAGATGGGAGCGCTTCATAAATTGTAGCTGACACGATTTTTATCTGTGGGTTTTCTATACAATAAGGGTTCTGTGATATTCAACAAGATTGGATAGGAAAGTAAAGACTTTCTCACATTATGTTTCTAGTTTCTCACACTTATGAATTAAAAATAAACTATTATTAGAGATTTTGCAATTTTGTACTTAATTCTAAGTATTCCTTCAGCACACTATGAAGTTTTGTAATATATAAATGTGTGTTTCAACATTTTCCAGACTTTTAGACTTATCCCTCTTACAGATTCTGTTTTGTTTTCTAAGTATTGAGCCCAGGGTAAAGGATGTACCATATTCTGTGCAATTGTAAACTATCTCTTTAGTATGAGTTTTTAATAACGGCTACCATTTGAGATTATTAAAGGAGCTGCCACATTCCGTATACTTGAAGCATTTCCCTTTATTGTAAATTCTTTGATGTTCTCTAAGAGACGAAACACAAGCAAAGGACTTCTCAAACCTTTTCATTTGTGGGGTTTCTCTCCAGTATGAAGTCTGATGTCTTCTATATGCTGAGCTCTCAATTTGTCACATTCTTTTAATCAAAACAGTTACTTTCCAGTATGAATTCTCTACTGACACATTAAATCCGACATACAACTAAAGGTCTTGTCACATGCTTCATATTGGTAGGGTTTCTCTCAAGTATGAATTATATGATGTCCTCTAAGATGAGACATTTGTTCAAAGGACTTCTTAAATTCTTCACCTTTGTAGGGATTCTTTCCAATATGAATTCTTTTATGTGTCATATAAGTGACTTTTCACATTCTTCACATCTTCTAGGGTTTCTCTCCAGTATGTATTTGCTGATGTCTTCTAAGAAGTGACATTTCACTAAAGGACTTGCCACATTCTTCGCATTTGTAGGGTTTCTCTCCAGTACGACTTCCCTGATGTAACTTGAAACTTGACAACCAAGTAAAGGACCTGCACATTCTTCACATCTGTAGGGTTTCTCTTCAGTATGTATTCACTGATATACTCTAAGACTTGACATTAAACTCAAGGATTTGGCATGGTCTTCACATTTGTAGGGTTTCTCTCCAGCATGTATTATGATGTACTCTAAGAAATGACATTTGACTAAAGGACTTTCCACATAATTTACATCTGTAGGGTTTCTCTCCAGGATGTATTTGCTGATGTACTCTAAAAACTGACATTCAACTAAAAGACTTGCCACATTCTTCACATAAGTAGGGTTTCTCTCCAGTATGTATTGTGTGATGTCTTCTAAGACTTGACAGTTCACAAAAGAACTTGCCACATTCTTTACATCTGTAGGGTTTCTCTCCAGTATGTACTCACTGATGTACTCTTAGACTTGACATTTGGTTAAAGGACTTGCCACACTCTTCACATCTGTAGGCTTTCTCTCCAGCATGACTTGCCTGCTGTAATCTGAAACTTGACATCTAAGTAAAGTACCTGTCATATTCTTCATATCTGTACGGTTTCTCTCCAGTATGTATTTGGTGATGTGCTCTAATACATGACACATGTCTAAAGGACTTTCCACATCCTTCACACTGGTAGGGTTTCTCTCCCATATGCATTTGCTGCTGTAAGAGAAAACTTGACCTCCAAATAAAAGACTTGTCACATTCTTCACATTTGTAGAGTTTCTCTCCAGTATGTATTCACTGATGTCTTCTAACATGTGCCATTTGACTAAAGGACTTGCCACATTCTTCACATGTGCAGGGTTTCTCTACATTATACTCCCTCTAATGTCTTCTACAAGTTATGTTTTCAAGGCAAAGCAAAATAAGACAAAATTTCAATTTGGAGAATAAGGCTGAGGCAACCACACACTCACATAAACATGTAATATGCATGAATAAAATTTTAAACATTGAGAAACATTCAAACAAACAAACATAAAATTCTATGAAGTAAAAGAGGGAGAGGAAATCAAAACAAAAGTGAGAAAATTTATTCAGTAAAAATAAATTAGAAAATATACGAAAAGGACAGAAGCACATGGACATACAAGAGAGTCATTCAGAAAGTTGAAATAAGTATCAACAGAGCTCTACATTACAAACTGTAGGCAACATGAGAAAATAGTAAGCAAAAAAACCCCATAAAAAACAACCCCCCCAAAACCCAACAATAATCCTGTTAGGGAAAAATACCAACTCATTACAAAGGCAGGAAATTTGTAATTATATCAGATCCCTTGTCAAGAAAGAACAGAGGCAAAACAACATGAAATAATGTAAAAATACACTTACCATATGGAAAGTGAACATATTAACTAAAATTGACTTCTAGAAAAGGTATCTCTTAAAATTGATGGAGGAAGAAGGTCATTTGAAGAAATGCACCAATTCAGGGCAAGCAAGCCATCACTTTAGAATTTATGGAAGCAAACAGGATACACAGAAGAGAAAGGCACTCTCATTCATGGGAACAGAAGTCAGGGTAGAAGTGTAAAGAGTAATTGATGAATGCACCATGTTCCAGAAAGAATCCACCATTAGCAACACAAAAAACAAAGGCCAATATTAATACTAATAAAGATTAATACTAATCAATGATTCTAAAAGCCAGAACACAAGAAAAATGATATTGAATAAAAAAAATCTTCTCACAATAATATTAAAGGAAAACAGCTGCAGATCACTAATTAAAAGATAGTCAAGAAGAGTGGGTTCAAGGTCAGATTCAAGTATCTCTTCTGTCCAAGAAACACACTTCACTGACAATGACATCTAGAAACCTAGAATTAATTATGGCAAACAAACGACCAGCTAAAAGAATATATAAACTCAGTGGAATATCAATTCCCATGTATCATAAAGCAGACTGTAGGTAAATGTAGGTATAAGAGATTAAATGATCAATACATATTAGTAGAAAGAAATTTTTATACAGAACAATTGTACATATTTTTACACTTAATGTTATGATTCCTAATTTTATAATACAAAAACCATGTAGAAGAAAAGCTTAAAATCGATTCTGATATTATAACAGTGAACCCACCACCTTAAACTCTAGGTAGATTTTCCAAATATTTGGGGGAAGAAAACCCTCAAGATCTGAATTATTTCCTAGAAGAACAGGATCTCAATGATATCCACAGATTGTTACTCAGAGGAAGTAAGAATGAAAAATTTTCAGATTTCCATAGAAATTATTCTAGAAAAGACCACATTATGGGCTGCAAAGCCAGCATCATCTAAAAAAGTTTTTAAAAATTGATTGAACTGCTTGTTTGCCAACCTACAGGAATAAACATGTGACTGCTTATCTTTGAGTAAAGCTTATACCAAGGACTTTACCTTTTGGACTTAACTATTAAAAGATGCCATGCCCTCCCAGTTAGTGCAGCATTGTCTAAATTGGCTCAGATATTGCAGTCCCTTGCAAGCTAAATAAATTTGGCTGATTCCAAAAAAATAAAAAATTAAAAAATGATCATGTATCTTTAAGTAATAGTGGAAGAAACTATAAATAAACTAGAAAAGAAATGGAAGACTGTGGAAATGCTTGTTTACTGAGCAAATTTCATTTGCATGACAGTCCCTCTTAAAAGTCTCTTAACGGTGGGCTCCTGTAAAATCTAAAACAAGCACTGTCTTATTTCAAAAGGGAAGAATCAGGCATATCTAAGTAAAACCAAAGTCCAGGAAAGTAGCTCAAGCCTGGACATCTGAGATTTGCTCACGATCTTCTGGGCTCCAAACCGTTTTGGCAGTTTCACTTCTCTGACTCTGCTGTCCACAGCATACACAGCTCATCTTACAGACCCAGACCGGCTCCATTCCACAGCTAGTGCAAACCTTGGTGGTCATCGTGGCATCTCTGAATAGCTGGTGTCTCCACTGAAATGGAGGCCGAACTCTCACCAATGGCCTCTTCTGGCCTCTTGAGTTGCAAAGCCTCAGATTCTCTCCACGACCCCTTCAATTCTGGGGTCGTCACTGAAACTGAGGCTGCACTTTCACCAATGGCTTTTCCTGGACTCTCAGGGTGCCAAGTCTCAGCTGCTCTCTGTGATCCCTTCATGCTTTCAATACCAGAACCACATACAAGATGCTTATAGATTACCAAGTCCTGATTCCACCTTGAGATGCAGTCTTGGGCCCCCTGTGGATCATAGCTTCTGTGCTGACCCCGAGGAAAGACTTTCCAGAAGATTTTGCCAAAGTGATGCTGGTCTCTTTTTATTTACAGCTTATTTTTCAGCCCCAGCTATCCAGTATCAATTATACCAGTAAAACAAAGGTTTAACTTCAGTGGCTCTGGTCTCTTACTCACAGCTGACTCTTTGGGCCCAGCCAACCAGAAACCACAGGTTCTCAATTCAAGAGATCACATGAACAGCCCTGATAGTCTCTACTTCCCTTCGAAGCTTCACAAGCCAGGCCTCCACTGTCTACAATGCTTTCAGCATAACTGTTCCAAGCTTCACAGCAACAAACTCTGAGCACTCAATGGCTTTTCCAGCCCAAAGTTCCAAATGCTTCCATAATCCTCCTAAAATACCAAGGTCAGGACTGTCACATCAATGCCCCACTCTCTGGTATGAATTTCAGTTCTAGTTTGTTTTTCCATTACTGTGACAAAACACTTTGACCAATACCAACTTGGGGAGGAAAGATTTATTTTATCTCATATCTCCTGAGTCACATTTCATCAGGGAGCCAAGGTAGGAACTCAGGCAGAAACCTGGAGGTAGGGGCTGGAGCACAGGCCATGGAGGAACACTGCTTCCTGGCTTGCTCCCCTAGCACCTGCTCAACCTGGTTTCTTATACAACACAGGCCCACCTGCCCAGGGGTGGTATCACCCACAGTGGGCTGGACCATCCCACATCACTCAGTAATCAAGGAGATGCCCCACAGACATGGCCACAAGCCAGTCCAATAGAGGCAATTCCACAATTGAGGCTCCCTCAACCCAGGTTGTCAACTTGACACTAAAGCTATCTAGCACATACACATAACATAAAAATAAACAAAAAAAATTTTAAAAAGAGTCAGGAGGCAAGATTATGAGTTCTCAAACATAATGACATAAAATCTTCTATAGGAAGAACACAGTCACAAACCCAGTCACAAACACAGAGTAGCAAATACCTGAGGAAAGATTAGGTTAGTTCATTTTCCCTCATTCTCTCATGTCACATTTCCTGAGGTTAGAAGAGTCCCTAGTTAATGAAAGTTGACACTTGGATTATAATATTTATTTTGTAAAATGTGCTATGAATTTGTGATTTGCATGGTGATTTTTGAAGAGTAGACACACTCTACATGACTCATGCTATGTAGTGAACATGCACATTCCTTCACATTATTAGCATTCTTTGATCAGGGCACATTACATCCTTGCTCTTGTTATTTTCCAAGGAGAAAGTATAGTGATAACTAAGGCAATCACTTTTTTTTTTGTCTTTTTGAGACAGGGTCTCCCCATAGCCCCAGCTGTCCTAGAACTCACTAGGTAGACCAGGCTGGCCTTGAACTCACAGAGATCCACCTCCCTCTGCCTCTCAAGTGCTGAGATTAAAGGCATGTGCCACCACACAGGGCAACTCAGGTATTCTCTATCTTTTCTAGCTTATTTCAAAGTTGAAACTGAATTTTATCTATTTTCCCTCATATACAGTCCATTTCCCACACAGTCCATTGTGGATCTTTTTCATCTGATCTACAACTGAGAAAAATTATTCAGCAGATAAAACATTATACTTTGGCTCCATCTTTAGAAGTTTCAGTCCAGTATCCATGGGGGTCAGAAACGAACAGACAATGGCAAGACTGAACCATGAGATGGAAGGTCATAACATAAGAAATCTCATTGCATGGCTGACAAGAATTATAGAGAGTAGAAAGGTGCCTGAACATGATAGATCCTCCAAACAATGGCTCTGTGAACTGTGTCCTCTCTGTGATGAATACTGAAGTCAGAAAGATCATGAATGAACAAGCGTATAAGCAGAATGAGAAAGCATGCATCCCAAAGACTAGACTGACTCACATGCACACAAGAGGAAGATGTACAAATTAACCAAATCAAAGAACACATTCAGAACTACGTCTTAAATATTATACAAGATCAATGTTTCACAATCTCTTTTCTGACCAAACTGGAACATAGACATCAACAATACGTATAAAACAGAGGAACCCTCAAATGCTATGTAGACAGTCACACATATTTAACACATTCTTATTTAAAATGGGAAGAAAATATAGGATTTCATGCTATATAAATAGTCTGTGATTCTCATCAAAGTCTTACAATCATTTTCTGAAGAAATACATAAATAATTGTAAAACAATGAAAAATCATAAGGTATCAGAAGGGCCCGAACATTTTCAAAGGAAGAATAAAACGAAAGACACAAAATTTACAAATTTCATGACATGTTAAAAACTTGAGCCTATAGACTTTAATATATATCACAGAATACATGAAATCTGGTGGGGGGCGGAGATTGAGTAGGGGGTAGAGGGATGATTGAGATTTTTTTAAATGAAATTCACAATAATACACATTCAAAAAATGTAGTACAGGAAGAACTCATAGGGGGAAAAAATAACCTATTAGCTTGCATTGGCAAGAAATGTGACATGGGCGATAAAGAAAAATAATTAAATCAGGTGATATTTACATATTAATAATTGCCACATAATTCATGTGCAATAAAAGAAATCATTTGACATTTATCACAGGACAAATCTTGATGAAACTACTATAAATTAAATTATCAGAATCCCTTTCTAGTGAAACATACTATGGCAAAACCATTTTCATGTCTTTATCCCTCTTTACTTAGGTCTTTGCACTTGGGCCCCTCCTTCATCCCCTTAAACCTACCTGGTTGGCTACAGTCTCCCTTCTCCTCACATTCCAGGGCTCTTTGCTTTCTTCCAGACAGGAGACCAGAACAGGCTTACACACAGCAAGACCTGTGTATGAGAAAGGCACATGCACTTGCTGGATTCTTTAGAAAGTATGGGATTTCTAACACAGCACTGTGCTCTACTGGAAATATAGAGAAAAAGAGATGGCTCTCTAAATAATTTCTCAATTTTTATTTTAGGACAGACACAGAATACAGAGGAATTTTTTCAGTTTTCATATGCTGAGTTCTAGCACCGATTCAAAATGCAGCTATGGAAATGGAACCTTAAGATTCTGGCTATAGTATCATGTACAAATGGGTGGCTAAAATTAAGTCCAAAACCAATGAATAATAATAAAATAATAATTTCTCTAACAAGTGGATATGGACAGTAATGGTAGAATGTAAACATGTTCTTCATGATGCCCAGACATTCACAATACACTATTTTTTAAGGAATCCAAGACTTACAGAGGAAAACTAACATATGTACAAAGTAGACTGTTATCCATCAAAGGATGGAGATAGTAAAAAATTCTGATAGAAAATTCTCCTCACCTATAAACACCAGATTGCTGTAGTTCTCCAACATCACCTCCTTGTACAAAGCCCTCTGAGCAGAGTCTAGGCATTCCCATTCCTCCTGGGAGAAGTCTATGGACACATCCTTGAATGTCAATGGATCCTAAAATGAAAAATGACAATTAGACCATGTGCACTTAAACAGGGTACTGGACCCAAGAAATAAAGAGATAATTAGTAAATGACTTCCGAATTAGATGAGAAATCTGAATTATTCAAAAAAGGACATTTGTTAATGTAATAATTGTGTATAATCTACTTGCTAACTCTGTGTAAAAAGGAATAGCATCAGGTCCTCCAAATTTTTGTGAAGATTATGATGTTAAGGAGCATGGCACAGTAATTAAGACCTCAACATAGGAATACCATTTCCCACCTATATTTGTAGCATACAAGATCAGTTGAATATATTTATCTGATGTAAAGTTACACTGATTTATAAATCTGTTTCATGAATTCAACCTGGTGTCTGTTTATAACCATGCACTGGAGTCCTAGCTAAAACATATATTTTTAACCTTAACACGATCTGTGGCTGGGCCTGACTTAACCCTTTCCTAACAGATTTTGCAGTGAGGCCAGTGACCCTTTCTCCAATAGCATTGAGTAGAATATGGAAGATAAAAAACTATGTGTGCTCTCCCTTTACAGTTAGAAGACACAATCCTTGTCAAGTAAATCCTATACCCTGCTTGTAAAGGAGAAAGCACAGAAACATCAGTGCATAATTATTCTAACAATACTTTTATAGTACTTTCTTTTTTTAATCCTCATTTACCTACCTAAAATTTACCCAGAAGGAACACACTGGCCTACTTATGCACACCACAGTAAGAAAATTTAAGAACTGGGCTCCTCACCTAAGACTAATCAAGACAAGAGTCAACACTGACTGAACAATGTTGATGCCACACATACAAAAGGTTCCAAAATCAGTCAACTACATGTGTGTAACATTTAATAAACAGAACTCTTTTCTGAGGTACAAAGAACCAGTAATAGAGGCAGTGCTATGATTGAGTGTAAAGTAGAAATGCCAACAGAGAGGAAGAGGCCTGCTTCAGAATTTCCACCTGGAGAACTCAGTATTTCGCAAAAAAATGAGTATGGTTTGTTTCTCCTAAGAAAGGAAGAAAATTACCAGTGATGAAAGGAGAGATTCTGCATTAAATGTCATGATTCGTTGCTTCATTCTGTTTACTACCAGAAGAAAACTTATTTCTAAGAATTTCAATACAGTGATGTCAAAGTTTGGGATTTGGTGCAGAGCACCTCAACCAAGGGAATCAACTCCCAGGAGACAAAAGAGCACAAGTGTCAACAAACTCAAAAGCACATTCCATCAGGCCTGTGATGTTGGTGGGATTAAATGTTGAGCAAATTAATATAATACCAGAATACAATAAAATAAAAATACCAGTTTTATGTACAGTTCAAACAACAGTTCAAGTTCAGTAGCATATGAGAACCCAAGTCCATCCTCCTTAGGAACTGAAGACTGACATGTTTTAATTTTTGCCTATCACATCAGAAACATTTTTGAGATGGTTGGTCATGAATTCATTGGACTAGTCTGGTAAAAATGAGCACTGGAAGACAAAATGGAGAGGTGGATAAGCTACATAGGTGATACACATGAAAAGAGTGGCCCGGACATGGTGGCACAGGCTTTATTCCCAGGACTCCAGGGGAAGAGGCACAAGGGTCTCTATGATACCCAGGCTAGCCTGGTCTACATAGCTAGTTTCTGGATCATAAGAGGATACAAGTTCAAAATACCAAATAGTTAGAGAAAGAAAGAGTACATGATCCATGTCCTTGGATGAATTTACCTGAAAAGAAGCCATCTCTTTCCTTCTGTGTTTCCTTTCCAGCCAATCTTACACAATCTTCTCTTTCTTTCAACAAACTTTCAGTTTACTGAAAATCCACTTTACCTGCCAACATAAGAGGAAGAAGCATGAACGAAAACAAAACAGCCCATTCTCACTGTCTGCCATCACAGGAGATTCTCAGGAAGAAAGAGCTCAACATGGAGACCCCATAGAAGTTTCTGCTTTCCTGCCTTCCAGTGACCCGCTCTGCCAATAAGATCAAGAATTCCTACTACATTCATGGGATTGCAGCTGCCTCACCTCCTAAGCTAAACAAGGCTGAGTAACAGGGTCTTTGGAATAGGGGCTAAACTAAGCTCTCCCTCAGAAGCACTGGCAGCTGACCCCCAGCCTGTCTTCTGCCTGCGACTGTTCATTGAAACAGCACTGATGCTTCTACTTAGCTTCATAGACAGAATCTGTGGGGGAGACACAAGTGAGTGTTTCTTTTGAAGGCTAAACTTTGGGAGTAGTTCACTGTGAGTTTTAAAAGTCTATTCTTGAAGCTGGGGAGATGGCTCAGGGATCAAGAATCCTGGCTGCTCTTGCAGAGAACCTGGGTTCAGTCTGCAGCACCCACATGGTGCTAACAACTGTATTTAACGCCTGTTCCAGGGGTTCCCACACTGTCTTCTGGCCCAATAGACATTGTTCACACGGCTGTACTTACATACACACAAGCACAACATGGTAATACCCGTCTGATGACACTTTATTTTACATATTTATGACATTTCCTTGATATTTTGTTATACATATATACTGGCTATTGATCTAGTCTGTCAGTAATACATCCACATGTAAAATTTTATCCCTTCCTATGGTGAGTGTATCCAAATTGATATTTTCTAACAATTTTAATATATAAAATGCAACTTGGAGAATTTTATTTACCTTGTTGTGGCCTAGAACAGTAGAACTTAATCAAGCCACGAAGCCATGACACTGTCTCTGTTATTTACCCACATTGTCCCCATTCACTACAAACTGCTATTGAACCTTCAACATCTATCATTTATCTCTTCTTTTTCTATTTCTCTTATGGCTGACATCATGTAGTCCTTGTGGTTCAGTTTCCTTTACCTGATAGAGTGTCCACTAGATTAATCCTGTTCTCCGGTATGAGAAGATTCCGCTCTTTTCTATGATGGAATTGTGGCGTATTCTTTAGAAATATCACAGTCCAGTAAACCTTTCATTTGTCAATGGATATTGCAGTAGATTCCCTATTCTTCAACCAGTGCTTCCATAAGGGAGCGCACGTATCTGTAGCCATACTGAATTCATTTCCTTTGACCATATATCCAGGATTTGGTGGTAGGAGCCCCACTGGAGAAAACACCTGTGGCTTGTTTCTTGGCACATGTTTTACTTCACCTAGTTAAGCCATTTCTAGTTCCATCTATCTGCAAATTCCTTGATGTCCCTTTCTTTTACTACTGAGTAAAACTCCATTCTATAAATGTACCACATTTATAAAATGCCTTCATAGGCTGAGGGACATTTGGGTTGTGCATCTGAATTTCAAAGAGAGTAGAATAGAAACTTTAAAAAAAAATCTCTGACTTAAGGGGGCTGGAGAGATGGCTCAGAGGTTAAGAACACTAACTGTTCTTGCAGAAGACCCGGGTTCAAATCCCAGCACCCACATGGCAGCTAATAACCATCTGTAACTCCAGTTCCAGGGGATCCAACATCCTCTTCTGACCTCAATAAACATCGCCTAATATGGGTGCCCTTACATACATCAGGCAACACCTCATACACATGAAATAAAAATAACAAAACATTTAAAAAATATTAATATTAAAAAGTGGAATCTATCGGACAACAGTACATTTTAATTTATGGATGTCTGAGTCAATGTCTCACAAAATTGATGAAAATCTTTTTCCACACTAACAAAGTGTGCAGCATACCCTCAGGACCACCTGCCTTTTGACTGTGTTTCAGGACATCACCATCACCTTCAGGATCCCAGGTGGTCACAACGTAATGCACAAGACACCAAGTGTGGTTCATGATGTGAGTCTTTAGAAAGGAGCTGGATTTCTAACACAGTACTGAGCTCAATAGATAGAGAACACAACAGGGAATTCTACCAGTGACTCTCCACTGGAACATTCTGTCAGAGCACTGATATTTACAGAGCTTCTTCAGGTTGCATAACCAGTGTTCCACCTCTAATTAGAGCTCAGCCCAAATTCCAGGTAGGAAATGGAAGTTTGTGATTAGGTGACAATATTATATGCTATAAAGTTTCTGAATTGAACATGGAACAAAATGAAAGAAGCATAAGCCCTCCCAAAGAACAAAGAAAATAGACAAAATTACATTAAAGTATCTTTTCTTCTCTGAGAATTTTGCTTTCTGAGATGTGACAGTCATTCACACAAAGTTAACACATGCACAGTAGTTCCCAAGGAACTCTGAGTATGAGTAAGAAATTCCAAAAGAAAAATATTCGCACCAATAAAAACAAGGAAGCTGTAATTCTTCACCGTCAGGTGTATGTGCAAACTGCTCTGAGCAGGATGGAGGAATTCCCTCTCCTCATGTAACAAGTTCACAGCCACATCACTAAATGTCAAAATCCCCTGCAATGACCAACGGTTTAACCATGTGTGCACAGCAGATTGCTTTCCTTGAATCAAGGAGATCAAAGAGATTGGGAGGCATTTTCTGACATAGGGAGTGATCTTAACTATTCTAAAGAAGCTTTTCCACACTGCCATATTCTCTAACGCCTTTTCTAACTGTGGAAATAGTATGGCATGATATCCTCATATTTAGCATGTGTACTGTTTTTAGGGACTAGAGGAACTAAAATCAAGGCTTCTACATAAGAATGATATACATTTTAATGCTGGATTCCCATCATAAATTATATATTTCAGATGGAACATTAAAGGTGAATTACAAATTTACTTCTTCAGTGTTAACTGTTAGTTTACAATTAACAATCATGGTTGGTTAATTTACAACCGTAGCTGCGGATGCCCACTAAAATATATGTTCTGATTCAATACAATCTAGAAGCATCCTTTCTGTGACTTATTCTAACCAGCTCTCTAGAGGTGGCAAGACCCTGGGTCCAAAGGCCAGTCCCTTAGATACAGAAAAGTAGACCATGGAAGTCAGAATGGAAGGATTAATTTAAACCAGAAAATATTTTTTTTCCACAACAGCAAGAGGAGGGACCATTGACAAAGTAATTCCTATACATTTGCCATCACTCTGCCATATTTTCAAACATCAGCGCGTTAATTTAAATAGTGTACATAAACCAGGTGTAGTGCAGGCCTTTAAACCCAGCACTCAGGAGGCAGAGGCAGGCAGAGCTCTGTGAGCTCAAGGCCAGCTTGGTCTACATAGTGGGTTCCAGGCTAGCTGGGGCCACAGGGAGACCCTGACTCAAAAACAAATAGTGTACGGGATTATTTTTGTGATATTTTGGAAACCATAAAAATCCATCCACACTCTCCTCCGACCTTCCAGTCCCTCCCAGACCACCCTGCATCTGTTTTGCACCAACCGCTCCATGTGGTTCCTTGGGTTGTGGTGAACCTTCACATCCTGACTAGACCAGGTCCGTTCGGTCCGGTCTGGTCCGCCTCTGGTTCCGGGAGTGCTCCCTAGGTCTCCATGGAGATTTCCAAGCCCTGAAGGCCCCAGGGTCCCTTTGGCGCCTCTCCACCTCAGCTCTGGTCCCGCCCACTCCCCTAGAGGTTCCAGTCACATCATTCTTCCGACCACGCCCATGACACACCCCATCTCTAATCACATTGAATTTGCTCCACCTCCGTTTTTTTGGGTCACTTCTCTGACCCAGGTGACTGTCCCTGACTCAGATCCCGCCCCTTTCACACACCTCTAGATCCCAAACAAATGACTCCAGCTGTCAGTCTAGCCCTGGACCCAGTACACAGGCTCTTTACAGGGTTGCTGTGGGCTTAGACCACACCTGGACCTATTAAGACACCCTACACCCCTACCTAGACCCGCAGCCTGGTTTCTGTCTACTTGAGACACCCCCAAAGACATCCAGCCTGAAACCTCACCTTGAAATTCCATCCTCCTGGGATAAAACAATCAGGAAAAGACAAACTACAGATGCCTAGGGCCCAGCCCCCAAGTACTAAAAATTTGACAAACCAAGAATATATGCCCCCCCCAAGAAAAAGCAGCAATTCCATAGCAATGTTCCCTAAGAGAGTAACTTAGAAGAAATCTAAGAAACCGAACTCAAAAAGAACACATAAATATGTACAAGGTGTTCAAAGCATATTGCTATGAAAATTACCCTGAGACTGACCTGGACAGGGGAGAAGAATCAATCCATGCTCAGGAAGCAGAGGAAGTTTATCCTTGGCTACATGCAGGCTAACTGCTCCAGAGATACTGAGGTGGGGATCAGAGGTACATGCAGGATTTTGTAGGATTTCTCACATCAGCCCTTGGTTGTAATCATTTGGTTGATTTCAGACTTCCAGCTCTGAAGTGTAGATGCCCCTTAGGTTATTATCAGAATTTTAAACAGCATTTCTACAAAAGCAGGTATTTGGGGCAAGTGTGGGCAAGGAGTCTGACATTTCCCCATTACATGCTCTAAAGTAGAGCCTTAGAAGGCTAAAGCCTTATGGCACTGTTACAAATTTCCGTTCCTCCTACATACATCAACAAGCATAGTTACTATTTGGAGTACATAGGTTCTTATCAAACACATTTGTTAGTACTTACTCATCTACCACATAGAACAAAGTTATACTGACATCATAGTTCTATTGTGCCATACTGGGTTAATTTTTTTTCATCAGTATAAAGAGGAAAAAACCAGCTGAATGATCTTAAAGAGGACAATGCAGAATATGAAAAGTGCATGCATGTAAGTACAGCTGTGTTGTGCAATGCCCATGGAGGACAGAAGAGGGTGTCAGATCCCCCGGAACTGGAGTTAGGATGGTTGTTAGCCACCATGTGGGTGCTGGGATTCCAAGCTGGGTCCTCTACAAGAATAGGCAGTGCTCTTAACTGCTGAGCCATTTCTCAAGTCCCCAGCACCTTTCTTTCTAATTTAGCATTCTGTCACTACCAGATGAAAACATTTTGGAAAGCATTAATAGAACAGACCACCAGCTTCCAACAACCAAAAGGCTGATTTCTGTCAGAAAGCAACTGGAGCCTGTAGTTGAGATTTCTCTTTTCTTTATCCGCCTACTTAATGCTTCCGCTAGCCTATTTGAAACATGTCTTGGTTTATGTTTTTCTTTGAACTGTAGTATAAAAACTTCACGAAACTGGTACTATGTTGGAATATAGAATTTAGGGTAATCTGAATCTGTGTTCTGAGGCAACAGTCACTCATATTTGGCTCCAGAATAAACTATTTCTCATTCCCTTTTAGGTGGTCCTTGTCCTTTGCCCTAGGGCCTGATTATTCTGACCCAGGGGCTGCTATAGCACTGTCTTCTGCTGAATTACTGGTTGAGTATGTAGAGGCAGGCATTCCAGATGCTCCTCCTACACTCACAGCTCACACACCTTAGCTTACCTCCTCAGGGTGTCTTTAAGACTAGCCTTTAGTGAGCTCAGGAAAAGCCAGCCTATCTTCCCAGCCACTATTCATTCCTTTCCTAGAAAGGCATCTGCTGGGACCCTTCAAGCCTTTTCCATGGATACAGGGATTACATTCACCTCATCCCAACTTTCCACTGGGGTCCACGAGCCAAGAAGGGCTGGCACAGGATACCATGGGATGTGTTTGGGTCACTTCTCTCCATGCATCCCTCAGCCATTGAGGAGGATGGTTCACTCATCTTTGGGAGGAAACCTGCCAAGGGCTATGTCAAATGTGGGACTGAATTTGGGGCCAGAGATGGAAGGTCTGGAGGACCAGCGACCTTAAAAATTTGTGGACCTGCTGGTAAAAATGGCGTGCCTTCTTCTTCAGCACACAGGCCACTAAGCAGGTGGCCAATGGATGAAAGTGTGTGCCCTTAGACTTGAGGGTATTTTATAGGAAATCTCACAAGGTAGATTCTTGTCAAAACTCATTCTGTAACAAGTTATATAAAAGTGGTGATTCCTGCCCCGTGTATGCCTTTAATCCCAGCACTTAGGAGGTACAGGCAGGTGGATCACTGTAAGTTCAAGGCCAGCCTAGTCTACATAGTAAGTTAGGTCAGTTGGGGTTACAGGGAGACCCTCTCTCAAAAAGACCAAAAACAAAACAAAACAAAAAAAAACCCAACCAACCAACCAACAAACAAACAAAAACAAAACAACAACAACAACAAAAATATGGTATTTCTTGAACCAAGCGTGGTGGCTCACATCTTTAATCCCAGCACTTGGAAGGCAGAGGCAGGGAGATTTCTGTGACTTCAAGGCCTGCCTGGTTTACAAATTGAGTTTCAGGACAGCTGGGGCTACAGGGAGACCCTGTCTCAAAAAAATAAAAAAAAAAAAGAAAAGAAAAAAGAAAAAAAAAGTGGTGTTTCCTGCTTATTCTTAGTTCCCAGGATATCATGTAGAGGCCATCTTAAGTCATTCTGGATGCCCACACATTGTCATATTCTCTAGACCTTTATGTGGCCCTAACGGCCTTGATTCCCTTGATGTACTCTACTTCCTGGCTCCCCAGCATGGTTTCTATCCTATTGAGACACCATGAGACATCCAGTCTCAAATCTAACCTTGGGATTTCTGCTTCCTGGAGTAACAACTCATACCTAAGACGGGTAGCAGCACAAATCAAGACACCCAGGTCCCATTCCCAAAACACAAGCAGTATGATCAAACAAGAAAATATATCCCATCCCTCACAAATGACCATTTCTATAACATATCTCCAAAGGAGAGCAATGTACCTGAAATCCAAGAAACAGAACTCAAAGCACTAAAGAAGGATCATGAAAATGTCTAAATAGTTCCAGGACTATAATGAGGAAATAAATAAGCCAATGATCTCAAAGAGGGCAGGAACAAAACAACTGAATTCCAGGGAGACATAAGGGAATGGTGACTGAAGTAAAGGGTCAATGCAGGGTGTGAAATCTGAATTCAGTAAAGACAGAAAAGCACTGGAGAAAACTCAACTTGAAATAAAGCAGGAAACAAAAACCTTAAATAGCCAAAACCAACCAAACAAAAAAACCAAAAAAATCTCACCACCAGACTACATCAGGGACAACAGAGACTATGAAGACTTGAAGATAAGGTGGAAAACCTGGATCACAATAAATGAAAAATAAAAAGAAAAGAAATGCTCCATGTTAAAGCAGAGTGAAAGACAACAGTGAAATTCAGACTTTATCTTCTATACCGAGATGAAAGTCCTCAAAATTTGATACAGTAACTGCCACACTGGAGAGCTTAGAAAACAGGCTGGACAATCATTTCCTTTCCTATAAATGAGGTGACGCTAAAAGGCCATCTTCATCTTTTCTTCCAGAGATCTTGCCTATTATCAGTCAAATACCTGGAATTTTAGTGCTATCCATTTTGACTTTTGGGATGAGCTTTCAGGAAATTTTCATGTTATTGCACAAACTATTCCATAAAACAGACAGGTAAGAATTCTTCCATATTCTTCTTATCAAGCCAGCATTTCATGATATGAAAACAAGGCAAAGTCACAACACAAAGAGGAAATGTATAGACCTATCACCCTGAAAACCATAAGTGCAAATATGGTCAATAAAATAATGGCAAACTGAATTTGAGAACATATCAAAAACATTGTTCACTATGATCAAGTAGGTCTCATTCCAGAGTTGGATGATGATGTAACATTCATAAGTCAATGAACGCAATACAATTCATAAATGGATTCCAAGAGTTGAATCAGAGGATTATCTCAATAGACACTCAAACCCTTTCAACAAAAATCAATGTCCCTTCATGATCAATCCATGAAAAGTCTCAAGATGGATGGAGAATATCTTTCAGTTCAAATCATATACGACAAAAATTTATCTAACATCAAACTAAATGCAGAAAAACTCAAATAATTTCTACTCAAACAGGAGCAGGACACATGACCACACACTGCAATCCTATTCAACATAGTGTCCGATCACTTTGCTAGGCCATAAGTTGAAAGACAGAAACAAAAGAAATACAAAAACCCAAATCAGTCAAAATATCTCCATTTGCAGCTGATATGAGTCTCTACATAAAAGACCTTAAGACCCCCTGAAAAAGCTCTTAGGGCTGACACATTCAGAAAAATGGCAGAATATGAAACACAAAAATCAGTGGTCTTTCTATACAACCAATTACAAGCATACAAAAATATTAAGTAATCAATCCTATTCACAGGAGCCATACAAATAATAAAATACCAAGGAAAAAGGAAACGAAAACCTCTACATTGAAAACATGAAGACCCTGAAATTAAAGTAGACATCAGGAGACGGAAACACCTTCCAGGCTCAAAGAATGATAGAATTAATCTTGTGAAAATGTCTGTCCTTTCAAAAGCAATCTAGAGATTCAGTGCAGTCCCAATCAAAATCTGCTGTCATTCTCCACAGTTATACACAAAACAAACTTAAAATTCAGGTGAAAGGAGAGCCACAGCAACCTTGAACAAAAACAATATGGCAGGAGTTCTAACCATACATAACTTCAAAGTATAGAGCAGACCACTGAAAAGAAAACAGCAGGGTTCTGGAAAAAAGCAGTCACATAGATCAATGGAAATGACATTTCCTAAATATTTTTCCATACAGATACCTCCTTTTTGACAAATACACCAAAAATATCCAATGGAAAAAGGACAGCATCTTCAAGAAATCGTGCTAGGAAGCTTTTACATCAACATGCAGAAATATGAAGGCCATCCCTAACTCTCAATGTGTACAAAATTCAAGTTCAAATGGATCAAAGACGTCAACACAGAACCTGATAGACTCAAACTGCTATAGGAAGAAGCAGGGAGTATGCTCAGCATACAGTTTCAGGTGATGACTTCACATCAGGACTAAAGGAGCACAGCAATTAAGACTCAGAATCAACACATGGGACATAGGGAAGCCGGCAGTTGAGAGATGCAGCAGTCACAGAATGGGAGAGAAATCTGTAGCAATTCAATCAACAGAGGTGTAGTAATGAGAATATTCAAGGAATTCAATCTCAGTATCACACATAAAACAACACAATGTTTAAAAAAAAATGACCAATAGCGTGCTATCATGAACGTTTATAAAAGAAGAAGTCAAAAGGCTTGGAAACAATTTTTTTTATAAATACATTTTATATCTCATAATAGCGATGAAGATTATACAAAAGCTATTAAAACAATTATAAGAATAAATTTAATTGTCACTTAAGTATCTAAAGCTATTTTCCTTTGCGTTCTTCCAGAATGATTTGTTCTTATTCTTTACCTTAATTTGAGGGACTTCAAGGAGATACTTGTTTTTTTGTTTTTGTTTTTGTTTTTTTTTTTGTTTTTCATACAGAAGAATTCATTCCAAGGCAATTGACATTGAGACGTTTTCACATGCATTTCTAATCTCTATATACATGACTATCACTGGTCACAGTCGCCCACCTTCTGAGCTCCTC
>NW_008354274.1:5758969-5773245 GCF_000622305.1 Nannospalax galili
AAATAAACCTTATCTAGAGATATATTTCTTGATCTGTTATGTATAATTTATCAGTAGGTTGTAGGAATAATATGGTTCCCTTTGGTATTCATGACTAGCTAGGCACTGTTTCTCTCTTGTATCGTCTCCCCCCATCCTGGTTTTCCCACTTAAGGTGCCCCCACTTCCCCCCCTTTCTTCCTTACTAATACCCTTGCTCCTATGATCCTAAAAGTGTTCAAAGTCCTTAGCAACTCAGGGAAAGCAGATTAAAACCATCTTTGGACTCCATCTCCATTCAATCAGAATGGATGTAATCAAGAAGACTGATAACAACAAATGCTGGTGCAGATATGAGGAAAGGGGAATATTACACATTGTTGTTGAGTGAAAACTGCTGCAGTCAATACAAATCAGTCTGAAGTCTTCACAAAGTGTTCAAAGTCCTTAGCAACTCAGGGAAAGCAGATTAAAACCATCTTTGGACTCCATCTCCATTCAATCAGAATGGATGTAATCAAGAAGACTGATAACAACAAATGCTGGTGCAGATATGAGGAAAGGGGAATATTACACATTGTTGTTGAGTGAAAACTGCTGCAGTCAATACAAATCAGTCTGAAGTCTTCACACACACACATGCACACACGCACGCACACACGCACTGAAAACAAACAAACAAACAAAACCCTAAAAATAAAATCACCATTCTGTTCAGAAAGACCATAACTGGGCATATTCCAAAACAACACCGGACTGAACAACAGGGATGCACGCTCATCCATGGTCATTGCTACTCTACTCACAATATCTAGAATATGGAATTAACCTTGATGCCCAACAGCTGAGGAGTGAATAATGAAGATGTGCTACAAACACACAAATTGCTCAAATTAAGAAAACGTGAAATTATGAAATAAGTGGGAAATGGATGGGACTGAAAAAACGTATTCAAAGTGAAAAAGCCCAATCCCTAAAGAACAAATGACTCATGCTCTCTCTTCTACGAGCATCTTAGCTTCAGCAATTTACTGTGGCATGTCTCACATGGAGTACCTGTGCAAAGCAGGACAGAAGGATGTGAACAGGTGGGGAAAGTTTCCCTTAAGTTTGGAGAGCAGAGCCTAAATAAAAGGAAAGTAAAGAGGAGGAATACTGTAGGTGGAAATATTTCGGTACAGAAGGAAGCAGGGGGTTGAGGAGATAAATATTTGATTCTGGTGGGATTAGATAGGATTAAGGGATTATAAAGAAATCATTGATAAAGAAAGAACTGCCCATCTGTGCAACAGTGGCTTGATTGTTGGGAGACTCACCAACTGCCCTTTCCTTAAAGATCAACTAAAAGGGAGACATGGAGAGGGCAGCACATGGTACTGTAAGCCTAGCTAACCACACGGGCTGGGAGGCAAAAAGTCCCGAAAGGAGCATATTTCTGATGGCTAACTAAACCGACACAGCAGGAAACTTCCTCCTAAACTCCCATGCTCATGCACGCAGACAAAAGCTGCTCCCAGCCTTATTCAGTCTCCCTTTACAGTGAACAGTAGTGGATGCAGAGACTAAGGGCAGCCCAGGATGCAGAATAAAAATGATGGATGTAGACACAGACACAAATAAGTCACTTATGTCCTGTAAGAATCAGAGAACATTGCTCAAAAGCAGGAGGCAGAACAGAAGAAAAGAGGAAGAGGAGGAAAAGCGGGAGAATGTCTAACAACGCAGTTCACTAGACTCAGTACAAAAATGTAATAATTTTCACAGCAAATTTAGTGATCTGCACTGGATCCAAGCAAGGCCACCTCTGTCAACAGTCAGGAAACAGTGGGAGCTACAGAATGAAACCTTGTCTCAAAAGCACAAAGAAAGGGAGAAATTAGTGATCCCTACAGCTGAGGAAGTAGCCAGTGAACAACCTGAGCAGCAATTCTCACAAGGCAGTTTGTTATCAGTTCGCATCAGACAGATGGGAATGTCATCACGCCTGTGACATCAAGGCTAGAGAGAGAGAAAAGAGAAAACACATTTGTCACACACTCACAAAACTTGTTTTGTGCCGAGAACAAACCATATTTGTCTGAATGTTCTGTTTCTGGTGTGCTTAAATGCTTAGTTTTAGGTCTAAGATAATAAATTTTAATACTTCTTTTTGTGCATAAATTTCTCAATTATTTTACACAAATACTTCTATCACGCCTGTGACATCAAGGCTAGAGAGAGAGAAAAGAGAAAACACATTTGTCACACACTCACAAAACTTGTTTTGTGCCGAGAACAAACCATATTTGTCTGAATGTTCTGTTTCTGGTGTGCTTAAATGCTTAGTTTTAGGTCTAAGATAATAAATTTTAATACTTCTTTTTGTGCATAAATTTCTCAATTATTTTACACAAATACTTCCAAATGCTTAAATGTGCCTTTTCACAAGTCTGATACACAAAAGACCAATGGGTTACCACAAATGTAATCTACACAGCAAATGTCCACTTTCTCACTGATACATGAAGATACAAGTTGACTTATTTTCATTAGGACTGCACTTCGGTCTGTTTCTACATTGACAAATCATAATGCAAACATTTTCAGTATTGACAGGGCACATGTTCCTGGAGAAAGATGACCATAAGAGAAAAGGAAAACCAAAATCTCCAGGAAACAAGCTCTTTAAACAATATCAAAAGCAGATAAATAAAGGCTTGCAAGACTTCAATATATAACATTTCAAGAAAACAAAAAAGGGACATGGCCATGGACTTAGGACATAGTGGAACCCTGGCCATTTCTCCCCTTTTAATTTTTCTAAGATTCTGTTTCAGGGACAATACTCTGCTCTAATTTCACCTCCTGTTTGAGGACTTGCTTTAACAGGCAGCAACAACCTACCTACAGCTGTCACTCCCACACCCACAGGCAGAACACCTCAGAAAGCAGAAACGCCTTGGGCCCCTCTTTTGTCAGAGCTGAGACTACAGAACAATATGCTCACAGAGTGTCTGATAATGAGTTTCTTCTTCCTGTTTGCTAAATTTAGAAGAGCAGAAAAAGGAACGATTTTAGAATGTAGAAATAAGAGCCAGAGTCAGACCTGTAACAGCCAAGGATTACGTCCTCTTAATTCAGAGGACACAGCAAAGGGCCAAGTCCTGGCCACTTGAAGAAGGCATCTGCATCGAAGAGATGCAGTTTCCATTTTTGAGGGAATTCTGTACACAGTTGCAGGAATTTTCTCAGTGCCAGGGTCTGGTGTCCTTGACTGAAGGTCTTCCAAGTTTATTTTCTTAGGCAGGCGAGCTATCTTAGGACACTGAAGGAGACAGACTGTCTCCATAAATAGTCTCCCCTCAGTCCCCTCAGTCCAAGAGTGACCAGTTGATAAGGCTTGAGCAAAGCCAGGCTTTCAATTTAGGTAGTTGGCCACATTAAGGGATTTATGGTTATATTGCTCTTCTAATTAGGCTCATGGGTCTTCACACATTCTATTGCTCTTTTCATGTGTTTTCTCTGCAGTCAAGAATGGGAATTCTTTGTATTGCTTCAATTACTCTTTGAAGGGCTGCTTTTGTGGACATGTATTCTTTCAGCCTATTCGAGTCATGGAAGATTCTTCTTTCCCCTTCAACTATAACAGACATTTTTGCTGGGTAAAATATTTTGAGTTGGCATCTATGGTCATTTAGAATACTTTGGTCCAGGCTCTTCTGGCTTTCTCAGTTTGCATTGATAAGTCAGCTGTAATTCTGATTGGCTTTCCTTCACATGTAAGTTGTTACTTTTATAGCTTTCAATATTCTCTCTTTGTTTTGTATATTTATTGTTTTTACTATGATATGCCATGAGTCTCCGGGTTTCTCAGCAGCCAGGTGCCGGTTGGGTGATTACATTCTAACAACTTGGTTTCCCTCCCCCCTCCCTCCCATCCTTCTTTTACTAAGTCTAGGTACTAATGTCTAAGTTATACAAAGATGGTCTTTCTTTCTCTATAGCAGATCTTTCACTTCCAAATGCTTAAATGTGCCTTTTCACAAGTCTGATACACAAAAGACCAATGGGTTACCACAAATGTAATCTACACAGCAAATGTCCACTTTCTCACTGATACATGAAGATACAAGTTGACTTATTTTCATTAGGACTGCACTTCGGTCTGTTTCTACATTGACAAATCATAATGCAAACATTTTCAGTATTGACAGGGCACATGTTCCTGGAGAAAGATGACCATAAGAGAAAAGGAAAACCAAAATCTCCAGGAAACAAGCTCTTTAAACAATATCAAAAGCAGATAAATAAAGGCTTGCAAGACTTCAATATATAACATTTCAAGAAAACAAAAAAGGGACATGGCCATGGACTTAGGACATAGTGGAACCCTGGCCATTTCTCCCCTTTTAATTTTTCTAAGATTCTGTTTCAGGGACAATACTCTGCTCTAATTTCACCTCCTGTTTGAGGACTTGCTTTAACAGGCAGCAACAACCTACCTACAGCTGTCACTCCCACACCCACAGGCAGAACACCTCAGAAAGCAGAAACGCCTTGGGCCCCTCTTTTGTCAGAGCTGAGACTACAGAACAATATGCTCACAGAGTGTCTGATAATGAGTTTCTTCTTCCTGTTTGCTAAATTTAGAAGAGCAGAAAAAGGAACGATTTTAGAATGTAGAAATAAGAGCCAGAGTCAGACCTGTAACAGCCAAGGATTACGTCCTCTTAATTCAGAGGACACAGCAAAGGGCCAAGTCCTGGCCACTTGAAGAAGGCATCTGCATCGAGGGGATGCAGTTTCCATTTTTGAGGGAATTCTGTACACAGTTGCAGGAATTTTCTCAGTGCCAGGGTCTGGTGTCCTTGACTGAAGGTCTTCCAAGTTTATTTTCTTAGGCAGGCGAGCTATCTTAGGACACTGAAGGAGACAGACTGTCTCCATAAATAGTCTCCCCTCAGTCCCCTCAGTCCAAGAGTGACCAGTTGATAAGGCTTGAGCAAAGCCAGGCTTTCAATTTAGGTAGTTGGCCACATTAAGGGATTTATGGTTATATTGCTCTTCTAATTAGGCTCATGGGTCTTCACACATTCTATTGCTCTTTTCATGTGTTTTCTCTGCAGTCAAGAATGGGAATTCTTTGTATTGCTTCAATTACTCTTTGAAGGGCTGCTTTTGTGGACATGTATTCTTTCAGCCTATTCGAGTCATGGAAGATTCTTCTTTCCCCTTCAACTATAACAGACATTTTTGCTGGGTAAAATATTTTGAGTTGGCATCTATGGTCATTTAGAATACTTTGGTCCAGGCTCTTCTGGCTTTCTCAGTTTGCATTGATAAGTCAGCTGTAATTCTGATTGGCTTTCCTTCACATGTAAGTTGTTACTTTTATAGCTTTCAATATTCTCTCTTTGTTTTGTATATTTATTGTTTTTACTATGATATGCCATGAGGAGTTTCTTTTCTGGTCCTGTCTATTTGGTGTTGTGTGTGCTAGTATTTGTATGGGGATGTCTTTACTTAATGTTGGGAAATTCTTTTCTACAACCCTGTTTATGATCTGATCAATACTGTAAACCTGAAATTCTTCTTCTTCCTCTATGCCTATGATGCATAGGCTCTGTCTTTTCATGTTATCCCACATTTCCTGTGTATTCCATTCCTGTGTTTAAAATTTTTCATATTTTTTGCCTGAGAGGTCCAATTCTTGAACTTTATTGTCCAGTGTTGATATTTTATTTTCCATTTCATTCATTCTATCAGTGAGGCTTTCTCCTGTTGTTTCAAATTGACTTACTGAATTTTTCACTGCCTTCTTCATTTCAGCCTGAGTTTTCTTCAATGTTTCTATCTCTTTTGTGAATTCATTCAGAAGTTTATCCCTATCTTCTTTTAGCTCTTTGATTTGTTTGTATGTTCTTTAAATTCATTGAATTCCTTGATCATGTTTATGATTGTTCTTTTAAATTCTGTGTCCTGGGTTATCTCTAGGGTAAATTCTTTGATTATGATTGTTCTTTTAAATTCTCTGTCCTGGGTTATCTCTAGGGGGTTCTCCTTGTAGAACTCTTCAGTTGGAATGCTGGAGTTTGGTGGGAACATATTGTTTGGTTTTCCATATTATTATTTTTTTCCGTTGTGATTTTGCCATGTGGATTTCTTTTGTTGTTAGTGATTCTGGTATGAATCTCAAGATTTCCTTGGTTGAGTTGAAGTCTGCTTCTGTTCGTATTATTGGCATGCTTTGATTGTTTTCTTTTTAGGTAGCAAAGCTGCTTGGTCTAGGTTTCAGGTTCTCTCAAACTTTATATTGGAGGGAACTAATAGGTTCAGATCAGCTACTCCGGAACTCCCACACAGGCCCAAGTCAAGTACACACCAGCTTCCTTCTAATGTCTGGACCCTTACTAGCGGGCACTCACAGCAAAAATTTGGAAGTTTGTTAAGGGGAGGCTCAATTTTGGCACGCTCAGGCATTCTGCCTAAGGTCTCAGCCCCTACTGCAGGGTAGAGATTAGCCCTGGTGAAGTGTGAGGGGTCTCACGTGGTCCCAATTAGGAGGTTAGGCACAGGGAGATTTGGGGAAGCTCACCATCAGGCGGCGGCTAGATCCAGATACTCTCATGTGGTCTGTTAAGGTCTCTGTAGTTAGCCCTTTTTAAGGGATTTGGAAAGCGTGTCCTTGCCCTTTCAGGCATGTGTGAATGGAACAAATAAGTACCACTGATGGACACCAGGGGTCTCAACAGACAGAAAATCTACTGGTGACTGAATCTGGTAATTTCCAGAGTCTAGGGCTATGAGCATAGCACAGTTATATCAGCCTCAACAAACTCTTGTGTTCAATGTTCTTTTCCTGGAATTTTATCTCCCTTAATGTACAGGTTTCTTTCTTTTTCTTTTCACCAGTCAACCTATGTCATGAGATGAGCCATACTCATTTGTTTGGTTTACCTTGGCAAATCTCATCTGTGTATGTACAAAAAAGAATTGGTCAATGCTCACTCAACTCTATTTCCTCAAATCTGTATGAAAAAAGTACAGATACATACTTTCCTTCAATTTGTAAATTACTTCAATATTAAATATTTTAAAACCAATGAATGATCTCACATTTGAAGAAATGATATTTAACTATGTATGCATATGTATTTGTATACATATATGTATGTATATATGTCATTACAAAAAAAGGGGACAATGGTACTATTTGGAGTAATGTGGGACAAGGGAGTGTGATGGTGCAAATCAGAAAGTCCAGAGATATATGAAATATGCAAATCAAAATATGTTGAGTTCTTATGGAGAAGAAGGAATTAAAATAGAGATTTTGCATATCCCAAGTCTCTAAGAGATGAGATGAAAAATAAATGCAGTGATATCAGAAAGGGGACATAGAAATACCATGGTAGGCATATGACTCTAGTAAGCTCTGTGCTCCTCAGTACTCACAGTGACTACAGGACAGACATGCATAGTTTTCTGTTATGTCATACATAACACCAAATGTACAATTACATGAAACTGAATACCTACACATGATGTATTTCAGGGTCAACAATACTTCATCTGAGAGCAAAATCTGCTCTTAGGTGTGTGTCAGTTACCGCAGCTGGAAAAAATATATTTGCCAATCCTTGAAGTCTTAATAAAGGGCTAATAAGGCCTGTTAAATTACCCAGGTATTGACATGATCAAGAATTGCAAATTAAAATCTGGGTGGAATAATTAGTCAAACATACATGTGTGGGACCAGCTATGCTTTTTAGCATCTGTGTCATTTCTGCTACAGAACCCAAACAAGATTCAGGCAGCCAATGGGACAAGCAGAAGGGCAAGAGCTCCTGTCTCCTGTGGACATGTGTCCACTCGGAAGAACAGAAAGGAGAGAGCTCCCTGTGACCTGTGGGTTCTACAATCTATAGCACATCAAGCCCAACTCAGGCATGCTGTGTTCAGCTCATAGGACAGTGATTGTGTGAGAACACAGCACAGGCTTGGTTGATCTTGCTTAGGACAATCCCTCAGAGCCCCTTTCATTTCTATATCTATTCTGTTTACATGATATCTAGTGCTGTGATATTATGTATGTCTCAACCAAGAATCATGTCTTCTGACTGCTGTTAACATAGGTCTGGGAAATATAACCTAAACTTTCAAAAAGGGCTTGTTCAGCACTACTGCCTAGTGATTAACTCTGACTTTCAACCTTAAGAGCTTCAGGAAATGACCACATTCTCTTGATTCCACTTTCATCTGTATCATACACTTTTTCTTTTTGTCTTTTTGAGACAGGGTCTCCCTGTACCCCCAGCTGGCTTGTCACCCACTATGTACACCAGGATGGCCTCAAATTCACAGAGATCTGCCTGCCTCTGCTTTGCAAGGGCTGGGACTAAAGGCATGTGATACCACACCTGGCTCATTTGCATCATATTTACTCTTCACATGGAACTCACTATGCTTTCCTCAATAGCTGCTTGTGACTAAGGAGAATTCAATTCCAATTTTCTCTGCACACTGTAAATACAGTCACCACAATTTAATACAATATGTGTTTATATGTGACCAGGTGTTATCTACTGGCAATTCTCTAAAGGTGTAATAGCCTGACTTAATTTACTGCAGCACTGAAACTGATTCAAGATTTGTCAATGACATTTGAGTTCATAAAACATGAGTGAGTGCTCCAATGCTCTCAAGAGAAAGCAGTCATAACCTAGACAAATAAAGGCAGAGAAGGAACAGTGACATAATGCCTGTGTAGCTAGGGGAGAAAAGGAAGAAAGAAAACTATACAAAATTAGGAAGTAAGACATGCAGAACTGAAATGCGTAGCCCTACAAAAATCAATCATTTTCATGATATTTCTTTAAAATGAGAACTAAAGAAAAAACGATTTTTTTTCATGTAGGAGGAGCAAATCTTAAGTGAGTCTTTGGAAGAATGTTTCAATTAATATGTTCTCTACATAGTGGTTTATATATCCAGGCTGAATCCTAAGCACTGTTTTATTACAGGATATCATCTTAAATGGCTGATGCTGTCAGGGAACTATTACTACATATCCTTTGGATTGTAAATTATGAACTAGTTATCACAGGTATAATATGCAGGCAGACAGCATAGGATTTGCACAGGGAGATTCAGAACATTGAGATGCGTGACGTTTAGGCACCCTGTGAAGTCAAACTCTGGTCCTGTAACCCCATCTGAGACATTATTCTGTGGACAGCAGAGTAAATAAATTACCTTTCCTCATTTGGGACACTTTTTTGGCTAATAAGTCATGAGCCTTTGGTTACAGTTATAAAATAGACACCCAGAGTCTCATGTGTTGAATATTTGGGCCACGGACATCAGGATTCAGAAAAGGATTTTTGGAAAGACGACTGGATCACTAGGATGTAACCATGACTTCATAGCTTTTCCTTCCTTCAGCCATGATTGCAGGAAGGAGGTCACAGACGTACAACATTTAAGCATATATTTTGCCCCTGGCTTCTGAAAGCCTTGCTCTATCTTTCTCAATCACTCTTCCACCTTCTGTCTACTCCAAGAAGAGAGCTGTTAAAGGAGAGAACATACTGATGTTATTTTGCTAAATGATCATGTTGTTTTACAACTTCCATCTAAATAATTATGTTTATACCCAGAGATTTGTGCTGCTCACAGCCTTGGTCAAAGAAGCCTCAGGGTATTGGTTAATGCAGAGAATCATACTTGTTCAAAGTGTGGAGAGCAAGCGACTGTAAGTGTTCAGCCCTAGATGGAACATCTACATCAACCCCCACACAGCTCAGGGAACGTAAAACTGGGTGGGACAGGAAGAATGTGAGAGCTGAGGAATAGGGAAAAAGTGCTGCGAGATGTCAACTTCTGGATAGTAGATGCTGATTACACACATTAAATTCCAGTAGGTGTTGCTAGTAAATAAGACATACATAAGATCAAGCCATTAAAATTCCAGCATGGGGGGCTGCAGAGATGGCTCAGCAGTAAAGAGCACTGACTGCTCTTGCAGAGGACCTGGGTTCGATTCCCAGCACCCACATGGTGGCTATGAACCGTCCTTGACTCCAGTTCCAGAGGAATCCGAAGCCCTCTTCTGACCTCCACAGCATTGCACGACATGGGTGCACTCACATACGTGCAGGTAGTATACTCATACACAGAAAATAAAAAATAATAAAATAATTTTTAAAAATTCCAGCATGGGAAGGGGTTGTGAATGCCCCACCTGTAGCTGAACGGGAAGGTAACTTTTCTTGCCAAAGGCATTCCTGGTAGGTTGCCCATGCCCCAGTGGACCACAAAACACCCACTCAATATGTGGGAAGCACTGAGTGGAATCAGTGAATATTCTGTACAGGCCAAAGAGGGCTGTTAAAGGAAGATATGGTGCATGCACTCCACCCCATGATTGTTCACACCCTGGATGGTCTCAGTGTTCTTTACAATCTTTCCAGACATACTAGATGATTTTTGTTTGTGATGGTCTCTGACACTGGCAACTCTGATCATTGCCCTTTGGACTTTTAAACCACAATAGTCCTCACTTCACAGCCATGGACACAATGTGGGGAGTATGCCAAATTGTAAGTACACTTATAAGCTACAAGATGACATAGGCACACATTGCTAACCTGAGTTGGACATTTGGAGTAACCAGATGTTGATGTTGATAACCTCAACTTCATAATTGTTGACTTTAAGTAGAAGGCAAAAACACTGTCTTGGAATCTGCTAGAAACAAGCTCTATTCAAAGACAATGTGACAAAAGTGACAAAAGCCTGAGTGTTTACTTTCCCCCAATGTACAGTTGTCCAACTTAAGGGCTATAGGTCCCTTTGGGGAAAAATTGGAGAAAGGCAGATTGCAAAATCCTTCAGGTTGTAAGCAACATTATACCATCCAGTAGGGGTGACTTGAGTGCTCACTGATTTTACTATCTACAGGGCTTATTAATGCCAATCTTGAAAAGATTAATAAAAGCTAAATTTAGTGACATTTATTCAACAGAAGGTGAAGTCTCTCCTCCAGAGTGAGTATATGTAAGCATCAATAAAAGAACACAAAAGTATGCAGGATTTTGACTGGCTGCATTTAATCAGGTTGGTGATATCTTCTTGGTTGTTACTTTTTATTTTTAAGATTTTTTAAATTCTTTGAGAGTTTAAAACAATATATTTTGAATATATTCAGAAACTCTTCCACATTTCAACCTCACCCTACTTTCCATAAGCCTGACACCATGTCATCTACCATTACTATTTTATTTTTTTATGTGTATGAGTGTTATGTCTGAAGGTGTTTAACTGCACCCATGTCATGCAGTGCCCATGGAAGACAGAAGAGGGTGCTGAATCCCCTGGAACTGGAGTTACATATGGTTGTTAGCTGCCATGCGGGTGCTGGGATTTGAACTCAGGACTTCTGCAAGTACAGCCAGTGCTCATAGCCATTGAGCCACCTCTCCAGCTCCTATTATTACTGTTTTTTGAAGGCCTTTTTTTTTTGAAGGCCTTTTGAGTCTAATTTGTGTTCCCAAAATGTTCTTGGGTATGGGTTTATCATTGTTAGTCTTGCCAACTTTCACATCATTATCTGTCATGTAGAACTGCTTGATATATTTTGAATAAAAGGTACAAAAAATTCCTGCATATTTTATCTTTATAAAATGAATGTTCCACAATAAATACTGATATTGAAATAATTAAATGCCCTCAAATTATTTTCCTAAGGTATAAATATTTGTGGCCAAATAACCTCATCCCTAATATCATGTTATCAGTATGTGGAGGTTCCACAATCAAGAATGTAGTTAGCCCTTTCTAAGGGAATTGGAAAGCATGTCCTTGTCATTTTAGCCATGTTTGACTAGAACAAATAAGTACCAGGAAACTCAAGACAGGGAATTTAAGGCTGACTTTATCTAGCACTTTCCAGACTCTAGGCCTGACAGCATAACCCAGTCTACTGTTATATCAGCGTCAACAGAGTCTTGAGTTCATTGCTCTTTTTCAGGAATTTTAGCTCCACTTGTCTGCCAGCTTTGATTTTTTCCCACTATCAGCTCGTGTCACAGTAAGCCATCCTCATTTGTTTGGTTCATTTTGGCAAATCTCAACTGTGCATGCACTTCTAAAATTTGTTCAGTACTCACACAGCTGGAATTCCTCATATCTGCATAAAAAGCTGAAATTTGTAAGTTACATCAATATTAAATACTCTAAAATCGATGCATCAGCTCACTTTTGTAGAGATTATATTTAAGTATGTATGCATATATGTTTATATATACATATATATGAATGTATATATGTCATTAGCACAAAAAGGGGACAGTGGTACTATTTGAAGTAATGTGGGGCAAAGGAGTGTGACGGTGCAAATAGGAAAGCACAGTTAAATATATACAGCATATATACATATACACATATATATGAAATATGCTGATCACAATATTTGGGTGCTTACGAAGAAGGAATTAAAATAGAAAATTTGCACGCTCTAATTTTTTACATAGAGAAGATGAAAACTAAATGCAGTGATATCAGGAACTGGAACACATATATATGAAATATGCTGATCACAATATTTGGGTGCTTACGAAGAAGGAATTAAAATAGAAAATTTGCACGCTCTAATTTTTTACATAGAGAAGATGAAAACTAAATGCAGTGATATCAGGAACTGGAATTGAAAATACTCTGATAGACATTTGACTCTAATAAGCTCTGTGCTTTTAGGTACTCATAGTGAATACAGGACAAACACATGCACAGTTTTGTGTTATGTCATGTTTGTTTACTTTGTCAACAAAATGAAACTGAATACCTACACATGAGATGCATGTTACAGTTTTGTATCAACAATATTGCATCTGAGAGCAAAGTCTGCTCTTAGATGCATGTCAGTTACCACAATTGACAAAATGTATTTGCCAATCCCTGAAGTCTTAGTAAAGGGTGAGTAAAGGGGAGTTAAATTACTCATGTATTGATATGATCAAGAATTGCAAATTAAAATCTGGGTGGAACAACTAGTCAAACATATATGTCTGGGACCAGCTATGTTTTTAGCACCTTTGCCATTCCTACTACAGACCCCAAATAACAAGATTCAGGCAGTCAATGGGATAAGCAGAAGGGCGAGATATCTTGTCTCCTGTGGACATGCATGCAAGGGGAAGAGCAAGAGAGCTCCCTGTGACCCATGGGTCCTAATAGCTATAGCACATCAAACATAATTCAGGAGTGGTTTGTTCAGCTCATAGGACTGTGATTGTGTGAGAACACAGCACAGGCTTTGTTGATCTTTTGAAGACAGTCTCTCAGTTTCTTCTTTAAAAACCTCTACATGTATTCTGCTCATAACATCTAGTGCTGTGACCTTATGAATGCCTCAAACAAGAATCATATCTTCTAATATTAATAGGAAAATACAATATAAGTCTTCCAACTGGGCCTGTTCTGCACTATGGCCTCATGATAACGAGTTTCCCTGATAGTTTTATTTCTCAGAGGTTCAGGAAGTGAAGACAGTCTCAAAACACCACTTTTATTTGTATCCCATTTCCTCTTCACATGAATCTCCCTATATTTTCCAGAATAACTGTATATGATTAACAAGAATTCAATTCCTATTTTCTCTTCACATTATAAATACAGTCCCCATAGTTTAATACAATGGGTGTTTAGGAAAGGCACTGTAACCAGGTGTTATATATTGGCAATATTCTGAGGATCAAACATTCTGACTTAATTTACTAGAATACTGAATCCGATTCAAGATATGTCAGTGGCATGGTCAGAGTGGTGAATTTATAAAACATGAATGGACACTTTAAGGCACTCAAGAGAAACTTCTATTATAAATAGTTTAAAACCTAGATATATAAAGCAGAGACCGTATAGTGGCATAATGCCCATGGAGTTAGGGGTGAAAAGGAAGAATGAAACACTACACAAAGTTAGGAACTGAAACAATCAAAACTGAAATGTGCAGCCCTGTAAATATAATTTTCATGATATCCCTTAAAAATTACAACTTAAGAAAAAAATTAAATTTTATTTCACTTATGAAGAGAGAATACTGAGGGTGTCTTTTAAAGAATGTTTACATTAGGGGCTGGAGAGATGGCTCAGTGGTTAAGAATACTGGTTGTTCTTGCAGAAGACCCAAGTTCGAATCCAAGCACCCACATGGCAGCTAACAACTGTCTGTAACCCAGTTCCAGGGGATCCGACAGCCTCTTTCTTCTGCGGGCACTGCACGACACAGGTGCACTTACCTACATGCAGGCAATACA
>NW_008354274.1:5773537-5782063 GCF_000622305.1 Nannospalax galili
CATGGATAGCAGAGCAAATAAGTCACGTTTCATCATTTCCAATGTTTTGTTGTCTAGTAAATCATGAATCTTTGGGTATGGGCATAAAAAGGACTCCCAGAGTCTCATGTGTTCAATATTTGGGCTGTGGACATCAGGATTCAGAAAAGGATTTAAGGAAAGGTGATTGGATCATGAGGGATATAATCATGACTTCATAGTTGGTCCTCCATCCAGCCATGATTGGAGGAAATAGGTCACTGATGTACAACATTTAAACACATAATTTGTTTCTGCCCTCTGAAAGACTTCATGTCTATCTCAATCTTGTTGCTCCCTCTCTCTTCTTCCTTCAGGATGAGAACTCTCCCCTCTGCCACATGTTTACCAGAACCCTGTGGGTCTCTCCCTCGCCTAGTGGGCTGTTGGCCAACAACCCACGAGAACAAAGGGAAAAGTGATGAACAGGGTCAGGACGGCCAGTGAGTACGGACAGAAAAGACCTTCCGGGAGTCAGTTTCAGTGATACAGCTTGTTTATTCAGTGGGGGTCAGGGAAAAATATAGGGTGGAGATGGTAGCTCAGCAGCCAAAGCTTCAGCTGATAGGTGTTCATCATATGCTTTATTTACATGTGGTAGGGGGATCCTATCATCTGGCTATAGGGCAGTGCCTAATTATCATATAGAAAAAACCTGGGGGTGGTTTTATTGCAGGTAATTATGCAAAAGGTCATGTTCCAAATAAGGTCAGGCATCCGTACTTGGAGGCACTTTCCAGATAAGGTCAGGCAGAGAGCAGGAAGCCCCCACTGAGAAAGGGAGTCCTCCATATAGTGCCGAGCCCCTTAGAGCTATCTGGATATAGTGGACTACAACCTTAGCAGTAGGGTCCCCAACAGAATCCTACATTTGTTTCTCCATAAGCCATATCAATAGAAACAAATAAATATGGATCAAAAACTTTGGAACAGCGAGAAAAAAAAAAAGCCTCTTCACATTACTTTGTATTTCAAGTATTTTGTCACAGCAGAGGAATTTCACTCACACAAAACTTTGTGAATTCATGTCTGTGATCATCAGTTTCATTATGTGTTTTAGAAGGCACATATACATGCAAGCATGCCTTTACATTATTATATTCCTAAACTTTATGCAGGGTCTCACATGTTTATACCTTTCTTTCAATGTAAAGGAAAATCCAAATCCACATGTTTTAATATTCATAATTCAATGAAATTGCCATGTAGTCATCTCACTAGTGATCAACTCAAAATCTACTTCATTTCAGATATTCAGAATTGAATGTTTTGACTTAGCAGAGGAATGAAGCCCAGCAATCCTACTTTATACTGAAGGATATTCTTAGTGCTAATAAAATTTTTTAAAAAGCAAATCAACCTTTTGATGTCATCCATGAATTTGGGATGAGGCATTAATATTTCATAGTGCAACTAATATTAATGATGCCTTGAGAATGTAGCATGGATTCAACAACTCTTGTGAAGCAACCATTACAACAAATTGTCACATGAAAGCAAAACAGATTGAATTTATTTCCATATTAAACTAACAAATGTTGTAGTTTTCAGAAAGATACAGTACTGGGAATACAACTAAGTTTTATGCAGATATGATTCTACCTACCCATATAAATATTCATTTTTGAGTAAATATAATGAATTATAATAATCTCTTACATATTAGCTCATTTCATTTTCCTCATTAATACTCTGACTTGGCACACAATGTCTTCAATCTTTAAATTTTTCTGCCATTTTCAAAGACACTACAAAGTAACAGGATAGTATGTTAAAATCACAAATCTTGTAAGATTAATTTTAATTTTTCTCTGATATCTAGTTTTTTAACCACATCAAGTAATACTGAAAACATCTAACCATTCTTTCTATTGCCTTATTCAGCATGAAATTAATGTACTTGATAGATTAGTCTCCTCCCTGAGCCATTTGAAATGACTGCTTTCTAATACTCAGGCTTCTCCTCTTCTTTCACTATAGTAGAAATATGCTAAACAATACATCACACTAAAATGCATTCTTACAGGCAGGCTATGGTGGTGCATGCCTTTATTCCCAGCACTCAGGAGGCAAAGGCAGGTGGACTTCTGTGAGACCAAGGTCAGTCAGTTCTACATAGCTAGTTCCTGGCCAGTTGGGGCTTCAGGGAGCCCCTGTCTCAAAAAGACCAAAAAAGAAAAAAAAGAAATAAATAAAAATAAAAACAAAACAAAACAAAACAAAAAAATTCTTACTAATCCCAAAGAAAATACATCTACTGTGGGGAAATATTCCTGTGTTCATGACTTATTCATGGAACAACTGGCACTAATGAAGCATTGCTAATGGATAATATATTCCTTCAACTCTGACTCAACATTTGCTATAAATTGTCATAATAATTTTATAAATTAGAAAACAGGAATTTAGCTCAGGGTCAAACTAGCCTACAGACTTTATCAGAAAGCTCCAATTTTTGGAATGTAAATGTTTCTAAATAAAAATTATGTCTATCAATGTATCATATAGCATTACATAGAAATCTAGAAATAACTGATATACATTTTTTTCTATTATACTCTACTATATTATCAAGACTGTACAGTGTCCTGGACTTTTTATTACAGATTTTTCATGGTTAAAAAGGTTTGATATTTGGATATTGTGGCCCTTTTGTTATGTAAATTAAGAGACTTATACTTCATACACTTTAGGATTTTTCAAGTTGCATATATGCATGAACATTTTCACATACTCACGTGCTATTTACAGAAGATGTGGCAACTCACTGATACTATGTGCTTTATTCACCTTGTGTGTTCTTGGATAGTAAATAAAAAGATATCAACCATAGAATGTTGGTGTGTTCCTGTTCAGTATGAAATTTCTGATGCTTCCTGAGATGGGAGTCATTTCTAAATGGCTGACTTTTTTTTTCTTAATGCATTAAGCTTTCTCTAAAATAAGGATTCTGTGATACTCCATGGATGGAAAAGCAAAGGATTTCCCACATTTTTGTTTCTAGTTTATCCCAATTATGAACTATTTTTTATTAAATTAGAGTAAATTTTTATTAGACATTTTACAATTTTGTATTTAATTTTCTTCAGTATACTATGGAGCTTTGTAATATATAGATATAAATGTGTCATCATTTCCCTTTCTTTTAAATATATCCCTCTAGTACAGATTCTGTTTTGTTTTCTAAGGATTGAGCACAGAGTGGATTTATCACATTCTCTATATATAGTTGCCTTTGCATTATAAACTTTTGATAACTGCTACCATTTCACACATGATTAAAGGAATTTCCAAATTACACATATGTGTAGTGTCTCCCTTTATTATAAATTCTTCATTGTCTCTAAGAGTTGCTATACAAATTAAGGATTTCTCACACCCTTTTCATTTGTAGGGTTTCTCTTCAGTATGAATTTGCTGATGTTCCCCATGTGCTGAGCTTGCAGTAAAGGATTGTCACATTCTTCGTATTGGTAGGGTTTCTCTCCCGTTTGAATTCTGTAATGTTTCTTAAGTATTGAGCGCTCAGTAAAGGACCTGCCACACTCATCACATTCTAGGGTTTCTATCCAGTATGCATTCATTGATGTAATCTAAATGTTGACATACAAGTAAAGGACTTGTCACATTTTCCACATTGTAGGGTTACTTTCCAGTATGTATTTGCTGATGTACTCTAAGACTGGATTTTTGATTACAGGACTTGTCACGTACTACACATTTGTAGGATTTTTCTCCAGGATGAATTCTGTAATGTTTCCTAAGTGTTGAGCTGTCAGTAAAGGATTTGTCACATTCATCACATTTATAGGGGTTCTCTCAAGTATGTATTCGTTGATGTAATCTAAGTCTTGATATTTTCTTAAAGGACTTGTCACATTCTTCACATTTTTAGGGTTTCTCCCTAATATGATTTCGCTGATGTAATCTTAATGTTGATATTTGCCTAAAGGCCTTGTCACATTTTTCACAAGTGTAGGGTTTCTCTCCAGTATGTATTCGCTGATGTACTCTAAGATGGCATATTTGAGTAAATGACTTATCACATTCTTGGCATTTGTAGGATTTCTCTCTAGTATGTATTCGCTGATGTAATTGAAAACTTGACAACCAAGTAAAGGACTTGTCACATTTTTCACATTTGTACGGTTTCTCTCCAGTATGTTTACGCTGATGCACTCTAAGTCTTGATATTTCCTTAAAGGATTGCTCACACTCTTCACATTTGTAGGGTTTCTCTCCAGTGTGAATTGTCTCATGTAGTCTAAGATGTGCCATTCGACTAAAGGACTTGCCACATTCTTCCCATTTGTAGGGTTTCTCTCTCATATGAATTTTTTCATGTACTCTAAGCTCTCCCATTTGACAAAAGGACTTATCACATTCTTCACATTTGTTGGGTTTCTCTCCAGTATGAATTCTTTTATGTACTCTAAGATCTGCCATTTGACTAAAGGACTTGTCACATTCTTCACATTTGTAGGGTGTCTCTCCAGTATGCATTGCCTGGTGTCTAATTTATTCAATAAAAATAGAACAGAAAATATATGAAGAGAAATGCATGGATATACAATTACAAAAGCATCATTTAGCAAGCCCAAATAAATATTAACATAGGCCACATGAGAAAAATAGTAAGCAAAAATTCAATAATCCTGTTAGGGAAAAATGCCAATTCATTACAAAGGCAGATAATTTGCCATAAAATCAGATCTCTTGTCAATAAATACCAGAGCCAGAATAGCATGAAATAATGTAAAAATACATGTAAAGTACTGAAAGTGCTTTAGTATTAACTAGAAACTAAAATCACATGCAGAAAACATATCTCTTAATATTGATGAAGAAGAGCTGGGCATGGTGCTGCATGCCTTTAATCCTAGCACTCTGGAGGCAGAGGCAGGTGGATCTCTGTAAGTTTGAAGCCAGCCTGGTCTACAGAGAGAGTGCCAGGCCAGCTGGGGCTACAGAGAGACTCTGTCTCAAAAGATCCCCCCCCCCAAAAAAAATTTGACGAAGAAGGGCATGTGAAGAAACACACCAAATCAAGGAAAGAAAGGCACCACTAGAGAATTTAAGAATGCAAACAGGATACAGGGAGGAGAAAGACACTATCATTCATGGAACAGAAGTCAGAATACAAATGTAAAGAATAACTGATGAGCACACAATGTCCCAGAAATCCACCACTAGCAACACAGAAAAAAAAAAAAAGGCCAATATTACTACTAATAAAGAAGGAAATGATTATCCATGATTCCAACAACCAGAACACCAGCAAAATTATACTGAGTAAAAATCTAGAACACCAATAAAAATATACTGAAAAAAAAATCCTCTCATAGTAATATTATGAGACAGAATCTAGAAGAGTGGGTTCAAAGTAAGAGTCAAATATTACTTTGGTCTAAGAAACACACTTTACTTATAATGACATGCAGAACTTAGTATTAATTTTGGCAATCAAATCCTCATAAGTGGGAATAGCAAATCCCATATGTCATAAAGCAGACTTTAAGCAAATGTAGGTAGGAAGAGACAAAATGATAAGTAAATACTAGTAAAAAGAAATTTATATAGAGAGAACAATTGTAAATATTTCTTCACTTAATTTGAAAATTCAAGTATACACTAAAGTTAAGATTGTTTCTGATACAATAACAGTGAGCAATTTCAGTATACCACCTTAAACTCTATATAAATTTTTCCAGAATTGGGAGGAGGGACCTCAAGAACAGAACTATTTCATAGATGAACAGGATTTCAATGATAGCCACAGATTATTACTGAGAGGATGTAAGAATGAAAAATTCTCAGATTTACATAGACATTATTATTGTAGAAATGATCACATTGTGGGTTACAAAGCCACCATCATCTAAAATAAATGGTTTAAAAATAGATCATGTATTTTTAAGTAATATTGGAACAAAACTATGAGTACACAGGTAAAGAAATCAAAGATCCTTAGAAATATGTGTTTATGGAGCAAATTTCATTTGAATGAATTTTGGGTCACTGTTATACCCAAGAGGGGAATTTACAAATTCTTACAAATTTCTTCTTTGAAGACAAACTTAATGGATAAAAATCATCACCACAAACATAGGTGTAAAACAAAATAAATAGCATAGAAATGAAATCCAAATTTCTCCTTATGAAGAAGCGAAGCACAGTGCATTAGATGGTGAGAAGAAGCCATAGAAAAGAAAGAAAACAAAACACAGAATATAAAACATTTCATTACATCAATCAATCTGACCAAAGACTGGACAAGGCAACCGAAAAAGTGACAGGAAAAACAAAGTAATAAAAATCCAGGTGATAAGGGGCTGCTAAATGAAATACAAAGTGTCAGTAAAGAATAACTGATGACAGGTTCAAAAAGCTAGAAGAAATGGATCTAGAAGAAATGCATGAATTCCTAAAGACATTTGACTGGTCACTAGTAAAGGCAAAAGAAAGCAACTGGAGCAGCATTTCAATGTCTCCAAGGAATGACAGCCCAAGTCTAGATGGGTTCACAACGGATATCTCACAAATATTTTCTTCAGTCACTTAACTCTATATTTGGACAACAAACAAAATATACAGCTACGTACAAAGTCACCTATTACCCATATATCAATATTTAGGTTGGAAGCCGTGTGTTATACCTGTGAGCATTCAAAGTGAGGAGGACACACAAGGGTATGTGATGTGTATTTTTTGTTTCTACCCACACGTTTTATTATTCTATCTGAATTTCAAGCAATGTATTTTGATCATATTCCCTGTGCCTCCCTAAAGGAGAGGCAAATTCATCCCCTTTCCCTACCTACCCAACATTTTGTCCTCTGTTTCTTTTTGCTTATTTTTCAATAAACAGACAAAATTTGCACTGAACATAAACACTTAAGCATCTACCCAGAGAGGCTGACAGAATTGGGGCTACACCCTTGAGTAACACTGACTCTCAACTGCCAATACCTCCTGGCCAGGGGGTAGAATTTGTGCCCACCTCCCACTCTCCATTTTAGGATTTTGTCTAGTTTGAGCTTGTGCAGGACTTACATGTGATGTCACAACCACTGTGATTTCATATGTGCAGCTGCCCTGGTATTCCCAGAAAACATTTTCCTTAGAGTCAAACACAGCCTCTGACTGTAAGTGTTTCTACTTATGCAACAATCCCTGGACTTGCGGGGAAGGCTGTGATATAGCCTCATCTTGGGCTGAGTATTCTACAGACTCTTATTATTAGCATGTGGACAAGTTGTGTGTCTCTGTGTTAAGCATCATCTATGGCAAAAATAATCTTCTCTGATGAGGCTTGGGAGATTAACTATCTGTGGGTATAGGGGGAAGTCATGAGGATTAATAATAATAGTAGTAGGTTGTCTCTTAGGCCTACGAACTGTGTAGCCCCAGCTCCCCAGTCCAAATAACAGTGCCAGATAGGAGTTTTATCTAGTGAAGCAGGCCTTAAATCCAATCAGGAAATTGTTGTTTACTTCCTAGCATTCATGCCACTATCTTCTTGGGCCAGTCATCACTCTATCTCACAGACACCAAATAACTGATGATTATTTTTCTCCTCTAGTGTCATGCCTAGCACCTTGCAGTACTATGTAACATAGCCTGTAGGGAAGAAGATTCTAGGAAAGAACCAGGTTGATTTCCCAATGAGAAATGAGAAAGAACCAGGTTGATTTCTCAATGAGTCAAGCTGGTATTTTCTTCAGCAACAGAGTCTTAGCAACATGGTTTGGAGGGTAACCAATAGCACTGGCAATAGCTTGCAATGTTTGCTGGTCTATGGAACTTCACTGGTTAACAACTCCAAAAGAGGCAATCATTTCCGCAACTGACCTTTCTTTTTGTTAATCATGGTCTCAAAGTGGGAGTCTTGTCTCCCTGTTGTGGGGTAACTCCATTCAAACTTTTTGTATATGTGCATACATATATTTTAGGACATATCTGTTTTATGTAGTAGGTTTCCATATGACTTTTTCAAAAAGTCTTTAGTGTTGGTTCTCCTTGCCCATGTTCCCTCTATATTCTGCCCTGTCAGGCCCCATCCCATTCAGACCTTCCAGTTCTAGTGTTTCTATTTGAAACTTTATACCTCTGTGTTGCATTTTTCTTCTTTTGAAAGCCATTATCCCTGCTGGCCCCTTACTAATTTATAGACTTCTATGTATGCCAAGTGAAACATACAATTTGAATACTCAGTTGAAATATGCAAAAATGAGGGAAAACATGAGATTTTGTTCATGGTCAGGGGTATCTCACTCAGAATGTGTACCAGTTATTTTCCTGCTACTGTGGTAATATAGATCAACTGAAACCAAAGTTCCAACTTCTTCCACAGTGCTCCAGAAAATATGGTCAGAATCTTCACAGCAACACCTAATGCTGTGGTTTCAAATCTGTCTTAGTTACTTTTCTTTTACTGTGATAAACCACCATGACCAATTCAATGATGAACTTTTTTTTTTTTTGGTTTTTATTTCCAGAGTAAAATTT
>NW_008354274.1:5782163-5793222 GCF_000622305.1 Nannospalax galili
AGTTAAAAATGGCAAGCAAGGGAAGATATTCAGACAGGTATGTTCCCAAAGCCAAAGTTGAAAGATCCCATCTTCAGTCACATGCAGAGAGAGGAGACAATGTGGGGACAAGGATACAGACTCTCAAATCATACCCTCCATGACATACTTGCAACAATTTTGCACCCCCTAATCCTCTCCAAAGAGTGCCATCAACTGGGGACTGAGAGTTCAAATAAAGGGAAGATATTCAGACAGGTATGTTCCCAAAGCCAAAGTTGAAAGATCCCATCTTCAGTCACATGCAGAGAGAGGAGACAATGTGGGGACAAGGATACAGACTCTCAAATCATACCCTCCATGACATACTTGCAACAATTTTGCACCCCCTAATCCTCTCCAAAGAGTGCCATCAACTGGGGACTGAGAGTTCAAATACATGAGCCTATGGGGTCCTTCCTCATTCAAACCATTACATTTCCTGACATCATAATTCTAAGTGTGCATAATTCTACGTGTACTTATGGACTTAATTAGACTCCAAAATCATGAACAATCTCAACACTGTCCAATTTCCCAAAGACTTCTACGACATTCAAGGCAATCTCTTTACTGTAATTCCCTATGAAATCAAAAGAGACCAATTACATACTTCTAACACACAATGACACAGAATACAAGTTCCCATTCCAAAAGGGACGAATGGGGGCAAGGTGAGGAAAAACCGAAACCAAGGAAGACCAAAACAGCAGGGGAAACACACACACACAAAACCTATAGCACCATATTGGATGTTTAGTACTTTGGTTTCAAGGGGAGGTTAGTCCATTCCCCCACTGCAGGACACTTTGTCAGATGCATCATGGCCCTAGTATCACCACCATCATGCGGTTCCACCTGTACCCAAGACATAACTTTCAAAGCTTCACACAGTGGCCTTTCAGGGCCTCTAGTCCTGACAGGACCTTCTTTACGCAGGCACTCTCCTGCTACTCGCTGCCATGCTTCAGCAGCTCTGACTGAAGTAAAAAAATCTCGACCACCTCACTTTTGTACCTTTTATGACTCCAAAACCAGCATCTACACTCATTTGTTTGTTTTTTATCTTCATCATTCTCACTGGCTCAAGATGAAATCTCAAAGTAGTTTTATTTTCCATTCCCCTGAGAGTTTGGAATTCTGTACATTTTTAAAGAAATTCATATGTTAGTAGTATCTTTGCATTATTTCCATCCCCTCCTGTCCACCAGCAACTCTTACATGTCCCCCCATTCCCTCTCAATTTCTTGTCCTCTTTAAATATTATTGTTACAGATATATACATCTATATATATTTCACTAAGTCCATTTATTGATGTTCATATGTACCTGTGTTTAGGACTGCCCACTTGGTATTAAGTACCCTCTCAGGGAGCTAGTCCCTAGAGAAAGTTGATTCTTCTTCCTTCAACATCCATTAATGTTCTGTAGTTCAACTTTTGAAAGTTCCCTCTTTAGTTCCACAACCCATTTTTTAACTGGGTTCTTCATATTCTTAATATTTTTTGTGTTCCTTGTACATTCCAGATACTAACCTTCTGTCAGACAGATATGCAGTAAAGATTTTTTTTCCCATTCTCTAGGATGCCCGTATACTAAAAAGATAGTGGCTTTTGCTGGACTAAAGCTTTCTAGATTCATGAGGTCCCAACTATCACCTGTTACTTATATAAAACCTGACGAACATACCAAGAAAGAAATCAAAGAAACACCACCATTACATTGGCATTAAAAAAAAAAATCATGGAAGAAAATCAAGCCAAGGAAGTGAAGGAAAGTCTTGTGTAATAAAATCTTTAAGACACTGAAGAAAAAATTTAAAATGGATACCAAAAGATTGAAAGACCACTCATGCTCATGAATTTGTAGGATTAATAGTTCAGAGATGGCCACCCACCCTACCAAAGCAACCTACAAATTCAATGAAACACCTATCAAACTCCCAACACAATTATTCACAAAAATGTAAAGTTCACAATGAACCACAAAGGACCCAGGATTGCCAGAATAATCAAAAACATTAAAAAATGCTTCCAGTATCTTTATCCCTCATTTCAATTTATACAACAGAGCTATTTTTAAAAATATTTAATTTATTTTTTTTATTTTATGTGTATGAGTGTATTGCCTGCATGTATGTGAGCACACCTGTGTCATGCAATGCCACAGAGGTCAGAAGAGGGCTTCAGATTCCTCTGGAAGTAGAATTATGATGGTTCATAGCTGCCAGGTGGGTGCTGGGAATCAAACCCTGGTCCTCTTGAAGAGTAGTCAGTGCTCTTAACTGCTGAGCCATCTCTCCAGCCCCAACAGAGCTATTTTAATAAATACAGCATAGTACCAGCATAAAAAGAGAGAGATGTATCTGTGGAACAAAAATGATGACTGGATCGTTAAGTCCATGCACATATAAGCACATGATTTTTGACAAAGCGGCCAAAAATAAACATTGGAAAAACAACAGCACCTACACCGAATAGGGCTGTTCCAAGTTGGAGCTACATGTAGAAGAAAACTATATCCTTATCTCTCAACCTGACAAAAACTCAACTGCAGATGGACCAAGGAATTCAAAGTAAAACGTGAATTCTTGAATCTAAAAGAAGAGAAAGTAGGGATATACCTGACCTTATTGCTGAGGAGGGGACTTTCTGAAAAGAACCCAATAGCGAAGACACTAAAATCTCACACATATACAGGGAAGACCTAACTGGAAGTTCTCAGACAGAAAAGGGCAGGAAGTCTGCCCTACTCAACCCACAGAGCTAGCATTACCTTGAAACAAAAACTTGATTAGGAAAGAGAAACTTCAACAGAAACTGCACTTTGTTCCTTTGAGGAACAAAGTTGCATAATTCCCAAAGAAATATTTGGGGATGATTTCAATAAAATGTTAAGAGGATCACATATCATTACCAAACAACTTTACTTCCAGGAATGCAAAGTGGACCAACAGATACAAAAGAAGAAATGGAACAGAGAATACGAATAGAGATAAGGACAGAAATGACAGGATCGGCCTAGAAAATGCAAAATGCATTGGTAAAGATCAAACATCACTTCCCGTAAACATGCTGAAGAAATCTGCAAAATGAAAAAATGACAAACCGAAAATGAAGAGACATGTATGAGAAATGAAGGAGAACAATGTAATTAAGTCAAAAACCGCATTCCCTCTAAAACCTGGAATGAGTCAGGGTGCTCACCCTCTCTACCACTGTTCAGTGGGGTACTTATTGTTTTAGAGCAGCAAGATACTATGGAATGAAATGGATTAGACTAGGAAAGGAAGAAATTTTTTAAAAAATCTCTATTTGAGTGACATGAGGCTATACTTAAAAAGACCCTGAAGACCCATGAACATGTTTTAGATGTGATGAATGTGTTTTATCACTATTGCTGGACAGAAAATCAATACAGGCATAAAGATGATTAATATGCTTATTACAAAATGCACAAAAATTCAATGAAAAGCATACGTTGAGAAAATGTAGTTAAGGAAAAACACATAGGAAAAAATCAGCTATTATCTTGCATTTGGAAGAAATTTGACATGGGAAATGTGGAAATTTTAAATGAATAATTAAATGAAATGCTATTTGTATACTAGTAATTTCCACATAATTCATGAGTACAAAAAGTCATTTAACATTGACAACAGGACAAAGCATGATGAAATTCCTATAAATTAAATAATGAGAATCTCTTTCTAGAGAAACAGACCATGACAAAACCATTTCCACCTGTTTACCCTTCTTTACTTAGATTTTCTCACCTGGCCCCTCCTTCATCTACTCACACCTACCTGGTTGGCTACAGTCTTCCCTCTCTTCACATTCCAGAGCTCTTTGCTTTGCTCCAGACAGGAGACCAGAACAGGCTTACACCTAGCAAGACCTGCGTATGAGAAAGAGGCACATGTGCTTGCTGGATTCTTTGATTCTTTTTTATTCTCTTTTATTTTATTTTTTTTCTTTTCTTTTGCTGTTTTTGAGATGGGGTCTCTCTGTAGCCACAGCTAGCTTGGAACTGCCTATGTATTACCACCTGGCCTCGAACTCACAGAGATCCGGCCTGCCTCTGCCTCCCAAGTGCTGGTATTAAAGGTTTGCACCACCTCAACCAGCCTTGCTGGATTCTTTAGAAAGTACTGGATTTCTAACACAGCACTGTGGTCAACTGAAAATATAGAGAAGAAGAGATGGCTCTCCAAGTAATTTTCCAATTTTTATTTTCTGATACACTCATTAAAACACACAGGAACTTTTTCAGTTTCTATATGCTGAGATCTGTTGCTGAATCAAATGGCAGCTATGGAAACGGAACTTTAATATTCTGGCTACAGTATCATGTACTAATGGGTGACTGAAATTAAACCAAAAATAATGAAGATGTATCCAAACAAGTAGATACAGAAAGAAAAGAAAAAACATAAACATGCTCTTCATGAGGCTCAGACATCCCAATACATTACTTTTTAAAGAATCCAAGACTTATTCAACAAAACAAATGTGTACAAAGTAGTCTGTTCCAGTCAAAGGATGCAGATTAAAAAATTCTGTAAGAAAAATGTCCTCACCTACAGACACCAGATTGCTGCAGTTCTCCAACATCACCTCCTTGTACAGAGGAGCAGAGTCTAGGTATTTCCACTCCTTCTGGGAGAAGTCAAAGGACACATCCTTGAATGTCAATGGATCCTAAAATGGAAAATGACAATTTAACCATGTGCCTTTGAACAGGGTACAGGACCCAAGGAAATGAAGAGATAATTAGTAAACAAGTTCTGAAGTAGATAAGCAATCTGAAGTATTCAAAAGATATCTTTTTAAAAAAAAAATTTCATTGAGCTTTTGTACATTTCATACAACAGTTCTTAATCAAATTAAGACTCTTCTCCCCCTTTAATGCCCCCTTCCAGTCTCATGTATTCTGCCATACATATTAAGTCCCATCTACTCAAGCATTTTACCTAGATGTCCTTCAATGCAAGTTCATGCACTGGAATCCATTTAGCCTATCTAGAGAGCTTAAGGAACGTCTATTCTCCCTCAGTTCTCAGGCTAGAGCTGGACTGCTGCCCATTTCTCTTGCACCACTCCGGGTCCTTGTTTGACTGAGCTGGCATGAGACTTGTGCTCAATGCCACCACTGCTACAAGTTCACAGGAGCAAGCTTCCAATGGTTTGAAAACTTCTGTTTCCCTATGGTCATGGACCAGCCTGGCTCTTAGAATTCTTCTGCACCCTCTTCCACAATGGTCCCTGAGCAGGGGCTGGGTGAATTTTAATATAGGAGTCCTATCTGAGGACACACTCTCTGCAGTCTCTTATTCTCTAAAACTTAGCCAGTTGTGGCCTTCTGTGTGCATTGCACTCTGTTCTATAAAGAAGTTTGCTGGTGAGATTTGAAGGATGCACTAGTACTCTCTCCACCTCCTGTTCCACTATGTTCTGGGAGCCTTAGGTGTAGAGGTTCCATTGTAGATGTCACCTTGGGGTGGAGATCTCTTTGATGTACATGCTCTGTGTGTGACCAGTTATGAAAGTCTGTAGAGGCCTCCATTTGTTTCATAAAGATGAGTGTTGTACTATATACTTGTCTGTAAATATAAGGATCCATATTTATGATACAGTAAGAAATTTGTCTAGAGATACGACAGAGATATGGCTTCCTCTAGGATCTATGACTTCTTCATCCATGTATATTTGGCAATAATTGCAGTGCCACCCATGAGTTCATTCCCATTGCAAGGGCTTTAGGTTCAATTAGAGAGCTGTTGATTATCCCCAGATAAAAGTGCCACTACTGCACCAATAGAGGGAGTTTGCTGTGCCAAGTGTCATGGTTATTCAGCTGGACAGCTGGTGCAGCTGTTAAATGCTCAGACTCACAATTATTAAAGACAAAAGGATATTTCTTAATATAGTAACTCTCTATAGTCAACTAGTTAAATCTGTGCAAAAAAAATAGCATCAAGACCCTCCAAACATTTGTGCAGATTATGATTTTAGGGAGTACAGCACATAAAGTAAGCCCTCAACACAGGAATACCATTCCCTCCTATATTTGTAGCATACGAAATCAGCTGTATATGTTTATCCACTGTAAATTCACATGGAGCTGTAAGTCTGCTTCATAAATTTGAATGTTTATCACCATGCATTGTATTCCTAGCTAGGACATAGATTTTTAATTTACCACAACCTGTGTCTGGTCTGATTTAACCCTCTCCTTACAGGCTTGGTAGTGAGGCCAGTGCCCCAGGTCCAAAACACACATTCTCCAGCAGCACAGAGCAGAACATGGCAGAAGAATAAAGGAGGAACTTAACCGAAGAGCACCATGGACTGTGTGTGCTCTCCCTCAACAGCAAGAGCAGAAACAAAATCTTGTGATGTGTGTCCTAGAATCTGCATGTAATAAAGATATCATAGAAACATTAGAGCCTAAATACTCTAACATTGTGTTGGATAATCTCAATCTCTCTCTCTCTCTCTCTCTCTCTTTCTCTGTTTCCTTTTTTGGTATTTTTGAGACAGGGTCTTCCTGTAGCCCCAGCTGGCCTGGAACTCACTATGTAGACTAGGCAAGCCTCGAACTCATAAATCCACCTGGCTCTACCTCCCAAGTGCTGAGAATAAAGAGGTGCACAACCATGAACAGCCTAGTATATTCTCTTTTTGATTTTCTTTTTCTGGCCTAAAATATGTCTGAAAGGAAATCACTGGCCAACATATGCACCAAAAAGAGGGTGTGGAGAACAGGGATCAGCACTGCAGAGAATAATGGAAACATGGAGACAAGATCCACTGACTGAACAATGTTCATGTTGTGTATACAGCGGTTACAAAATCAGACAATTACATATGCGTAACATTTGATAAACAGAACTCTTTTCTGAAGTACAAAGAACCAGTCATAGAGGCAGTGCTGTGGCTGAGTGTGAAGTAGAAATGTAACAGAGAGGAAGAGGCCTGCTTCAGAAGCTCCACCTGGAGAACTCAGCATTTAGCAAACAAATGAGAACGGTTTCTTTCTCCAAAGAAAGGAAGAAAACTATCAGTGATGAAAGGCGAGATTCTGCATTAAATGTCATGATTTGTGTGCTTCATTCTGTAAATTCCCAGAAAACTTATTCCTAACCAATTTAGAACGACATTGTGAAAGTCTGAGATTTGGTGGAAAGCAGCTCAGCCAAGGGAATCAACTCCCAGCAGACAAACGAATACAGGTGTCAACAAACCCAGCAGCACATTGCATCAGGCCTGTGATGTGGGTGGGATTAAAATCATAAGCAAACTAATACATATCTGAATAAAATAAAACAAAAATATCAGTTTTACGTGCAGTTAAAACAACATACAGTGGCATATCCATCCTCCTTAAATTGAAGACTGGCGTGTTTCAGTTTTCACTTTCCTCATCAGAAACAATTTTGAGATGGTTGGCCATGCATTTACTGGATTACTCTGGAAAAAATAAGCATTGGAAGACAGAATGGGGAGATGGCTATGCTACATAGGTGATACAGATGTAAAGAATTCATTTGGTCCAGGTATGGTGGCACATGCTTTTAATCTCAGAACTCCAGAGGCAGAGGCATGCTGATCTGAGATCCAAGCCAGCCTGGTCTACACAGCTAGTATGTGGACCAGAAAAGGTTACAAGTTCACAATACCAAATATTTTGAGAAAGAAAGAGTATGAGGTTCACGTGCATGAATGTACTTACCTGAAAAGAAGCCATCTGTCTCCTCCTTCTGTGAGTTTCCTTTCCAGGAATCTTACATAAACATTCCTCTCTCCGTTTTGAGAAACTTCCTTCCAGTTCACTGAAAATCCACATCACCTGCCAACATAACAAGAAGAAGCACCTCAGAAAACAAAACAGGCCATTCTCACTGTCTTCCGTCACAGGAGACGTGCAAGAAGAAAGAGCTCCACACCGAGACCCCGATAGAAGTTTCTGCTTTCCTGCCTTCCAGCAACCTGCCCTGCCAACAAGATCACAATTCCTACTACATTCGTGGGAACGCAGCTGCCTCACCTCCTAACCTAAACTAGGCAGAGTAACAGGGGTTTTATCCTTTGGAATAGGGGCTAAACTAAGCTCTCCCTCAGAAGCACTGGCAGCTGACCCCCAGCCTGTCTTCTGCCTGCGACTGTTCGTTGAAACAGCACTGATGCTTCTACTTAGCTTCATAGACAGAATCTGTGGGGGAGGCACAAGCCTTTTCTGTAAAGGCTGAAGTTCAGAAGTAGTTCATTGTGAGTTTTAAAAGTCTATTCTTGGAGCTGGGGAGATGGCTCAGAGTTCAAGAATACTGGCTGCTCTTGGAGAGAACCCAGGTTGAGTTTGCAGCACACACATGGTGCTAACAATCGCGCTTAACACCTGTTCCCGGGGTTCCCACACTGTCTTCCAGCCTCCACAGACATTGCTCATAGGGATGCACCTACATACATGCAAATAAAACACTATTACTCATAAAATAAAAGTAAATAAATAACGTTTAATAAAAATGAAATCTTTATTATCTGAGGACACCATATTTTACATATTTATGACATATCCTTGATATTTTGTAATACATATACACTGGATATTGATCTGGTCAGTCATTAATATAGGCACATGTAAAATTTTATCTTTTCCTATAGGGAGTATCTCCAAACTGATCTTTTCTAACAATGCTAAGATAAAATTCAAGTTGGAGAGTTTTATTTACCTTGTTGTGGCATAGAACAGTAGAACTTAGTCAAGCCACGAACCACGACACTGCTTCTGTTATTTACCCACATTCTTCCCATTCACTGCAAACTGCTATTTTACCTTCAACATCTATCATCTGTTTTTTCTTTTAACGCACTTCTCGTAGTGCTTGCATTTCAATTTCCTTCACCAGACAGCGTCCACCAGATCAATCCTGTTCTCAAGTATGAGAAGGCTCCACTCTTTTCTACGATGGAATTGTAGTGTGTTCTTTAGAAATATCACATTTCAATAAATCTTTCATTCGTTACTGGGCATGATAAGTAGATTCCCTATTCTTCAAACAGTGCTGCCATAAATAGGGAGTACACATTATCGCTATGCCATACTGAATCCATTTCTGTTGTATATGTCCAGGATCTGGTGGTAGGAGCCACGCTAGCGAGAGAACACCTGTGGCTTGCTTTCGGTATCTGTTTTCTCTCACTTAGTACAGCCATTTCTAGTGCCATCCAATGACCTGCAAATTACTTGATTTCCTTTTCCTTTAACACTGAGTAGAACTCCATTGTGTAAATGTAGCAAATTTACAAGATCCACTCAGAGACTGAAGGGACATTTAGGTTGTCAACTGAATTTCAAAGAGAACACAAGAGAAACTTTCTTTTTTTAACTCTGGTTTCTCATGTACTTCACTGAGACATTAAATGTTTCTTCTGATGACTTGGGAGGACTTTGGCTACAACTAAGATTCACATTCTTGAAATTTCATGGGCAATATTGAAGGATCAGTTACTTTATAATAATTGGGCTTATAAGGCAGTTTTCAGTCTTGAAACTACCAAGTGACATTTCCTCCAGTATATACATTTTAATATGAGAATTCACAGTGTTAATTGTGTTAATTTAATAGTCAATTTCAAAAATGTATGTAGAGAACAAAATATCACACCACACCTCCTAAATACATATAGTTCTTTGTCAAAAATTAATGTTAAGGGGCTGGAAAGATTGCTCAGAGGTTAAAAGCACTGGCTGCTCATGCAGTGGACCTGGCTTTGATTCCCAGTACCCACATAGCAGCTAACAGCTATCTGTAATTCCAGTTTCAGGGGATCTAATTCCTTCTTCTGATCTCAGTGGGCATTATCAGACACGGGTGTACTCACATGAATGCAGGCAATACACTCTTACACATAAAATAAAAATGATAATAAAACATTTCTTCCAAAAGGTAATACTAAAAAGTGGAATCAGATAATATTATATATTAATTTATGGACGTCTGACTCCATGTCTTACAAATGTAATTTATAATAATTGATGGTAATTTGTTTGCACACTAACAAAGTATGCAGCAGTGTCTCCCTCAGTTCCACCTGCCTTTTGACTGGGTTTCAGAACATCACCATCACCCCTAGGACCCAGGTGATCGCATCTTAATGCACAGGACACCAAGTGCTCTAGCACTTTTGTATGCCTATGCTGGGTGGTTCATGATTTGAGTCTTTAGAAAGTACTTGGATTTCTAACACAGTAGTTCACTCAATAGATAGAGAACCAGGAATTCTACCAGTGACTCTCCAATTGGAATATTCCGTCAGAACACTGATATTTACAGAGCTTCTTCATGTTGTATAACTATTGTTCCACCTTTAATTATAGCTCAGCCCAAATTCCAGGTTGGAAATGGAACTTTATGATTGGGAAACAATATTATATGCTATAAAGTTTCTGAATTTATCATGGAACAAAAATGAAAGAAGCATAACCCCTCCCAAAAGACAGACAAACATGATAACAGACAAAATTACATTATAGTGTTCCTTTCTCCTCTGAGAATTTCACTTTATGAGATGTGAGACTCACTCACACAAAGTTAACATGCACACATAGTAGTTCCTCAAGGAACGCTGAGTGTAAGAAATTCTGTAAGAAAAATATTCTCACCAAGAAAAATGAGAGAGCTGTAATTCTCCACCGTCAAGTCTCTGTACAAAGTCCTCTGAGCAAGATCCAGGCATTCCCTGTCCTTCTGTGAGAAGTCTACAGCCACATCACCGAATGTCAACACACCCTGAAATGAAGAATAACAGTTTGACCACGTGTCTACAGGCAGATTGCTTTTCTTGAATCAAGGAGACCAAAGAGATTGAGAGGCATTTTTCTGATGTAGGGAGGATCATAGCATTCTGAAGATGTTTTTGGACATTGTCAAATTCTCTAATGCCTTTTCTAACTGTGGAAATAGGATGGCAGGACAGCCTACTACTCAGCATGCATACTATGCTTGCTTTTTTTTTTTTTTTTTTTTTTTTCCCTTGGT
>NW_008354274.1:5793437-5832043 GCF_000622305.1 Nannospalax galili
TCCTGTAGCCCCAGCTGGCTTCAAACTCACTAGACCAGACTGGGCTTGCACTTACAGAGACCTGCCTCTGCCTCCCAAGTGCTGGGATAAAAGGTCTGCATCCCCATGCTGGGCTCATACCATCCTTTTATGGACTATAGGATCGAAAATTAAGACCTCAACAGAACAATATCCATCTTAATGCTGGATTTATATCATAAATTATATGTTTCAGATGGAACATTAATGGTGAATTGAAAGTTTGTTTCTTAAGTGTTAATGCCTGCAACTGCTAAAATGTCTGCTCTGATTCAACACAATCTAAAACCATTCCTTCTGTGACTAATTCTGACAAACTGTCTAGGCTAGCAAGACCCCAGTCCAAATGCCTCCCACTTAAGACACAGAAAAATAGAACAGGGAAGTTAGAGTGCAGGGATGAATTTAAACTGAAGAGCTTTGTTTTTTCCACAACAGCAAGGGGAGGAACAATTGACTTGAAGTGATTCCTGCGATCACTCTGCCACATTTGCTCATTAATTTAAATAGTGAACTTGATTACTTTTATAAAAATATTTTGGAAACTGTAAAATTGCTGATAAAAATCAGGATTCGTCTTAGTTCACAGGGTCTTAAATTTACCTTTAATAATCTAAATCTAAGAGGATGCACAGGACAACACACCCAAATATCTGCAACCGAATTTTGAGGCCTGCGATCCTTGCTGTAGAGTAGGCATAAACAAAGTTTAAATCCCAGGTGAGTTTCGCGGACCTGCCTCTGCTCCGAGCCCGCAACCCTGACTCCGAAGTGTCCCAGCAAGTCGTGCCGAGCACATGACCAGGAGTCTTTCCCAGGGCCTTGGGTTCTGTCCACTCTCCCTTCCACCCTGAGGGTCCTTCCCTGCACCGGCTCCGAACCAACCGCTCTGCGTGGTTCCTGCTGCTGGGGTAAACTTTCGCATTCAGCAGAGACTCGGTCCTGTTCAGTCTGCTTCCGGTTCTACACCACCCTGCTCCTGAACTGGGGCGCTCCCTAGTCTCAGTGGAGTTCTCCAGGCCCCCAGGACCCTGGGCCGGCAGACTTTGGCGCCATGCGGCCTCAGCTCTGCCCGGCACATTCCTCTCCAAGTTCCGGTTGCTTCATTCTTCCGACTCCGCCCAAGCCACACCCCTTCTCTAATCACATTGCGTTTGCTCCACCTCTCCTCTTTGGGTCACTCCTCTGACCCAGGTGACTGCCCCTGACCCCAAAAGATCCCGCCCCTCTCAGTACTTCTAGATCACAACCGAGTGGCTCCACCTGTCAGTCTTGCCCTGGACCCAGTACACAGGCTCTTTACAGGGGTGCTGTGGGCTTAGACAACACCTGGACCTAGTAAGACACCCTACCCCCCTACTTAAACCCCCAGCCTGGTTTTTGCTCTCATGAGACACCCCCAAAGACACCCAGCCTGAAACCTTACCTTGGGATTCCATCCTCCTGGGATAAAAAAAATCAGGAAAAGACAACAGACTAAATACAGATGCCCAGAGCCCATGCCCCAAATACTAAAAATATGACAAACCAAGAAAACATGCCCCTCCCCAAGAAAAAGCAGCAATTCCATAGCAATGTTCCCCAAGAGAGCAATTTAGACTAAATCTAAGATACAGAACTCAAAAAGAACACATAAATATGTACCAGGAGTTCAAAGCATATTGTTATAAAAATTATCCTGAGACCGACCTGGACCTGGAAGCAGAACCCACCCATGCTCAGGAAGCAGAGGAAGTTTATCCTCCACTACACTTGTGCTAACCTGTTCCAGAGAAACTGAGGCACTGACTAGAAATACAAACAGGTTTTTATAGGATTTCTTGTCAGCCCTTGGCAGTAATTGTGTGGTGGATTTCAGACTTCCAGCACTGAGGTATAGGTGCCCCTTAGGTTATTATAGGAAATTTAAGCAGTCAGCATTTCTACAAAAGCAGGTATTTCAGGCAAGTGTGGGCAAGGATTCTGACATTTCCACTAGCATGCTGTATTGCTGATGCCCGAACAATGTCAGCTATTTGAACAGATAAGACACATTGCAGTAAATGTTTCTTCAGGACTACTGCAAGAGGCAGCATTCTTCAAGGCACTCACAAACTATGGGTTTTGTCATTTTGTCTGTCTTGTCATTAACAACTTAAAGGTTAGAGTTGGAAGTTCCTTCATACAGCTTTCTAACACAGATCTAAAGTAGAAGCTTATAAGGCTAAACTTTAAAAGTACTGCTACAAAGTTTTGTTCCTATATCAATAAGCACATATATTAGTAGGCTTGTCATTAGGAGTACATAGGTTCTTATCAACTACATTTGTTAGTACTTATATGTACCACACAAAACAGAGTTATGCTGAGGTGATAGGTCATTAGTTCCATACTGGGTTAATTTTTCTTCATCAATAGAAAGAGGAAACTAATACCTGAATGAACTTAAAGAGGACAAGGTAGGATATGAAAAGTGAATTCAATAAACATACAGAAACACTAAAGAAAACATGAACTGAAATGAAGCAAGAAACTTAAATCCAACAGCCCTAAGAAAAAGTCAATGTGAAGCTTCACCACCAGAATAGATCAGATACATAGATTAGAACACAGAACATCAGGTTTTCAAGAGAGTAGAGGAAGTTGATCAAACAATCAAGGAGAAGGCTAGATAAATGGTGGCACGTCTTTAATCCCAGCACTTGGGAGGCAGAGGCAGGCGGATCTCTGTATAGTGAGTTCCAGGACAGCTGGGGCTACAAGGAGACCCTGTCTCAAAAAGACCAAAAAACCAAAACAAAACAAAAGACCCACTTCATACTAGCAAAAGATACCAGTGGAATTCAGGCTGTATCTTGTACATTGATATGAAATTTCTCTACAATTTGATACATTCACTGTCACTCTGGAGAGCTTGCAAAGGAAGATAAACGATAGTTTCCTTCTCTGTATAAATAAGTGACATGAAAGACCAAATTTATCTTTTCCCACAGAAAGCTCCCTTATTACCAAATACCTGAAATTTCTCTAACAGTTTTCACCTGAGGCTGAAACTCCAAAACTCTGGGTTTCACAGGAAATGGATGTCTCAGGAAGTAGCACAGAAGCCCACTGCTGACAATCCAGGACCTGAAGTCATCCTGCAGTGTACCCCAGGCACCACGAGAGGGATGTCTGGCCATTTTCCTAACTCAAACAAGTTTGCCTTCCAGAAATCAATGTTAGAAATGCTTTTAGGTAAAGCATAGGAGGTTCTGATTTAAAAACTCACAGGAAAAGAATATGTAAGAATTTTAGAATACCATTAAAAGGTAAAACCTGTAAATTAGGTGCAGAGAAGAAAGAGAAGAACTCCAGGATAAAGGAATGGCTAACATTTTAAATTCAATCACAGAGGAATGTCTCTCAAATCTAAAAAGTTATCTAGCCAAGTGCAAGAAGCCCACAGAACATCAGATAGGACCAGAAAAGAAACTCTCGTTGGCATATCATAGTGACAACACTAAAGACACAGACTGAACAAACGTACTGAAAGTTGCAATAGAGAAGGGCCAAGTCCCAGATAAAGGCAGACCCATCACAATAACAGCAGGTTCTTCAATGACAATTTTAAAGCCAGAAGGGAATAGAATAATTTTTCCCCACAACTGCCAACCTGACTGTTACACTTCACACAACTATTGAAAGAGAAGTAATAAATTTTCATGACACAGACTAATGGAATATATGACCACTAAGCCTGTTCTACAGAAGATACTGGAAGGAATACTAGGAACAGAAGACAGGGATAAATACATGCAGATATCACAGGAGAAAAAGAATCCCAGAACTATTCATCAAAAATTCTTACGAAAACAACACAAAATCAAGAAAAGGACATGAGTTAATACACATTATTTATAACAACTCTGAATATTAATGGCCACAGCTCCTTGCCATAAAGGATACAGAGTAGCAGATTAGATTGGGAAAGAAGATCCACCTTCTTGCTGCCTCAAAGAAACAAGTGTTGCTCTCAAAGATAGGCACCACCTCAGAAAAGGGGATGCGAAAATCTACTCCATCATGGAACTAGGAAACAAACAGGCATATCTACTCAAATAACACACAAAATAGATTTGAAACTGAATTTAGCAGAAGAGATAAATGTTACTTCCTCCTCATTAAGAGAACAATTGTTCAAGAGGACATTACAATTCTAAGTATGCACCTACCAAGATAGATTCATGCAATTTTTTAAAGAAATACTACTAGATGAAAAACTACAGATTATTCTCAACACACAAATAGTGGGGAGTTTCGATACATGACTATCATCAAGAGACAGGTCATCTCAACAGAAAATGAACCAAGAAACATTGGAGTAGTACGAATCCATAAACCCAAAGTATCAAACAGACACCTACAGAACATTATACTCTAACGCAGGAGGCTTCACATTCTTCTCAGAAGCCCATGAAACCTTCTCCTAAATAGACCCCAAGAGTAGGAGCAGAGCAAGCCTCAACAAGTTGAGGAAATCTGAAATTAGTACACTTTCTGTGCACCATTAACAAGTATACAGAAAAGAAATCAGGGAAAAAATCCCCTTTGCAATGGCCACAGCAAAAATAAAATACCTAAGCATAAACCTAACAAAGGAAATGGAAGAAGTCTACACTGACAGCATTAAAACTCTGAAGAAAGAAATTGAAAAAAATACTAGAAGATAAAAAGACTTTCCAAAACAAAGAACTGGAAAAATTTCATCTTGTGCAAATAGATATCCTACCCAAAGCAATCTACAGCTTTAATTCCAATGTCAATCAAAATTCCAGGATTGGGCTGGATAGCTCAGTGGTGAAAAGCTTTGGTTGTTCTTCCCAAGAACATGGGTTCCATTCCCAGCACCCATGGTGCCACTAACAACTGTCCATACCTCCAGTTCCAGGGAATCTGATGCTCTCTTTTGGTCTTTGCAGGCACTACATGTATGGGTGCATTTACGTACATGCAGGGAAAACACACATAAAATATAAATAAATAAATAATTAAAATGATATTACAGGGCCATTCTTCACACATATAGGAAAATTATTGTCAAAATTTATATAGAAAATACAAAAGGAGGGCCAAGTCAAACCTGAACAAAAACAGTGCCAGGCAGTATCTCCACTCCTGATCTCAAGTTTTACTACAGAGCCATAGTAATTAAAAACAGTGTAGGGGTTAGACAATTAAGAGCACTGACTGTTCTTCCAGAGGCCATGGGTTCAAATCCCTGCACTCATCTGATGACTAACCACTGTCCATAACTCCAGGATATCTGACACCTTCTTCTGTCCCCTGGAGACAATGCACAATACAAGTGCACTTATGTACATGCAGGCAATTCACTCACACACATAAAAGGAAACTAAAAAAATAAAAATATAGACTAAAAAAACAGCATAGTACTGACACAATAACAGACACCTAAGCCAATGGGACAGAAGAAAGGACCTGGACATTAGTCTACAAAAATAGTTACATTTTTGACAAAGATTCCTGAAACATACATTGGAAAACGATCAGAAGGACAGTATCTTCAACAACCAGTGTTGAAAAACCCTGCGTATCAACATGCAGAAGAATGAAACTCATCCCTGTCTCTCACTGTGAACAAAACTCAACTCCAAATGCACCAAGGACTTCCATATAAGACGTGATATTCTAAAACTGCTGGAGGACCAGGTAGGGAATATTCATCAACAGACAGGCATAGGCAATGGTTTTCTGAAGAGGAATGCAGTAGCCCTGGAAATAAGACTAACTGACAAATGGGATCTCATGAAATGAAAAGCCTTCTTCACAGTGAAGGAAACTGTCAATGCAGAGGCAGCCCACACAGTGAGAGACAATCTTTGCCAACCATACTTCAGGCAAGTGATTAATGATAAGAATATACAAAGAATTTGCGATGGCTTATCTAATTGTCAACTAGACTGGATCTGGAATTCACTGAAATGAAAGAGACAGTCTTGATTGGATCATTTGAAGCTCTAGGACCCTCCCTAAACGTAGGCATTACCTTCTGATGGCAGCCTGTATAAAAGGCCGTATATATGTATGTGTGTGTGTGTGTGTGTGTGTGTGTGTGTGTGTGTGTGTATTCATTCTTTCAGTTCTCCTTCTTTAGAGAAAACAGACTAATACAGATTGTGGTACCAGGATTGGTTCTAGAGAAGCAGAATTGAAAGGATGAATTACTTTAATGGGCTTGGTGGTTTCTGGAGCAGCCTTTCCAACTCCAGGATACCTACAGTTCCTAAGACTCCCCTGGTAGCATAGAGAGCACTGAAAATCAGTGATGGCATGATTTAAAGCAGTTGTGAAGATAAATGTATTTGAGTCTTCTAAACTCACCTCTTGTGAGGAACAAAGATACGCGCCCACTAAGCAGCAATTCTAGGTTTAATATGGAAACCTGTGCAATTAAAAGGGGTTCTCAAAGATTATTTGATAGCTTGGCTGAAGTTTATCAAAAAAATGGCCTACTGCAAGAGAGCTGGAGATGCTTCATATTTCTTGGCTTAGTATTGATGAAGGGATTGGAAGCTTCAGGCAAACTGGCAAGCTCAGGTGGATTTTCTGTGTTCCCAATTTCATACAAACACTACTAGAGGTCTATAAAACACAGATTAACCCCAAGTCAGTAATAGTAGGGGACTTCAATATCCCATTGTTTCCAATAGACAGATGAACTAGACAAAGAGAGACATATGAATTAAATTACATCTTACATCAAATTGGCCTAACAGACATCTATAGAATATTCCATGCAAGCCTGAAAGATATACTTCCTACTCAGCACATGCAAGTGTCTCTAAAATTGATTGGGACACAAAACAAAACTCAACAAATACAAAAAAAAGAAGAAGAAAAGAAAAAGAAAGGAAGAAAGAAAAGACAGAAGGAAGAATTCCATGCATTCTCTCAGACAACAGTGCTACAAAGCTTATAATCAACAACAAAAGGAGTTCTCCTAACTACAGGAACTCATGGAGAGTGAGCAGCACACTCCTGAATGAAGAATGGGTCAAAGAAGAAATGAAGAAAGAAATGAAAGTATTCCTGGAACTAAATGAAAATGATAATATAACACAACAAAACCCTCTGGGACATTTTAAAAGCAGTCCTAAGAGGGAAGCTTGTAGCTTTAAGTGCCTACATTAATAAATCAGAAAGAGCACATATCAGTGACTTCACAGTACAACCTAAGAACCTGGAAAGGTGGGAAAAGCCAAACCTATACCTAGTAGATGAGAAGAAATAACAAAAATCAGAGCAGAGATTAATGGAAGAAATACAAATAAAATAACACAAAGAATCAATGAATCTAAGTGCTGTTTTCTTGAAAAGTTAAACATGATAGAAAGTCCCTTAGCCCAGTTAAGCAAAAGAAAAAAAAGAGAAAATTCAAATTAATAAAATCAGAGGTAAAAGGGGGAAACATCACAACGGACACTGAAAGTCCAGAACATTATAAAGGATTTCTTTAAAAACCTGTATTCTAGTAAATTTGAAAATCTAAAATAAATGGATGCATTCATAAAATAAATGGATAAATTCATAAAAACCACCAAAGTTAAACCAAAAAGAGATAAGGAAATTGAAACAGACATGAAAAACCTCCCAACTAAACAAGCACAGCCCAAATGTATTCACAGCAGAATTCTACCAGACATCCAGACATTCAAAGATCTATAACTGATACTTCTTAAAATATTCAAAAATATGGAAACAGAAGAACTCCCAAGATTTTATAGATGCAAAAATTCTCAACAAAAATTCTTTCAAACCACATACATACATACATACATACACACTCACACAAACTCATGCATCATAAAGATCATCCACCATATTCATCATGATCAAACTGGCTTTATTCCAAAGCTACAGGGATGTTTCAACATATGTAAGTTAATAACTGTAATAAATCATATAAATGAACTTAAAGACAAAAAAAATCACACAATCATCTCAATAGATGCAGAAAAGGCCTTTGAAAAATCCACATGTATTCATGTTCCTAGAGAGAAGTGGACTGGAGGAAACATACCTTAACATAATTAAAGCAATATACAGCAAACCCATAGCCAGCATCAATGTGAATGGAGATAAACTGGAAATAATCCAATTAAAATCAGAAACCAGACAAGGCTGGTTCAGTGCTTAAAACTCTTACTAGAGCTTAAGACAAGAGACAGAAATGAAAGGAGTACTAACTGGAAACGAAGAGATCAAACTATCACTATTAGTATTATCAATACTAATTATCAAATTATCACTATTAGTAGACGATATGATATTATATGTAAGAGATCACAAAAATTCCACCAGAAAAGTGCTATAAATGATTAATACTTCCAGTAAAGAAGAAAGATACAAATTCAACTGACAAAAGTAGATTTCTATATATAACAAAAAATCAGAAAAATCATTCAAGGAAACCCTCCTGTCTTAGTTTGTTTCTCCATTGCTATGACAAAACATTCTGACCACTACCAACAAACTCTGAGCATGCAATGGCTTTTCCAGCCCAAAGTTCCAAACACTTCCACAGTCCTCCCCCAAACACCAAGGTCAGATCTGTCACAGCAATACCCCACTCCTGGTACCAATTACCGTCTTAGTTTGTTTCTCCATTGCTGTGACAAAACATTCTGACCACTACCAACTTGGGGAGGAAAAGGTTTACTTATCTTACATCTTCCAAGTCACAGTTTATCAGGGAGCCCAAGGTAGGAACTCAGGGCAGGAACCTGGAGGCAGGAGCTGGAGCACAGGCCATGGAGGAACACTGCTTACTGGCTTGCTCCCCTGGCCCCTGCTCAGCTTGCTCTCTTATCCAACACAGGCCCACCTTCCCAGGGGTGGCACTACCCACAGTGGGCTGTGCCCTCCCACATCACACAACAATCAAGAAAATGCCCCACAGACATGGCCACAGGCCAGTCCAATGGAGGAAATTCCCCAATTGAGGTTCCCTCCACCCAGGTGTGTCAAGCTGACACTAAAGCTATCCAGCACACCCTCCCATTCACAATGGCCTCAAAACAAATGAAATATCTAAGAATCAACCTAATCAAATACATTAAAAATCTCTACAATGAAAATTTTTAAATCTTTAAAGAAGAGAAAGACACCAAGAGATGGAAGAAGCTTCTGTGCTCATGGACTGGTAGAAATAATATTCTGAAAATGGCCATCTTACTTAAAGAAATCTACAGATTCAATGCAATGCCAATCAAAATTCCCATGATGTTTCTGTTCATCACAGAGCAAAACAAACAAACAAAAAATCCTATGGTAAGATTCATATGGAATTACAAAAAAATGAATTCCAAGGAAACAAAGAAATGGCTGAATGAAGTAATGGACAAGCAGGGTATGAAACTCAATTCAGTAAAGACTTGGGTCAGGTGTGGTGGTGCACATCTTTAATCCCAGCACTCAGGAGGCAGAGGCAGGTGGATTTCTGTGGGTTTGAGGCCAGCTTGGTCTACTACATAGGGGGCTGGCTGGGGTTACAGAGAGGCCCTGTCTCAAAAAAATAAATAAAGATTTACAATCACTAAGGAATACTTGAACCTGAAATGAAGGAAGAAATGAAAAATTCAATAGCCTAATTGAAAAAAAAAAACCCAACAATTTAAAACCTCACCACGAGACTAGATCAGTGACAACACAGAATATTAAGGCTTGAAGGCAGGTTGGAAAACCTGGATCACTCAGTAAGTGAAAATAATACAATAAATGATCAAACAAAAAGAAATGTTCCATGCCAAAGCACTAGTAAAAGCCAACAGTAAAATTCAGGCTTTATCTTCTACACTGATATGAAATTACTCTAAAATTCAATACAGTGACTGTCACCCTGAGGTGCTTTTAAAACAAGTTGGATAATCATTTCCTCCTCTATGTAATGAGGTGACACTAAAAAAGAAGTGAATAGGAGGGGAGACGTTACCTTAAGGGACTTGGGATAGCATAGCATGGATAACAAGAAAGAACAGAGGAGGAATTCTATAGGTGGAAATATTTAGGAGGGAAGAAGGAAGGGGGTTGAGGAGAATAATATTTGGATATGGTAGGATTAGGTAGGATAAAGGGACTATAAAGAAACCACTGGTAAAGAGAACAGCACACCTGTGCAATAGTGGCTTAACTGCTCAGAGGGTAACTAACTTCCCTCTTGTTGAAGACCCAGTAAAGGGAGAAAGCAGGAGGGCAGACAGTGTGTGGTACTGTAAGACTAGCTAACAATGCAGGATGGGAGGTAGTAAGCCTTTAATGACAGGAGCATATTTCTGAAGGCTTACTAAACAGACATAGCAGGAAACTGTGGGGTCTCTCCCTCCCCACATTGGTCGTTGGCCACCGGTCCACGAGGACAAAGGGAGCAGGAATGGGGTCAGGATGTCCAGTGAGCACTGACGGAAGAAAGCCCTCCCGGGGAGGCAGGTTCAGTGATACAAAAAGCTCCAGACTCAGTGAAACAGCTCCGTTTATTCAGTGGGATGTTAGGGAAAATATAGTGTGGAGGCAGCAGCCAAAGCTTCAGCTGATAGGTGCTCATAGTGTGCTTTATTTACATGTGGCAGTAGGCTCCGATCGTCCGACTACTGGGCAATGCCTGATTATCATATAGAAAAAACCTGGGGGTAGTTTTTACTCCAGGTAATTATGCCAAAGGTCATGTTCCAAATGAGGCCAAGCATCCATGCTTGGCGGCACTTCCCAGGTAAGTCAGGCAGGAAGCTCCTGCTGAGAAAGGAGCCAACCTTAACAGCAGGGTTCCCCAACAGGAAACTTCTTTCTAAACACCTATGCTCATGCACACACACAAAAGGTGCCCCCCGGCCTTATTCAGTCTCTCTTTACAGTGAACAATAGTGGACACAGAGACTAAGTGCAGCCCAGAATGCAGTATATGAGCAATAGATGTAGACGCAGACTGAAACAAGTCACTGATACTATGCTCTCTATGAATCAGAGAACACTGAGCAAGAGGAAGCGGCAGAATGGAAGAGCTGGAAGAGAGGGAGAGGGTCTAACAATACAATCCTCTGGTCTCAGTACAAAAAATGTAATAATTAACTTGCATCAGATTTAGTGCTCTCCACTGGGTCTGAGCAAGGCCAGCCCCATCAACAATCAGGAAACAAGGGGGCTTCAGAGTGATAACTTGTCTCAAAATCACTACGAAAGGGAGAAATTAGTTGAGGAAGTTAGGACAAACATACAATTCAATTAGTTGAGGAAGTTAGGACAAACATACAATTCAAGTAGATGATATGAACAGAAATTCTCATGAGGCAAATTTGTATCAATTCCCATGAGAAAGAGAAAAGATAACACACATTCTCCATGTACTCACAAAAAACATTGTTTTATGTCAAGAGAAACCACATTTGGTTGATGTGTTCTGCACAATCTACTGTGCTTAAATGTTGAGCTTTTGTTTCTAAGATAGTGTCTCTTCTAATATTTCCACTTCAGCATGAATTTCTCACTGACTTTATATAATGGCTTCCATGGGCTTAAATGTACATTCTTACAAGCCTGGTATACAAAAGACAAGTGGAGAACCACAGACGGAGTCTACACAGCTGTGCTCGACAGCTTTAGTCTCAACTGGGTTGAGGGACCCTCAGCTGGGGAATTTCCTCCATAGGACTGGCCTGTGGCCATGTCTGTGGGGCATCTTCTTGATTGTTAAGTGATATGGGAGCCACCCCTGGGCAGGTGGGCCTGTGTTGCATAAGAAAGCAGGCTGAGCAGGGGCCAGGGAGCAATCCAGTAAGCATTGTTCCTCCATGGCCTGTGCTCCAGCTCCTGCCTCCAGATTCCTGCCCTGAGTTCCTACCTTGGGCTCCCTGATGAACTGTGACCTGGGAGATGTAAGCTGAATAAACCCTTTCCTCCCCAAGTTGGTAGTGGTCAGAGTGTTTTGTCACAGCAATGGAGAAACAAACTAGAACAACAGCAAACATCCACTTCCTCACTGATACATAGAAGACACAAGTCAGTCCTCAGTAGAACTGCGTATCACTCTGTTTCTACATCTATCCACCACAACAGAAACATTTTCAGTATTACAAGTCACAAGTTCATGAAGAAAGATGGCCATAAGAGAAAAACAATGGGAAACAAACTCTCCAGACAACATTATCGAAAGCAAATAAAGGCTTGTAGGAGCACAATACAACATTTCTAGGGGTAAAAATGGATGTGGCCAGTAACTGAGGACATATTCACTGGAGGCCTGGTCATTTCCCTCCTTTTCACTTTTCTAAGTTTCTGTTTCAGGGACAATAATCAGCTCCGACTTCACCTTCTGCTTGAGGACTTGCTTTAACAGGCAGCAATAACCTACCTACAGCTGTCACTCCCACACCCACAGGCAGAACACCTCAGAAAGCAGAAATGCCTCAAGCCCCCATTTTGTAATAACTGAGACTACAAGAACTATACACTCAAAGTGCCAAAAAAGTGAGCGTCTCCATTCCTGTTTCCATGAGGTCTTCTCTGTAGTCAAGAATGGATATTTTTGCAACAACGGTTAAGAATGTGCTGTAGAGACTCTGGTCTGCTGGTGAATGATGACAAAATGACTGAAGGCAAAGGACAAAACTCTCAGGTAGAGAAAGGTGAGTTTAATTCTAAGAGTGGCTATTTATACTTAATGAACAGGGTCAACCAAGGATACAGCTTGCAAAACATAAATCAAACAAAGTTCAAAGTAAAGTGTTGTTTTTCTTTGCTGTTACTAACCAAACCCTTTCCAGAGCTCCAATCCATGAGAAAAGAAAACACAATCCCATCCCCTATTACTCTTACTATCCCAAAGCAGTGTTCGGCCCTTGACTGGGAGGTGGTGTTCCGTCAACGTCCAAAAATTCAAGAGACTCTATCTTGTCTTTGATTCACCTTCTGAAGAACTGAGCTCCATCATGACCCCTTTCTTGTTGATCAAGGTTTTGGAACATAAGACCGACTACAACAGAATGACTCTGCGAAATCACTTGGTTTCAGGAGGACCTCCGTCAGACTATAAGCAATAGAGGAAACAGCAATTATTGATAAAAACAGAATAGAATACATTGTGCTAAAAATCTTAAGTTGATTAAATGGATTTAGCTTTCCCAAACCATTGCAATGCCCTCCAAGAGATTTTGACCAGAAATACCTCTTAGTTGACTAGAAAAATTATGAGTAATATCTGCCTGCAATTTCAATATCTCCTGGGTCATATTACCATGATTTAACAAATGTTCTTTAACCCAGTCCCAAGGGGATGTCATTGAATTCCAGTGTACTGGTGATCTTCCCACATAACTACAGCAGATTCCAAATCTGTAATTTCAGTATTGAGAATACTATCAATATATCTTTAAGAATTCCATAATTTCTCAGAGTCTGAGTTCCATTGTTGCACAAAATGTACAGTCTGAATACTTTGATGTAGGGTAACTCCAGCTGTTGCAGCTGTAGCAGTAATAACAATAATCCCTAGGACAGCTGCAATGGTGAGGAAAATCATTCTTTTGGTTCTGTGTTTTACATTTTCAAGAATATGATAAAGCATACCCATCGAGGGTGATTCTTCCCAAGGCTGATCAAGCTTCACAGGCATCCAAACTCCCACACGAGCATGGAGTGTGTATAAAGTCTGTGTAGTATAATTAAGTGGAACAGTGGAATTTATGCAGTCATACAGAGCACAATTCTCACAGTTAACACATCCTTTTGTTTGAGGCATTTAGTCAATCCAATCATTAGCATGTAAGGTAATCAATCACAAGCTATATTATCAGAACCCCCCCCCCAAAAAAATAAGGAATCTGTGGGAAATGCACCAATGAACCTATATCTTCTAACTCACCCTGGGAACCTAATTGGAATCCTGGGCTGAGAATGTTTTGAGAAACTTTGCCTCACAGACTTTTTTATGTATGAAAATCATTTGGTGTCCATGTCATCCTGCAAGGAACTTTAACTCTGTGGTGTGGATTTGAAGCCCATGGTTTGACTTCCTTCGCAAGTTCCTGTTACTAGTGTTATTTCTCCCTGTGTATTCATTGGCAGGAGCATGAAGATAGACAAAGTAAGCTCAGAAGACAAGGTCTCCCTCAATGCAAGTGCAAATACAGTGAATACTCATTGAAGATTAGAATTCACAATACTGTACCAAAAGCTAATTTTGGGGAAGGTTTTTAAATAACCTTTACCCACTAGGACTATTTGGCAGAGTGATTAAGACCACACTCTGGGGCTAGAGCGATGGCTCAGTGGTTAAGAGCACTGACTGCTCTTGAAGAAAACCTGGGTTCGAGTCCCAGTTCTGACATGGAGGCTAACAACCATCTGTAACTCCAGTTCCAGGGGATCTGAGGCAGTTTTCTGACCTCCATGGGCTTTGCACAACACAGGTACACTTACATACATGCAAGCAGTACACTCATGCACATAAAATAAAAAGAATAAAGAAAATATTTTTAAAAAATACCACACTCCACACAGTGTTCTATACCACTTAGCATGGGTCATTATGATCTTGTGGCCTACACTGATTGAAAAAAAGGAAAAAAGAAAAAAAATCCACAGTACTCTTCTATAATATTCTTTGATGCTACTCTGAAGTTTATAAAAAGTGAGTCATTGCTTATATCTCAGCAAGCATGTTTGTACTAGTAACAATTTGTATGAACTCATTATCCTGAGTTTATTGAGCGTGTTCTATGTGGTCTCACAATGTGAAGGTTCTTTCACAGGGAAACTTGCACAGAGTGATGAGTCAATAGTATGCTGACAGGTAGACCCTGAGATTCCTATAGTCACTGTGAGAATTCAGGTCTTAACACCCATGCTTGTATTTCTTCCTTTGGTTTATCTACATTGATTTAAAATCAATTGCCATGATAGAACTAAGTGTATGGATGTGAGGACACAGAAAAGAAGGGTACAGATGTAGCTCAGAAGGAAGAACATAGGTAGCTTTGGTTTTCGCAATGTCTGTAACATTTTTCATAGTACAATATGATGGCTTCTCATATCATGCTTGCTGATCAATTTAGGGCAAAGGGCACACATGCACACACTGGGTGTGTGGAGGGATGAGTGCATATACTGAACTTTTTAAGCTATGAGTATAACGAATTCCTCTTTCCAATACTTCAGAGATAGAAAACACATATGTTATATATAATTCCATTTTATTACAGTATGTTATTTGTATGAGAAGGTGTGGATGTACATATTTGTCTTTTTATCAGAGCATGTTGTACATTTCTCTGGAGGCCTCTGGTACCCTCTCCCTATTTCTTTTTACTGTAACATCTTTCACTGGGACCTAGAAATCAATTCAGCTAGGCCGACTGGATCAAAGCAGTTGAGGTATGAAGCCGTCTCACCCTCCTTGGTTCTGAGATTCCAAGTGTACACAACTATGAAGAACTTTTTGTTTGGGTGCTGGGGATTCGACACATAGCCTCATACTTGTGTACCCAGTATTTTACAGTGTGAGTTATTTCTAAAATCCTCCAAAACATCTTTTCCCGTGTTTCTATTGATAATTTTAGGTAGTAGTAATATTGATAATGCCAATTGGAGACTTGTATTTTAAGTGAAGAGAATCCTTTATACTCAATTATACCAAAGTGCTTTTAATTTAAAGAATCTAATTTAAAACCATTTTATTGAACTTTTGAGACTCATACTATACAATTTGTTGGTATGTAGATCCCCTCCATTGTCTGCATCTCCCCTTACTGCACCCTGTTGAATTTAGTGTATTCTATTATGTATATAACAAGGCCACTAGAGTCTAATTTGTGATGCCACTTCATAGATTGGAGCCCATTCGTGACTTTGATATCAGGCTGAGGAACCTGAGGGCAGACAAGCCATAGCGCATAGTGGGGGAGTCCAATACTAGTTTTCTACTAAATAATTATAATATTAAACTGACTCCAAATGACTTATTGGTAGAATAATTCACTGCTCAACTCTCAACAGAGGTTTCATGTAGCAGGTGGTGGTTAACACAGAAACCTAAAACTGGCCAATGTCCAAAAACAAAGATAAATTAAATAAGTTGATAAATATTATAGAAATTAAAGTTGAATTCTTAACTTCAATACAACAATGCAAAAGTATGAAGAACTGAAATGCTTATCAACGTCAAATGTAGATTAATAAATATAAAGAAGTTGGTCCGTTCTTACCTGGTGTTACTCAGTGATCCCTCCATGACAAGTAGCACATGATAGCTCATCTGTGCCTTTCCTATCCATCACATTTCACCTGGAGCCTAAGGATCATGTATTGCAGATATCTTTGTGAACCACACACCATTCCTTCTTAGCATGTCACAAAACCTCTAAGGAAAAGACAAAGAATCTCAGAGAAGTTGCCCAGCTGACATCTTGGAGATTGCTTAGACACTCTGCAAGACAAAGAACTGTAATAAAATTCACAGAGCTTGAAGATGACTTTCAAAGACAGTCAGGGCTTCCAGGTGTAGTGGTACATGCCTTTCATCCCAGCACTCAGGAGGCAGAATCAGGCAGATCTCTGTGATATGGAGCCTGGTCTGGTGTACATAGTGGGTTCCAAGCTGGCTGGGACTACAGGAGACGCTGTCTAAAAAAATAATAATAAAAATAAAACACACTCAAGACTGTGCACATTGTTTGAAGAGAAAACACACAGCAAAGGAAATTTGGAACAATTTCAATAAATTAACAGAACTGTCAGGTTACGAATTTCTATGCGTTAGGTTTCCAAATGGCTTGTGCCTGTAGGAAAGTCCAAAACATGTAGAGATGACATTTTCTTCTCTCATATTTAATCTTTGCTTTCTTTCATTTCACACATTGTTTTTATTATTCCTCCAAGTTTAAAATGTACATTAGGGACATTTAACCGAGTTTAATATTATTGTACTTGGATAACACTCATGAGGGCATGGTCCCACCATGCTTCTGGAATATGAATAGGTCTTTCCATATGTTTATAAATGTCTAGTGAGAGGACAGATGATTGTTTAGGGGTATCTGGCTGAAAATACCTGTGTGCCCGGGGATGAGAATGGCTTATAAGGGGATGACATGTAGTGAAGCTGGGAATGAGAGAGAGGGAGCAGGTTGCAGAGTGCTCTTTGTTTTGTCACAATGTTAAGGGCTTGAGGCCATCAAGGATTTATCATAGTATTTTTCAGAAAGTGAATTTTGAAGATAAGACAACCATGTCTCTTCAAAAAAGGCTACATATTTTGAATATATTGTTGTGATAGCTATGAGGACAAAGGGAAGTGTTGGGAACTGTGCCCTCACTAAGTCAGAAGTAGTAATCAGATATGTGTTCATCATTTGAAAAATAATGAAAGGCATTTGTACGATGATGAAAGAAGGTATAGAATTATGGAAAGCTTCTCACCTGTGTAAGGATGCAATGTGGCAGGATGAAATGTAGCTTCAGTTTCTAGAAAGAACCTGGAGACATTGCTGTTATGGATGAGTTGGACATGATTCTTCTGCCTGGACAGGATGTCAACCACGGAGCTGCTGGCTAGGAGCATGAGGCTGCCATACAGGTCATCAGTGATGGGGAACAAAGTTTCTCTTACTAAACAGCAGAATTTTGGATCTACTGGAGCAGAAGAGGACTCATAGTCAATTGCCCTGAAAAGGGTCTTGAAAATGCTCATGTGGAGCACCACCCAAGATTCCTGCCAAGTTCACAAGGAAGTGTGGAAGCTAAAACTGTCATTTTGCTCTGGCATATTTCTTAAGAGAATGAGCACAAAATTACCATAGTCATGTGACTGAAAATGTAAGCAATGGATTTGAGACATCCAAATGGGGCATCCATGTCATGGTTGGGTTTCACATGGAGCAAATTGTTTGCATAGGAGCACAACAACCCCACTCCACTCCTATCTGTACATCTGACTCACAAAGTCATGCTTTGACCCACACCTGGATATCAACTCAGAGAACCCAAACATAGCTGAAGAACTGAAGATCCCATGAAACTTCATATGCAATGTTGTGTGAAGGACCACAATGGTGGACAAGGCTATCTGTAAATTCGTGGATGGTAGTTTGGCAGAAGTATGTGTAGGAAAGGAAAATGTATAACTAGAATAGATATCCATTTCAGCAAGGATAATGGAGTGCAATTCTATGATGGAATTCCAATTTAGGCAACCAGTAACAATGTTGCTGTCTGGTCTCAGTAGAGAATGGTCCAATTTGGGCTCTGAATGATGGAATTCTCTGTGCACAGTTTAGCACAAAGCTCCAGATGTTGCCAGATCAGGCTTGATCTGAAGAAGGCCATGTTGATGAGCTTATGCATCAATTCTATATCTGCCAGTATTGCCAATTTGTTCATAGGCCCTTTGGAAATGAAATGGATGGCGAGGGAATGAGGTTTATTATTAAGAAAATGGTAGTTCTAAGCCCAGTGTGGTGGTGTATGTCTTTAGTCCCAACGGGAGGCAGTGACAGGTGGATCTCTGTGAGTTTGAGGCCAGCCTGGTCTACACAGCAATTCTAGGCCAGCTAGGGCTACAGTGAGACCCTGCCTAAAAAAGATAAGAAAAAAAGAAAAAAGAAAATGATAGTTCTAGTTACTTCTTTAATGAACCCTTTCTCTACTGAGGTCATTTTTTTGATGAGCATTAACATGGGACACAATTATCTTCACATCTTTTGTCCAGTTGGAGTTATCTATCCACTTGTCTTTACATCAAATATCTTTCTACTCAATTTTCCAGGTATGTTTCTTCAAAGCTTCTGAATGTGCAGCTAAACCACTGGTTTAGCTCATGAGTCAGTTAATGATCACACACTTCTGTGCATTTCTCTTTCCAGGAGAAATGCATGACCATGAACAGTGCTGGAAATTATGATCACTGTAAAGAATTAACTTCACCACTCTCCTTTAGAAATGGGACAGACACATACTAAAAAGCTACAACTCTCCACTTGGGGGTCACACTTGCATAGCATATAAAATCATCAGTGACGTAGGTACTCAACTAGTGAGACCTAGGTGCATTCTTGGGGAGAAGTGCATTTTAGGAGTTATAGCATCTATAGGCAATTTGCTAATTTCTTCATGTAACTTAATATGACCTCAGAACCTATTTGTCCCCTATCCTAAGTACCACTTCCATTGGATGATGAACTGCTACTGTGTATGTCCAAGTTTATGACTTGTTGGGTGGGATAGCACGCAGATCATGATAGGAGCTTAGCCAACAAGGTAGTGTGTTGACATCTACTGAACAATACAGCAGGCACAATAGGGGTGTATTAGATATTTTTTCTGCTGCTTTACCATGACCAAGGGAATTTACAGGAAGAAGAGTTCATTGGAGCTTATGATTCAAGTTTCCAGAGAGATTAGTCTGTCATCGAGGGCAGGCCTGGTGAAGTGGACAGAGCAGGGACAGAAAGCTAAGTGCTTACATCTTCAAGCAGGTATAGGAAGCAGAAGGTGACTGGAAATTCTGCAAGGTGTAATAACTCTATAGGCCTTCCCCCAGTAACTTACTTCCTATAGCAAGGTAACACCTTCTAAGACCTCCAAAAACAGTGCCCCAAACTTGAAACAAAATTTCCAAATGCTTGGAGCATATTGAGGACATTTTAATTAAAACAACCTCATTCCACTCCCTGGCCTATGTAGGTTCACAACCATACTAAGTGTAACACACATTTAGCCCATCCTTAAATGTCATCATATTCTTTATCAGTCTCAATACTATTAAAATGTACACAGTCCAAAGTCTCTTCTGTAACTCAAGACTTAACTGTAAGTCTTTGTAAAAAATCAAAAGAAAAAGTACATATTCTCAACATACAATGGAACTGAATACACATTCCCATTCCAAAAGGGAGGAATGGGGGCATAGTTAGGAAATATTGAGTCAAATGAAACTGAAAACCAGCATGGCAAACACTAAATCCAGTAGCTCCATATCTGACTTCTGGGGCTTACATCCAAGGGTCTTAGATGGTGCACCCCTCCTGCTTTGCTGTGTGCAACATACATCTCTCTCTAGGGCTGGCACCACTCCCTGTATGCAGCTCGCCTTGGCAGATATCTCACAGGTCTGGCATCTTCAACATCTTCTTGTGTGTCTTCATTGCCAACCATGCTTCACCTTCACAGTTTTATGCAATGGCCTGTTGGGGCATTTTTTTTTATGCTGGGACAGCCATGCTGCACACAATCTGGCTTCGGTGGCTCTCTGTATACACAGAGCAGAAGCTGAAGACACATTCACTGTACACCAGTACCATATCAATGACACTGTCAAGTTCAGCAGCCTTACTAGTGTGGACTCTGGACAGCTTCATTAACATTACCAGCAACTTTTCTATGCTGTGGTGTTCTAGGAATAGAAAATCTTTCAGACATTTTCCTTTTACAAGTTGGAAGCTTAGCTATGCATGGCCTTTGACCTGAAGATAGTGTTTGCATTATTTAAGTGCAAATCTCTAGGCCTCTCCTTAAGCACTTCAACCTCTTTATCAAAGAGATCCTCTCCTTCAGCAGTGCCTTGGCTCCAAAATAATCTTCGTAGTGCTTTTTTTTCAATGAAAACTGTGCTTTCTGCATTTATTTATGACCTACTTGCTCTTTTTCACAGTGGATCTGCAAAATATTCACCATAAATGGTCACACAAACATTTATACATTTGGCTGTCTTAAAATTCCCTCCATCAAAAAAATTAGTCCATGACTCTTCAAGTTAGCCTCATGTAAGCTTTTATGCTGTGGGTATTATCTAGATAGGCTCTTTGCCAAAATTTCCTAGTTTCTACTTAAGTCCTTTATTGCCCTCTGGAACTACTTTGCTTTCAGCCCTATCTTCCATGGTCCTATTAAAATGGCCCATTAATCTCTGTATAATAGTCTGACTTCCTCCATTTTGTGTAACACTTCTTGGTGATCAATTCCAGACCCTACCTTGACTGGGGCCAGAAGATCCAGGAAGAACTGAGGAACACACATATATAATCCTGGGAGGCCCAGTTGAGGCTTATCTGGCTTTTGTGACTGCTTATCTGGCCACTGTAAGTGCTTGCTTGCTCACCTATAGGAACAAACATGTGACTGCTTGTCTTTGAGTAAATCTTGTACCAAGAGACTTTACCTTTTGGGCTTTACTTTTAAAAGCTCCGTCCTCTCCCATTTAGTGTGGCATTCTCTAAATTGGCTCAGAGAGTGCAGTCACTGTCAAGCTAAATATGTCCAGCTAAAATTCCAGCTGATTCAGATCTTTTTGAGTCTGAGTGGTCTTGTCCCAGTTATCTTGAACTCTGTAACATTTGCTTATAGCAATCAATAGATTTTCTAGCCCAGTCTTTCAAAGTTTTCCACATTCTGCCAAAAACACAGATGGTTAGGATCTTCAAGGTGAACAGCCTACTCTCTGGCACAAAATTCTGTATTGGTTACATTCCTGTTACTGTGATAAAACACTGTGACCAATGGAACTTATAGGAACAAGGGCTTATTTGAGCTTACTAATCCAGGTTCCAGAGTGATTGGAGTCTGACATGGAAGAGAGGCATGGTGAGGGGCCAGAGAAGGAGCAGAAGGGTAAGTATGTACATCTTCAAGCAAGCACGGGAAGCAGAAAATGACTATAAATCTAGGAAGGCTTAAGAACTCTCTGCTGAGAGTGGTTGCAAATGCTTTTAATCCCAGCACTTGGAAGGCAAAGGCAGGCAGATCTCTGTGAGTTCAAGGCCAGCCTGGTCAACAGAGTAAGTTTCATGCCAGCTGGGGCTACAAGGAGACTCTGTCTCAAAAAGACAAAAAAAATGGGGTGTGGTGTGGATGGACAGATGGCTCAGCAATTTAGAGCACTGACCGCTCTTGCAGAGGACCTGGTTTGATTCCATGCACTCACATGGCAGCTAACATCTGTCTGTAACCCCAGTTTCAGGGAATCCAACACTCTCTTCTGACCTCTGCAGGCATGGATGACATGGGTGCACTTACACACATGTATTCAATACACATAAAATAAAAATAGTAAAATATAGTAAATAAAATATTTTTTTAAAAAAAAACTCTATAAGCACGCCACCAGTGACATGCTTCTGCCAGCAAAAACAAATCTTCTAAGATTTCCCAAGGCAGCACCACAAACTGAAGACAAAATGTCCAAATACTTGGAGCCTATGGGGGACATTCTTATTCAAACCATGACAGTGGGTGAAGAATTGTCCTACAAATGGGTAATAGTTGTTTAAAGAGAACTTCTTGACAAGGCTCAAACTCCCAAGCTCTTCAGACATTATTCATATAAGGAGCTGACCAAAGGTTCCAATCAGGTTCAGGGTCAAACATTAAACATCAAACAATTTAGGGTATGTTGAATCATATGGTGTACATTTCAGGATAGCATGCACAGCAGTATGGAACTCTTACAGAGACATTTCTCCACTGTTTTAGGAACACTCAAAACTAGCCATATGTTTAGGCATTTGGTGCGTGGTTTGGAGTAACATGCCCGAGAGTAATGTGCTGCCTCCAAAATCCAAACAGGTACACTCAGTGCTCTACCTTTTATTTGGTAGTAGGAGAATATAGGTGCAAGGGCTTATCCTAGACACCAAAAGAAATATCTCTGCATGTCCCAGACCACTACATTCCTATAAACTTCACTGATCTAGAAGGCCCTTAAATTTGAATAAGATTTATTTCCCATCATATGACCTGCATATGCTTTAGTGAGTCCAGAGTGGTTGGTAACTTCTCCCATCATACAATGAGCATAAGTTTTTCAATATGAAGTAACAATGTGGTACCTCGTGGAAGACACAAATGATCAAAGTACCTGTAAACCATGTTAATACATCGGAATACAGAATGAATACATAGTTGATGTGGAACAATTTCGGGAGTCATGCTTGCCATAAGCATTGGAAATTAGGAGAGTGTCACTTTAAGAGCTTCTGCGCTCTCTGCTTCAGCGGTCAGAGCTGACAGTCTGTACCTGTATGATAAATCACATCTTCTGGAAAGTTTTGGTTCAGTCTGTGGGCACTGGAAGCTGCAGCTTCGTGCTGTATCCATAGTAACCCTTTTGTTTCTGTTAGGAAAATTCACCTGGGTAACCCAAACTCCGGGCCGGATAAAAGGGACCTGTGGGACCCCTCAGTAGAATCTTCTTCCTGGAGAGCTCTCTCCTACCTATAGCTGCCTTTCTGTAAATAAAGTCTTGCAAAATTCAGACTACTGTCTGAGTATCTTTCTTGTTGAAGACCCAAGCCTGATGGGCTTGGGGGGCGTTTGACAAATGGTGCCCAATGTGGGGCTTGAGGGGGTCCGAGGAGAGACCCCCTGAGGAGAAATCTCAAACTCAGGTGAGTATGAAAAATCAGGTAAGTATAATGAACTTGGGCAAACCTTCTTTCCATTGTGCAGAGGAGAAAGCCGAGTGCAAATGTAAGCATAAAGCACTGGTTCGGACTCTACGGGTAAGAGTAGATAGTCTTCAGAAATGTGTTGTAATCTTAGAAAAATGTTTAGAGGCAAAAATAGTCACCTGCAATGCAGTTTCTAAGACTTCAGACTCAGGGACTGTACAGGAGTCTGCTGATTCTGTGAGATGGGACAATGCTGTCCAGGAGAAGCAGCTAGCACTGGACAGACAGCTACGGCACATGCAGGAACAGATAAAGTCATTGGCAAAGCACATAAGTTTTGAACAAAAGTTGCCTCTTAAAGGCACTTTTAAGTCTCCTGGTCTTGCAGGTTTACAGCCCCCAGAGAGAAAGGATGAGCCTGTAAGTGCTAGGGCAAACAATCCCTCTCTTTTGTCTCATCCCTTGGCTCTGTCACTCTTACAAAGGCTTGTGCAGCATGCCGCTGAGAGGGGAGAGGATATAGCAGGATTTCATGGTTTTCTACTTATGGAACAAGATGATGGACAGGGAAATAAATTTAGGATACATTGTCCTTTCTCAGGAAAACAATTAAATGACCTGAAAGTTGCCTGTGAGCAGTATGGACCTAAAGCTCCTTATACTCAGGACATGTTAGACTCTCTGACTACTGAAGCTTTGCCTCCTAATGATTGGAAGCAAATGGCCAGAGCCTGTCTTTCTGGAGGTGAATACTGTGTATGGAAGTCAGAATTTGAAAACCAATGTCAGGTTTTTGCTGACCTTAATAGGGTTCAAAATATTCCTATTTCTTTTGAGATGCTTGCTGGTAAAGGCCAATATAGAGACACAGAACAGCAGATGAGAAACTTTAATAGTGCTGCATATGCACAAACTCATGCTGCAGCAAGAAAGGCTTGGAATAAGCTGCCACAGTCTGGAAGGCAGACTGAGAGCTTGACTAAGATTAGACAAGGTCCTGAGGAACTTTACTGAGAGTTTGTGTCTAGACTTACACAGGCTGTAGAAAGGCTTGTCAGTGACAGCAATGCAAGATCTGTCTTAATTAAACATTTAGCTTATGAAAATGCTAACTCTGCATGTCAGGCTGCACTCAGGTATTCTAGGAAGGAGAGCAGCTTGTCTGACTATATGACACTGTGTTCTGATATCAGGCCTTCCTATATACAGGAAGTAGTCATAGCCGCTGCAGTACAAAACAGACCCATGAAAGACATGGTCTCACAACAACAAAGTAAGAAACGATGTTATGGGTATGGACAACTAGGACATGTAAACAGATGCTGCCCTCATGGCAATTCTGTCTTCAGTCAGAAGAGGGGTCCTAAAGTCTGCCCTAGATGTAAAAAAGGCAGACGCTGGGCAAATGAGTGTAGATCAAAAATAGATCTCCACAGAAATCTTCTCTTAAAAAGCGAGAGGAGAAACCAGTCTCAGGCTGTGCCTGAGAGGCTCCGTAACACTGCCTTTCAACATGATTCTCAGGCCCCGGTCTGGTGGGCATCAACAATGGTTGCCATTCCTAACTGTAATAATATACACATAGAAGCTTTGGCAGCAAAGTTTCTTGGTCCTCTGCCTCCTGAAATCTCCACAGAAATCTTCTCTTAAAAAGCGAGAGGAGAAACCAGTCTCAGGCTGTGCCTGAGAGGCTCCGTAACACTGCCTTTCAACATGATTCTCAGGCCCCGGTCTGGTGGGCATCAACAATGGTTGCCATTCCTAACTGTAATAATATACACATAGAAGCTTTGGCAGCAAAGTTTCTTGGTCCTCTGCCTCCTGAAGGAAAGAGTGTGGCAGATGTTTGTGTAAATATTGTAGTGTTTGCATGATGTATACTATGATTTCTGAAAACCTAGGCTGCTGGGTATAGGCTGAAAACGTAAGAAGATGACTCAGGGCAGAAACTGGTCCTTTCTGTTCAGACTCATGCTAGTTCGCACAAACTTCTGTTCTCAAGAATTCTCCAGGTTCAGACTGACCCTCTCACCCTGTGAGAAGAACTGAGAGCAGCTTGCATGTTTTAGTGCCTTGGCATACAGGATTTTCTTTGGTTAAAAAGGCTTCCACCTCAGGGGTCGGTCTCCTTGGGTTCCTAAAAGGGGGACCTACTCTGGATTGATCATATGAATAACCCATGGAAACAGGCATATTGTGATTGATATAATACAAAACAGCTAGTTAGAGAGGTGTTCAGGATGCTGACCAGGGCTGTCCACAGTGATGCTTTGGATGTAAATCAGGCGTGCCCATGCAATGTCGACACTGTGCCTTTTGCAGATCTGCGTTGGGTCTCATTCCTAACATGTTTTGTTTCAATTCAGTTTGATGGTATCATTTAACAAATTTCTCTCAGTCTGAGCCTGGCACGGCTCTGTGTGGATGATATGTGAAAAATGGCAGTTTTGGAACTTGTCTTTCTGTGTTCTTTCCCGAAAGCACATGTTGGTGGCTCAGGTATGTGAGGAGTATCCTAAACTGGTAGCTTGTGGCAGAAGCCGCTTGTGAGGAGTCGTGGAGCTACAGGAAGTTCGTGGCAGGAGCTACAAATCTATTTTGCTCTTTTCCAGGTTCCATGAGTTTGCAAAAGACATCAAAAATAAAACAATATTGTGCACACTGTGAAATTTAACAATTTGGCCACTGATATCAGTTATTAATTGTTCTTTGCCCTGTTTGTCTCACTTTGAATGTTATGGTTGTGTCTCCATGGTTACCTGTTGTCACCTTATTGTTCCATGGATCTGTTTTATGTTGCCTTGACAACCTATGTTTGTGTTACTCTTGAATGTTTTAAAACTAAGGTGTGTGTCCTCCCTCTCTTGTTGTTTTGTTTGTTGTACGTTACCTTGGACACCTGCTTGGTACATATGTACCTCTTTTGCACCACAGGGCCCTTGGCCTATACATTTCAGAGGACAAGAAAAAGACACCTCTGCTTTTGCTGCCATCACGATTGCCTTCCGCCCTTGCTATTTGCTTTGTAGGTTATTCCTCCTTCATTGGTTAACAGTATTCTTTTCCCAGGTCTATATGACGACTCCAGCATATACTGCAGGAACAAAGTGTGATATTCAGTGCACAGGAAAGAACTGATTTTATGAACTTGCTTGAGAAAGTTTGCCCTTGGTTTCCTCTTGTACAGGTTCTTTTCATACAATAGGACTTTGTCCTCCTCCAATGCTTAGCAACTCTGTTGCTAGACTTGCTGCTGCAATTACATTTCTGCTACTTGTTCCCCTCTCCTTCATCTTTATGCCTGGTACTCAAAGCTTATCAGAGTAGGTGTGTGGCGACAATATGGTGTCCCGGGAGAAGTTTCTTGGGATACTGTATATAATCCGTTAGCAACTTGTACTGCATCTTCCATGTCTCCATTACAAAAGGTTGTGTGGCAGACAACTGCTGCGGGAGAGGATGTGTCAGGCCTCATGTCCATCCTGGAGCCTAACAATGATCGGGATATTGGAGATACTCTGTTTCAGCTTCATAGGCTTATTCCTAATCAAGTATGGTAGATGGATGTTCCTAAATGTGGACAGTTATGCTGTGTTCCTGTTACTATACATATCTTTTCTGGTTTTCTCTTTGCCTCTGCTCTTACTGGTGAGAGTCCTACATGGTTCCTCACTCACTGCATTCATTGCTTTTCAGCACTAGGAACTCCCAAAAGCTCATCAACGGATGATGGTCCTGGGTGTAATTCTCGCTCATTAAGGTTAACTTCAAGTCATGTCTTTGCATTAAGCTGTTTTTGTCCTGTTTGTTTCCTGGTACCTTGGAAACCTCTCTTGTGTTGTGGGAACCCCCTTTTTGGTATTCTCTCCATGGCAACAGTATCATGGGGTGTATTTGGTTTTATGTTACCTTGGTTACTTAAAGTGTGTTGCTAAGGTCACTCTTATGTTTACAGGAACTTCTCTGTTAATGATAACGCTTTCCCTGCCTACGGTGTTGCCACATTATTGAGTTACATTTTCCTTGGTTTTGTCTGTTTTCTGTTGCCTTGGCTATATCTCTTGTGTTATATAGAGTTCTTTTTATGCTTGACCTGTGTATAGGCCTTATTGTTCTGTTTCCAGGTCCACTGATCCTGCTGTCATTTATGACCGTGACTTGCGCACCCACCTGTTATATGCATCTTACCTCTACGTATGTGTCATGTATCTACTCCTTCCCTCTTATGTCCTCATATGTACACAGAGCCCACTATTGTAGTTCCTACTGTTCCTATTTTGTTCCCTTCTTATAGTACTGGTCAGTCCAGTTTTCCTGACAATGAATGGCGGGATTTAAATTGTACTTACTTCATCACTACTAAAATTCTGTACTTTGGAGTTCCTCCTTGCTATCCTCTAACATGGTGACATTATGTTGTTCCAACAGGTAGATACAATTGTAGCCCTCCAGATGTGTTACATTTCTCTGATCAGTCAATAGGTTCCACTTGGACTACATAAAAGACTCCAGAATGTGACAATGTGTTCTTCTGCTCTGGTTTCTGTATGGCAATCTTTGTTATGACAGGATTATGAAGACATGCTAGTCCCTAAATCGATTGGAGCCCTTTGGGTAATTGGCTACCAGAATGTATGGAGTCTAAGGACTTTGTTTTTGAATGTGATTCAAAACATATCATTCGAGTACATGGAGGCATAACAACTCCTCCATACATGTGCGACAGTTGTTGGCCGTTTGCATGCCAGTGACCTTCTTTGATGTAACTTTTTGTATGTTTTCCAACATTCTCCTTTGTTACAGTCAAAAGTCACACTATTACAGCTTGTGTGCACTTTCCTCTAGCAATCTTAATTAGACATGTGGTCATTCAGGACATAAACTTAACTTGCCAAAATTGTCATTTGTATACTCGTCTTAATAACTCTATAGCCTTTGCTCCTGCACTTGACAAAATTCTTTATGGATTCCTGTGACAATGCATCAGTCCAGGGAATGCAGTCCTGCTCAAGGATTGATTCTGGGAGTTTTCAAAAGATTGCTGTGGCATGGTAAACGCATGATTGGTCTGATAATTGCTGCTATTTTAGGTCTTCTTGCCTTGGCTGCTACTGCTTTACACAGCAGATGTCAATGGGTAGGCTGTAAGGTCTTAAAATGACAAAAAAACAGTACAATATGTATGTAATTGGTGTTCTACTCAAACAGGCTGCTGACTTTATTCTTTCTTTCCTTCATTTTCAAACACAGAACGTAGCTGCGATTACACACTGGCCTACATTAGACTATGACTTACTGACATATAACAATACCCTGACCTGATCACGGTTTACTTCCCTCTCTTTTCCAACCTTTCCTTCGGCTTTCTCCACAGGGTCAAAACAATATAAATTATGCTCCTGGCAGTTTCCAGTCACCGTTACCAAACTCACTGTCCATTTTACCATGTGTTAACTCTTGCCCTCTTTGTTTTAAATTTCTTAACCCTGGATGGCCAACGTTGCTCTGCAGCTGATGGATTGTGGCATTCTTCTTCTTCCACAGATTATGCCAAAGTCTAACAGATGGATCCTTGTATGGGACTCTGACATGGACCAGATCCTGTCCTCATTTGGGGGAGAGGGCATGTTTGTGTTTTTTCCACAGGATGCTGACAGTGCATGTTGGGTACCTGAATGCCTCGTTCGCTTTGCGACATCTCCGGACTCTATGCCACCTGTGTCATCACTGCACCATCCATCATCGCATCCTGTGTTCCTAATTTTCTTGGACTGGTTTTTTGGACTCTGTTCTCATTTCCTATGGACTGTTTCCACTGCCTGGCACCCACCGTTCTCCTCTCTCAACTTTGCCTGTGATGCTGTGCTTCTCTCCATGATTCATTGATTGTTCCACATGCTTTGTGCACCGTTGTTCATACTGTACACTTTTTGTCCCCTTAGATTTCTGGTTCCCTCCACTTCCCTTCACCACGTTGGGGTCCTTTTTGTTTGCTTGGAGGGGGGACTTAGGCTCTGCCTAACCTCAGGTTGAACAGGTACCGAATTCAAAACAGGTACCGAGTTCAAAATTCACAATTCACTTCAAACCAAACTCAAAATTTAAATGACACACAATTTGGCCAAGATTCGGTTCCAGACTCTGGTCCTGCAGTCAAATTTCTCTCTCAGTGACACTGTGCCACAGTGGTATTTCCCGTTTCTTCCCCAAGGCCATGGCCAATAGACGGGAGCTTTCTGGAGGCCGATTAGCCAGGGATGGGTAAGATCCTCTCAGAGGGAAGCGGGATGCCGGCCGCCCCCAACGACTTTCACTCTGGCAGAGGACAACCTAAGACAGGCACGGTCTTTCCATCCCAGTCTTGGCATGTTCCTCATCTTTAAAAAATATAAAAAGAAAGGGGGAAATGTCGGGGGCCATGCTTGCCATAAGCATTGGAAAAAAGTAGAGTGCCACTTTAAGAGCTTCTGAGCTCTCTGCTTCAGCGGTCAGAGCTGACAGGCTGTACCTGTATGATAAATCAGGTCTTCTAGAAAGTTAGTTTTGGTTCGGTCTGCGGGCACCGGAAGCTGCAGCTTCGTGCTGTATCCATAGTAGCCCTTTTGTTTCTGTTAGGAAAATTCACCTGGGCAACCCAAACTCCGGGCCGGATAAAAGGGGCCTATGGGACCCCTCAGTAGAATCTTATTCCTGGAGTGCTCTCTCCTACCTATAGCTGCCTTGCTGTAAATAAAATCTTGCAAAATTAAGACTACTGTCTGAGTACCTTTCTTGTTGAAGACCCAAGCCTGGTGGGCTTGGGGGGTGTTCGACAGAACAAGAAGGTAGTGATGGCCTTGACAGTTGAAAGAAAATTTCTTCTAGTGGTCCTTAGAACATGAAAAGTGATAAAGCATTTGCAATACTATTAGCTTTACAAGAGTTCCTGGTTGTATGTTAATTCGCTAAAGTAAGAATATCAGTGCTGGCACCACAGCTGCAATTAGACTCATGGACTGATTACATATTAAATAAATATATGTCTACATTATCCATAAATATTCTTCACAGGCCAAATAGGATTGCTAAAGTGAGATGTTGAATCTCTCCCACCCCATGCATCTTTCAAATTCTGAATAGTGGCAATATTTTTTACAATCCCTCCAGGAATGCAAGATGATTTTGGTTTACATTTTCCCTGATACAGGAGTTTTGATCATTTTCATACCAATTTTCTAACCACAATAACCCTCAGTTCACAAGCCAAGGAACCAATGTGGGGATTATGCCGAATTCTAAGAATATTTATTCAAATTATGGACTCTGAAATAGGTACAGGGTGAATTTAAGCACACATTTTCAACATGAGTCAGACTTTGGGTGCAACTCCACTGATGACCTCAACTCCATATGCATTGGCATTAACTGGAGGGAAAGAAGGCTGTCTGTAATCTGATAGAAACAATCTCAATTCAAAGACAGTATGACAAACTTGACAAAGCCTAAGTCTCTACTTTTTCCCAATGTACAATTTTCCAACTTAAAGACTGTAGTTATATTTGGGGAAAAGAAATGGAAAAGAGTTTGATGTTGTAGCATGATACTTAAAAACACACTGTGGGGGCTGGAAAGATAGCTCAATGGTAAAGAACACTGGCTATTCTTGTAGAAGACCTGGGTTTGAATCCCAGAATCCACATGGCAGCTAACAACTGTCCATAATTCCAGTTCCAGGGGATCTGGCACCCTCTTCTGACCTCTGTGGACATTGCACCACACGAGTGCACTTACATATATGCAGGCAATTCATGAATACACATAAAATGAAAATAAACAAAATATTTTTTAAAAAATAAAAAAAAATAAAAACACACTGCTATTTTGTAGATGTAACTTGAATGATCACAGATTTTACTATTGACAGGGCTTATTAAAGCCAAAATAATAAAAAGTTAAATTTTGTCAAGTATATTTACTGGAAGGAGAAGTAAACCCCTTGACATTTAACTGACATTATGACATTTGTACTGTCCAGCTGCAATTATTTATGACGGTGACTACATCTTTCTTGTTCCTTGTTCTAGTTTGATTCTCCATTGCTGTGACAAAACATGCTGACCAATACCAACTTGGGGAGGAAAGGGTATATTTGTCTTACACCTCCCAGGTCACAGTTCTTCAGGGAGTACAAGGTAGGAACTCAGGGCAGGAACCTGGAGGCAGGAGTTGGAGCACAGGCCATGGAGGAACACTGCTTACTGGCTTGCTCCCTGGCCCCTGCTCAGCCTGGTTTCTTATGCAACACAGACCCACCTGTCCAGGGGTGGCACTATCCACAGTGGTCTGGGCCCTCCCATATCACTCAACAGTCAAGGAAATACCCCACAGACATGTCCACAGGCCAGTCCTATGGAGGAAATTCCCCAATTGAGGCTCCCTCAACCCAGGTGTGTCAAGTTGACACTAAAGATATTCAGCACATTCCTCCTTTTTTTCTTTTTTTATATTTTTATTTTTTGAGATAGGGTCTCCCTATAGCTCCAATTGTCCTGGAACTCACTATGTAGACCAGGCTGGTTGTGAACTTACAGAGACCCACCTGCCTCTGTCTCTCAAATGCTAGGATTGAAGGTGTACACCACCACGTCCTCCCTCTGATTTTTACAAATATTTACTTATTCACTATTTTTCTTGTCTATAAATTTATTGCCTGCATTAAAGTGAGTACACCCATGTTGTGCAATGCCCATGAAAGAAAGTAGAGGCATTGGATCCCCTGTAATTGGAGTTACAGATGGTTGTTAGCTGCCATGTGGATACTAGGAACTGAACCTCAGTCCTCTACAAGAGCAGCCAGTGCTCTTATCCACTAAGCCATCTCTACATCCCTGGGATTTATTTCTTTGACATTATTATTATTTTAGAATTTTAAACAATATATTTTGATTATATTTAGATGCCCATCGCTATGTCAACCCCACCCTACTACCACCACGCCTCACACTGTGTCCTATATGTCCTATTTATAAAAGCCATACAAAGTGTAATTTTTGTTCCTAAAATGTTCTCCAGTGTGGGTCTCTCCTTTCTATCCTTGACAACATGCCCAGTATCTTTCTTCTTGTATTCTTATTTGAAATTTTTGGAATGTTATCCCCCCTAAAAACCCTTCTTATTTTTGGTAAAAGACCCTGACTTCCCAATTCCTCTAAGGTATAGGAATAGGGCCTGAAGGCTTCCCTGACTCCTGGTTTCCATTCTCTTCTTTTAGTGCCAGGGCATTGGCCAATCTTCCATTCTAATATGCTGCTGTCACCATTTTCCCTCCTGAGCCTCATCCTATTACACAGTGGCCTAGGAGCCAGAGCTGACTGTGTCCTTGTGGATCAGCAGTCTGAAGTGAAGAGGGGAGAACTGTGTTTACTCCTTAGGCTTCTGAAAATCTCTCTTTTTCTGGAATTTTAACTTCAATTATCAACCAGTTTCTTTTGACCAATCTGTCTCACATGATAAGCCATTCTCTTTTGTTTGGTTTACCTTGGCAAACCTCATTTATGTACATGTATATAAAATTTGTTCAATACTCACACAGCTCTATTTCCTCATATCTGTCCAAGAAAAATTGAAAATTTTACATTATTTCAATATTAAATATTCTAAAATCAATGCATGGTCTCACCTTCAAAGATTTTGTTTGAATACATGCATATATTATACATTAAATAGATACATATATAAATGCACAAATATATATACATACACACACATATCCAGAGCACCAAGGGGTAATAATGCACTATTTTGTGAGATGTAGGACAAGGGTGTGTGATGGTTGCAAACAGGGAAGTACAGTGAAGTACATACATAATTTATGCCAATCACAATATTTTGTGTTGTTAGTAAGAGTAATTCAATTAAAATTTCTTCATACTCTGATATTTCACACACAGTGTGAAAATAAATGCAATAATCCCTGTAAGGAGAAATGGAAATTATACTGTGGTTGACAAACGATTCTAGCAAGCTTGGTGCTCCTAGGTACTCTTAGTCAATAGAGCACAGACACACACATATTTTGATGTTATATCATACCTATTTCTTTGTTTCAGAATAAAACTCACTATCTACACACAAGATAGATGCTATATTTCTGTGTCAGCAATATTGAACTGGAGAGCAAAATCTGCTCTTAGATATGTGTCAGTTACTGCAACTGAAAAAAAAATATTTGGAATCCCTGAAGTCTCAGTAAAGGAATACTAAGGGCTGTTAAATTTCCATGTATTGACATGATCAAGAGAGCTAAATTAAAATCTGGGTGGAACATTTAATTAAAAATTTGACTGGGAGCAACTGTTACTTTAGCATCTCTTCAAATTCCACTATAGAACCAGAATGACAATATTCATGCAATCAACGGAAAAATCAGAAGTCAGAGGACTCTTGTCACCTGTGGACATGTGTCCATTGGGAAGATCAGAAGGGAGAGATCTCCCTGCGTCCATGGGTTTTTATTATCTATAGTACATCAAACCTAACTCAGGCATGAATTGTGTTCAGCTCATAGGACTACATGTTTGTGTGAGATCACAGCACAGGCTTGGTTGATCTTGTAAAGACAGTCTTTCAGAGACTTAAAAAAAATCTCTACATGTATTCTGCTAACATGACATCTAGTGCTATGACCATATGTACTCCCCAAACAAGAATCTTGTCTTCTGACTAATAGTAATAGGAAAATACAACCAAAGTCTTCCAACTGGGCCTGCTCAGTACTACTGCCTAGTGATAACTGAGTTTCACTGTCAGAGTTTCATTTCTCAGAGTTTCAGGAACTGAACAGTCTTGAAACACCACTTTTATCTGTATCACATTTACCCTTCCCTTGAAATTCCCTATATTTTCCAAGATAACTACATATTAAGAAGAATTCAATTTGTATTATGTACTCTCAGTGTAAACACAGTCCCTGGAGTTTAATACAATATGTGTTTAGGAAAAGAAATGTGACCAGGTGTTTCACTAAATTTTTCCCTTTTTCCTCCCTGGGAGACCTGTGGGCATACCCTCTGATGACTCTAGGGTCTCCAGGGCCTGACATGGATTAACAAACTGACATAAGACATCCTATTTGAATTTTGCATATTTTAAATGACATTTGGAAGGGGGTGACTTACAAAAACACTGATTCTTATAGGCTCCATATTTGAAATGCATGTGCCATCTGTCTTCTGCCTCTGGTCTCTCATTTGGCAATCATCTGCACTCCAATATGTCAGTGGCTCCTGCCCTTAATGGGCTTGACTCCTTCCGCAGAGCATGGGAAGAATGTGGGACCATGGAGTATCAGAGGAACATTCAGGTCACACTCCACCCCTTCCTCTGGCTCTTACAAACTTTCTGCCACCTCTTCAGTGAATTTCCCTGAGCTTTGGAGGAGGTAGTAGATTCAGGGTCATCTCTCTTTTATCATGGTAAGATATTGACTGCTTAGACCCCCCCCATCATTCATCTTCAAGACATGGCCACTGATCTATCTCAGTGGTGTTTCCCCTACTATAAAGACAAATGGGAGTAAGTACACACACCTAAACAAACATGAATGTAAATACAAATGCCTAGAAGATATCCTAGTAGGTGTACCATATTCTTTAAACAGTATACTTGCAATGACGTCCCCACTAGAGCCTGTAGTCTTTCCTGACACAGTGGGTTGGCCTGGTCTGCAGAACCAGATGTGTGTTCTGCTCCTAGAAGCAGGCCTTATCTAATTAAAAATTTGTCAGTTGTAGGTATGTTGGTTGAGCCATTATTGCAGCAGCAGGCATTGCTTAGCAAGTCCATAGTGTGTAGTACACAGGTTCCATTGTTGAGCAGAATCATAGGGGATCCTTTTTCCCCAACAATCTCCATAGCACCTTTTGGCATTATGAAAGCCATCCATCCAGTGGCATGGAGTTTTTAGTTCTGTCTTTTCTCCAACACTCACATCATGCAATGTCTTCAGCAGCATGGCCTTACTGACCTTTCTAGTGTACAATTGACATTAGTGGCAATATCCTTGCTTAATTTGAGGACCTCTAGGACCAACACCTCATGAGGGGCAACCCACCCCTGGTACTGTAGTTTTTCTTAACAATTGTATAGTTTTGGGAACCTCTGTTTTTATCTTACTCAAACATCTTACTCAACTTGGGTGTTTACCTAAGAATCTTACAGCTATAGCTGGTCTTTGTTTCTTTAGGTGTCTTTCAAATGGATTTCACATTTGTAAAATACTCAAAGGTTAAATCAATCATAGACAAGGTCTAACACAGCATGAAAAGGTTTTATCCATTCATATTAATTGCTTTCTCCATAGTTCTTTGTTAGGTACCTGTGTCCAGAACAGCCTTTTTCCTCTGAGGGGCAGGGCCTGTTGAGGAGAATTGATTGTGGAGAGCTAGCCAAGGGGGGAGTGGCTTTCTGCACCATCTTGGACAGGAGCCATGACTGGAGCGTGTGAGAACGAATGGCCCTGCATTTACCAACCTGGAGTGAGACTATGGGCCCACGAGACATGGGCGAAAGCTAGTGGTGACTATGGGAGGGCCTTGGGAGCAATCTGGAGTGGCAGGCTCACAATCTGGAATGGTGGGCTCTGAGCTGCAGAGCAGAGCTGGGCACCTGGTGTTTGTTTCTTTGTGAGTTACTCCCCCCCCATGGTATAAATTATAATAAATTCGCATAAAAATATGTTATATGGTTTGTCTGATAGCACAAGAGACCCTGAGAGAACTCGGGTGACACACATAGACCCAGTTTGGGTTCTCTTTCCTCTCACAGCTTCCCTCTCTCTTCCCTGCATCTATCTATCTGACTTCCATATCAGAGGCTCCTCGACATCTGTTTCCCTGATACACTCACACACCATGTATCTGGGTAAGGTAAGAACAGCCCTGATCTTGAGGTTCCCCAGATCTTGGCCCCACTTGGGACTCTGGGAGTCCCCACTTTCAACCTTTGCCTCATTTCCCAAATCTTCACAAGGTGAACATCGGGACACTCCACAACTCTCCTCCAACCCTAGATGACAAGACCGTCTCTTCTTACCTTACCCTGTCCTGAAAAATTGTGGATTCCTAAGGACCCCCCACTTGGCCTGCCTGAGATCAAAACTTAAAGCCTTCCAATTAGGAACCCTCAGGAACACCACCATCCTTTGACTCATAACCCAAATCTGACCTCAATACCAATTGGACAATAGTCATTGTGATGGGTTTGAATTAAAATGTCCCCCATAGGCTCCAAGTATTTGGACATTTTGTCTCCAGACGATGGCATTGTTTTGGGAGGTTTAAGAAGGTGTGGCTGTCCTAGAGGAAGCATGTCACTGGGGGTGGGCTTAGAGAATTCTTAAGCCTTGCTGGATCTCCAGTTGCTTCTCTTGCTTCCTGTGCCTGTGTGATGATGTGAGAGCTTAGCTTCTGCTGCTTCTGCTCCAGCCACCTCCAGCCACCATGCCTCCCTGCCATGACGGACTGTAATTCCCCTGGAACCGAATTCGCATAAAAATATGTTATATGGTTTGTCTGATAGCACAAGAGACCCTGAGAGAACTCGGGTGACAGTACCATAGCATGGGTAAGAGGCATTAATTTGGTTAGTCCTTTACTATAGTCATTCTGTGTTCTGGGGATTTTACATGGAGTATCTTTGTATATTCTTATCCTTGATACATTTACAGGTGCTGGCTTCAGTTGCCTGACCCTGCACCAGGCTAAGGAGACAAAGGGTCTCTCTTGTCCCTGCTGCACCTATTGGTTCCCTGAGTCAATCAGGCCCTGGGTCTGCTCCCTGGCTGTTGCCATATCTGCCGCCTTTCCATTGATCATACCTGGCTGTTGGGGAGGCCCTGATGGGAAAAACTTCCTCCACCCCTAGAATAGCTTTTCTCAGGATTTTAATGCACCTTATTTAATTGTTGGGGATCCTTGACCACCCCTGGGTCATTTTTTATCCTCTGAATGCCTTTTGTAAACTGTTCTTCAGGCTTTAAAGCCTTCCAGAAACTCAGTACCAAATTTGGTTTTCTGTCAACTTTTTTTTCTTTGGAATTTGGGCTTGACATAAATCTTGCCACATTTATTTTTGAGTAACCCAATGGACTGTCTTCTGCCTGGTCTTTTGTATATCTCTTGTAGGTTGTTCTGTTTTTCTACAGACACGTTTAACATGCTGGTTTGAGTCACTTAGATCTGTCAAAGTTTCCCCCACTTTACAAATATTCTGTCCCTTTAAGAGACTTATCAAACCCATTAAAGGTCTATATCATTCTTGAGATGCCAGTTGAATTAAGCTTTCATTTATACTTCTGGTGAACATAGCCCTATCTGGCCAAGTGAACTGGGCATCGTTTTTTGCTTTTCTCATACCTAGTTTTCTGAGTAATGTCTGTCCCTCCTTTATAGTTCTCCAGCTTCTGTTAATCATGGGAGTTTCCCTTGGTTATGACCTTGTGTCTTTAATGCCTTGCACCACCTACTCCTTTAGGGACTACTCCCCACCTGAATTGGTCTAGGTTGAACAGCTTATGTTTCAAGAATAAGTGGGTGGTTATATAACTCAACTGTGAAGCTTCTGAAGGACTTAGACTGACATTATTTGCTCCTGTCCTATACCCTCGTGAGCCATATGGTGAGGGGCTCTTTGATTGCTTTCTTTTAAGCCTTTCTTAGTTTCAACAGCTCCAGTGTGGAGTATTTTCTCCTAGCTATAGTACTGTTAACTTTTTTCTCCTTTTGTATCAAAGGTTGAATCTGAGGGGTAGCTGTAGCTACTTTTATTTCTAGGTTGTTTCTTTTTTCTATTACTATCTGTTTTTATTCCCTTGGTCCTTGGACTCCTGGTCCCCTAACGTTACACAGTTAGAATCTCCCTTTTATTCTCTATCTCAAGCTCTGAGGCTAAAAGTAACTCCTTAGCCTTTGCAGTATCCTCTACCTTGGGCAAATCTTTTATTATGCAAAGTAGGGGCCAAACCCCTGTGGGGTCGCTCCCTCTCCTTGTGGGTTGTTGGCCACTGGTCCATGAGGACATAGGGAGCAGAAGCGATGAGCGGGGTCAGGATGGCCAGTGAGCACTGATGGAAGAAAGCCCTTCTGGGGAGGAATGTTCAATGATGCAAACAGCTCCAGACTCAGTGAAACAGCTCTAGATTCA
>NW_008354274.1:5832348-5836416 GCF_000622305.1 Nannospalax galili
GAGCCCCTTAGAGCTATCCGGACATGGAGGGCTACAACCCTAACAGCAAGGTTTCCCAACATCTCCCCCTGTTTGATTTCACAATGGAGAAGTGTCATCACAAGCCTTAAGAGCCAACTCATCCATCTCAGGAGAATCCAAAGTTTGATCATTGACCATGACCTGTTTGGTAATAATTTTATCAATGGTAGTAATTTGTTGGCGATGAAATTGTATGAAACAGGGAGCAAGCATCAAAATGACAGACAGCGTGATCAGGGAGCTAACAAAGGGTAGGAGCCATGAAAACAAGGGATTACTAAACCAACCTAACTGTTTGGTGGGTTGAAATCTTGAAAATAGATAATTATGAAGTTTTTTGAGAGTGTTAACGTTGGTTTCAACAACATTTGATTCATTTACAAAAAACAGCATTCCTCTCCCAATACTACACACATCTCCCCATGTTCAGCAGTTATTAAGCCCAGTGCTCTTCTGTTTTGGAGCACAACCCCGGCAAGAGAGTTGATTTGTCATTGGAGAGACTCGAGGCTATCAGTTGTGGATGCCATTGCCTGGTCCAGCTTGTCTCGAAAGTCTCCTGCCAGGTGATGGGTTTGTACAATAGCAGCAGTCGCAGCACCTCCAGCACCCAGGGAGGGGGCAAGTCCAAGCCCCACTAGCAAAGGGATGAAGATTTCTCTCCACTGGCGGGTGTGAAGGAGGAGGGCAGCTTCTTTCTCGAATAGGTACACCTGGGGTGTAATCATTATGGGTACACAAAAGGTGGACAAAGAGGAGTTAACAAAGTATTGGGCTTTTCCTTTGTACCATAGGAAAAGAGGAGGGGCGATGCATGCTATCCTGGAGAGAGTAATGTTAGTGAGGCATTTGTAATGAGTAGGCTTACTCTTGCTGGAAATGCAAATTGGATAGTTAGCCAGTTGTTCAAATAAGGGACTATCCATCAGATGAGAGTTGGTGAAATCTTTTTTTGTTTCTGGGTAAAGAAGGGTGGTATTAACTGGTACTGCTGTCAGTAAAGGTCTATTGCTGGATGCACAAAAGAAACAGCTAGAGGCATTAGAGTGGGTGGTGAAAGGAAGAAGGTTAGCAACATATTGAATGTATTGGCTCCAAGACATAGTTGATATTATCTGGTCCTCTGTTTGTTTTTCCTGTAGAATAATATTATGATGAGTTAGCACAGACTTAGCTGCAGGTACAGCTGTCAAGAGATATGAAAGTCAGCTGTAGGGTAGCTGGAGAATGCACCTGAGTAGAACTTTCCTGTCACTCCGACACACCAGCGATTGCCCCATGGATCTGCAACATATATTAGGGAATAGTCATGGTTCCCCCAGAGATACTTATTATCCTTTAGGTAGGGTCTTTCCTGTCCTATTATACCCTGATATCCCCCAGTTAATCCCAGTTCCAACCTACAGGGATTGAAATAGCAGCATTCCCCATAGGTATCAACTTCCTTGAAGCATGATGGATCTGCCTGTCAGAAAGGAAAGCAAACACATTAGTTAGTTTTGTATCTGTTAGCATTTGGGTATATTATTATTTCAATGGGTTTTTGACAGTCCACTAGGGAGCAGTCTGTGGTTCCAATTATTTGATTTTTTTCCTTGAAATGTTTCCCTGACATAAAATCTCCAGAGCATAGTATTGGGGGGGAGGGCTGGCCAAAGCATTGGTGCTAAGCAGGGTAAAAACGGCCATGAGAACAGCAGAGAAAAAATCTGGGGAGGGGGCATCTGTGACAAGCAGTCTCCACCAGATCATGGATTTCTTTCCATGTGATCCAGTGTGGTTTCAGTGTCGTTTCCTCCTCTTCCTTTTTTTTGTCTCCAACAGAGTCATGTGAGCCATCTTTTTTTGTGGGTGGGGAGGTACCCGACATTTCTGGCTGGAACCCAGATAGGCTTTGGTTGATCCTGTGGAAAAACACAAGCAAATCCCCTCCCTGTGGTCAGCAATGTATCTGGTCCTTTTCAGATTCCATCAAGGGGGTCCCTCCACCTAACCATGATGGATGGTATGGGGTGTGTCTGGGTCCAGCGTCAGGTGATGGGGGGCATCAGACCCTAGATATACATTAAGTACATTAAGGGTAAACAAGGCTAATGTTAATTGAATGTTGAGAGAATATATTGTTTGAGCCTGTCTTTTTAGTTGGTCTTTTAAGGTTTTATGTGACCTTTCCACAATGGCTTGTCCTTGTGGGTTGTATGGGATGCCAGTGTGATGGGTGATTTTCCAGGGCTGGTAAATGCTGGGCCATTATCTGTCTTTAGTTGTGCAGGGAGGCCCATGATGGCAAAGGATGAGAGCATGTGATTTATTAGATTTTTTGAACTTTCACCAGTTTGGGCAGTAGCCCAAAGGAAGTGGGAGTAAGTGTCTACAGTTACAAATACATATTTTTGTCTGCCAAATTGGGGGACATGGGTTACATCAACTTGCGAGAGGGCATTGGATTTTAGCCCCCAAGGATTGGTGCCCATTTGTTGTATAGCAGGGGTATGTATCATTGATGCACAGGAAGAGCAGGTTTTAACAATGCGTTTAAGTTGTCTGAGGGGAATGTGGGGGAATCTGAGATGGAGCCCTTGTAAATTAATGTGGGTGGTATGGTGGAGGTGCTGGGCATCTGTTACACTGGCAGAGAATGTTCCAGCATGGCTACCTCATCTGCTATGGAATTTCCTTCAGTAAGAGGACCTGGGAGGGAGGAGTGGGACCTGATATGCTGGACAAATAATGGAGCCACCCGTTTTTGTAACAGTATAGAAATTTTAATTAGCAGGGGTGAGAGGGGGTTGCCATCTATTTTGACAAAGGAATGACTTAGCCATGGGAGCAAATTAACAGCATAAATGCTGTCAGAATAAAGGTTGAAGGGTTTATCAATCTTATCAAGAGCCATATAGATGGCAAAAAGATCTTTAAATTGTGGAGATTTATCAGATAGAGGTTGAAAATATATCATGGGTCATTAGGGGAGTCATATATGACTAATGCCGCCCCCTTTTTTCCTCCATCTGTAAAGGCTGTAGTTGCATTTTTTATGGGTTTGTGGCAGAAGGGCCGAGGTGGGAGCCAGCGAAATACTGGAATAACTGACATCCATTTATCTTTGGGATAGTGATTATCAATTTGTCCTGGGAAGCCTATTAAGCTAATTGAAAAAGAGGAGCGATGTTTTAGGAGCCATTGTACATCCGATAATGGGAAGGGGATAATGAGGGTATCAGGCTCTTTTCCTATAATTTGTAGGGTTCTCTCTCTTCCTTGACAAATCATAGATGCAAGAGTGTCTACTTCTGTAAGAAAGCGAGGAGCACCCCCTACTGGCGTGTGAAGCCATTCTAGTACTCCTTGTGGCTGATGAATTGCTCCCACCATGGTGGGGGAGGAATTAAAGATTAAGAGTTGAACCGGCAGCTTGGGGTCATATCTGGCTAGTGATGCCTTTTGGAAGTGGTTGTTAATTATTTGGAGAGCCTTTTTGGCATCTGGGTTTAGATACCATCTGGAGGCTGGGTTTTTGTCTCCCTTTAAGAGATCAAAGAGTGGCTGTAATTGACTTGTGGGGATGGAAAGCCATCGCCTTAGGCAATGAATATTACCTAGAAAACTTTGAAGTGAGTTAAGTGTGAGTGGATGGGTGACATCCAGGACAGGTTTGAGGGGCCTAACAGCAGTGAGTGTCATTTCAGTCCCTAGGAAGGTAATGGGGGGGACAGATTGTATTTTATTTGTTGCTACTACAAAACCTTTTGCCTCTAGGGTGTTTGTCATAGCATCTTTTAGGTCTTCTAGAGAGGAATCCTCATCTTGCCAGACCAAGAGGTCATCCATATAATGATAAACATGCAGCACCTTTTTTAAGAGGGGTGCTAGTGCATTAGCAACAGCCTCCTGGCATATTGTAGGACTATTTGCCATGCCTTGTGGCAGAACTTGCCATTCATATCGATCTGCTGGACCAGAATTGTTAATTTTTGGAACTGAGAAGGCAAAATGTTGGCAATCATTATTGTGTAAACGGATGGAGAAAAAGCAGTCTTTTATATC
>NW_008354274.1:5836887-5841541 GCF_000622305.1 Nannospalax galili
ATATCTGCAATCAGGGGTCTTATTGTGCCAACCTCTCCATCAGGATCCTCCCATTTATAGAAGTTTTTAGTGATGAATGCTCAGGAGGGGCTCCCTACTCCCATCAGTTGGGGTCCTGGTATTAATTCCCATTGTGGGGGAACCTCAGAGCACCTTAAGATGGTTTTATCAGCCCCAGTGTCAAGGAGGCATTTGAAACATTTATTGTCTATTTTTATGGTTAAATTTTGGATGGGTATTTTCTGTAATACTGGTTACCCATAATGTTTGTGGCTTCCCTCTTGTTAGCAGGGCTGAGGGTTGCCCCAGAAGGAGTTTAAAGGTGGCAAAGGTTTTCCATCTCTGTCATATTTAGATTTATAATCTCTTTCAGTGAAAGCCCCTTTTACAGCGAGGACAGAGGGTTTTAGGGGGTTGAGTGGCAGCTGAACCATTTTTAGGCAATTTTCTTTCCAGTGTCCGGTTTCTCCACATTTAAAGCATTTTGAGTTGGGTTGGGTTGCAACTACAAAGTCTTGGGCAAGGGAGGAGGCCTGGTATGTGGTAGTTCCGATGTCATGGGTGGCCACAATCCATTTGTCGTAATGTTCATTTTTTAGTCCCTGACATGCTTGTCTGTGCTCAGGAGTCATCCCTTCCCAGACAAGGTTGTTTGAAAGCATTGCTTTGGCTGCAGGATCTGTTATTTTTCTATCCAAACTGGGGTGCACTCAGTATAAAGTCTGGGAGGGTTTCAGTTGGTTTTTGCTTTAAGAAGGTTAATGAGGAGGTCTCTCCAGGTCCGGTGGACAAGTGGGTTAGGCAGTCCCAGGCCTGTAGTGCACATAAGCGGGCCTGCTCAAAACAGCCAGCAGGAATCACAGCCTGCTGGATTCCTGTGGAAAAATTGCCCTGGCCAAAAAGCTGGTCATAATTCCAATCTGTGAATCCAGGTGGTGGATCTTGCCCTTGTTGTGGTCTCAGCTGTTGATTATGTATGTCATTTCTTTTAACCTGCATTAGGCATTCATCTCTAAATAAAGCCTCCCATTGTACAAATAATGGACTGGGGAGGGTGGATCTACAGATATCTCTCCAGTCCTGGGGGGTTAGGAGGTTAGTATTAAAGGTTTGTAGTATAGATTTTGTCCATGGAGCATGGATCCCATCCTCACGAACAGCTTGGCGCAGCTCTTTTAAGTCTGCTGCTGGGAGAGGGTACCAAGCCAGTGGACATTGCCTTGTTATTTGTAGGTTAACGGGAAAAGCTTCTACCGATGGGGTTTTTGGGTTCTGAGGCCATTGTGTCTGGAGATTCTGGGGGCAATAACTCCCATTATCCCTGAGATTACAGAGCTATTCAATGGCTGTGGGGCGTGGGTGGTGCTGGTGGTGGTGAAGGGGGAGGGGGATTTATCTGGGAGTCTTTGGGAGTTTTTGAAGTCTGAGTTTTAACATCCAGGTTTGTTAAATCAGTCCATGAGGATTCATAGGGGGAAGAAGGGGGTAAAGGCTATTTTTGTTGATGGGTGGGTTTTGTCTGACTTGGTCAATTTTTATTTTTGGAGCTGTTGAATCTGTTACTGGGCAATCTTCAGGATTTTTTTCTTTATGTTTTAGGGCTGTCGAATCTGCTGTTGAGAAGTATATAGGGTCTTTTTCATTATTTTTTAGGGCTGTTGAATCTGGTTAGGAAATCTTTAGTGTCTTTTTCATTGTTTGAACCCTCCCCTTTATTATCCCCTGGTGCTAGTAAGTTTTCCTCAGTCTTAGGTGGGTTTCCTAAGCATTGTTGAATGGCTGCTATTATGGGGAGGAAGGAAAGGGGCAAATGGTGCCTTTCCTGGATTTCCTTTTTATGAACAAGATAAGCAATGTTGGTCCAGACCTCTGGGTCAGAAATGTCTCCTTACAGGATCCAGGGTGTGAATTGAAATACTTCATTCCAAAATTTTGAGGTTTCCTTTTGGGAAATCTCAAGTTCTCTTGATTTAAGTAAGGCTCTAAGGGAGCGAATTTGGAGGTTTTTTTTTGGTGTGATGCTGAATTACCCATTATAGGAAAAGAAGTGTGGTCAGTGGCGTTCAATGTTCCTGGGGCATCCTGCCACCAGGGGATTGATACGTTCTGACGAACACAAGCCTAGCTGCAGATTTAATGGACTGGCAACCGTCCTTGTGACTTTTAACTGGTTGCTGCTCTACCAGATTTTTATGATAGCTTTAAAGGTTACTGCCTACACCCAGTCAGGCTGTTGGTGTCCGGAAAGAGGGCAGGGGGCCTTCGGCCAATATCAGGGAGTCACCCTGACCAAGAGGCTTCAGTTGCCCGCAAACCTTATCCAGACCCTCACGAAGGCAATAACCGAGATAAAGCAAAGAGAGAGAGAGAGAGAGAGAGAGATGTCCTGAGGCAAGTTAATTTAAATTCTCACCTAACTAGTTTAGCTTGAGCTTGGGTGCCCTGGGGGCGAGATAACAAAACAGAATATGGAAGCTTGTTATTTTAGACGTTGAATTCAAAGCTTGTATGAAAATCCCTAAGAACTTTGGGGATTTTGTTTCTAGGGGTGTTGTTCAAGAAAGAAAAGGAAAGTGGGGTGAAACACTGATTTCTAAGGGAACATGCCTGGGATCAAAACTCCAAGTGATTCCACGTAGTCCCCAGTGCAAGCCTGCCTGCAAATTTAAGAGATCGGCTGACCACTCTAAGAGCAATTAACTGGTCATTGCATTACCGGGTTTTTGCATTAGAAAGATGTATAGATGGGGGTCTAGTCTACACCCGTGCAGGCAGTCGGGATCCATTAAGAGGGCTAAGAGCCATTGGCTAACATCAGGGAGTAGCCCTGATCAGAAAGCCTCAATTGCTCCTTTGTCTTTAACGGTCATTTGGGAAGACTCAGACCAAAAATAAAAGGAGGAAAAAGAGGAAAGACTGCCAATCCTCAAGGGTGGGATGGCTTAAAGGCAAAGCTGCCCTTACCCTCCTTATGGGAGGCGGTAGGAAAAAGAGACTGCCAATCCTCAAGGATGGGATGGCTTAAAGGCAAAGCTGCCGTTACCCTCCTGGTGGGAGGGGTACTCACAAACTCTGCACATTCCAGGAGCCTCATGTTAGGGCACCAGCTGTGGGGTCGCTCCCTCTCCTCGTGGGTCATTGGCCACTGGTCCACGAGGACAAAGGGAGCAGAAGCAACAAGAGGGGTCAGGATGGCCAGTGAGCTCTGACAGAAGAAAGCCCTTCTGGGGAGGCAGGTTCAATGATGCAAACAGCTCCAGACTCAGTGAAACAGCTCTAGATTCAGTGAAACAGCTCCCTTTATTCAGTGGGAGAACTAGGGAAAATATAGTGTGGAGGCAGTAGCCAATGCCTCAGCTGATAGGTGCTTATAGTATGCTTTATTTACATGCGGCAGTGAGCTCCTATCGTCCGACTACCAGGCAATGCCTGATTATCATATAGAAAAACCTGGGGGTAGGCTTTACTCCAGGTAACTATGCCAAATGTCATGTTCCAAATAAGGTCAGGCATCCGTGCTTGGCGGCACTTTCCAGGTAAGTCAGGAAGAGAGCAGGAGGCCCCCTGCTGAAAAGGGGAGTCCTTCCATATGGCACAGAGCCCCTTAGAGCTATCCGGACATGGAGGACTACAACCCTAACAGCAGGGTTTCCCAACATACTCCCATCTGTCTTCCCTGTCTGCTTCCAAGGCTTGTAAGATTTTTTCTATCCTCCCTATGATCTTTTAAGAATTTTCACCTACAAGTAACTGAACTATTTTCTCACATTTACAGGACAGCTGTGGCCAGGTATTTCCCCCTTTGAGTTTTCCTGTGTCTGTGTGGCTTACATCATTCTAATTACGTATTTCAAGATCCATTATGTGATCCACATGAGCACCACCACTAGTCCCCTTGCTTTTTCCGAACTCTTGTGGTTTGTCATTTCCAGCACCTGCACCAATTTATTTCACTAAATTTTTTCATTTTTCCTCCCTGGGAGACCTGCGGGCATGCCCTCTGATGACTCTAGGGTCTCCTAAGTCTGACATGGATTAAGAAACTGACATAAGACATCCTATTTGAATTTTGCATAGTTTATATGACATTTGGTGGGGGGTGACTTACAAAACATTGATCTTATAGGTTCTGTATTTGAAATGCATGCGCCAGCCCCCATCTCTTGCTTGGCATATACCTACACTCCAATATGGTGGCAGGCCCTCCCCCTTAATGGGATTGAGTCCTTCCACAGGGTGTGGGAAGGAGGTGGGACCATGGCTTATCAGAGAAATGTTTGGGTCACATCAGGTGTTATATATTGGCATTTTTCTAAGCATCTTACTTTCTTAATTGACTGGAACATTGAATCTGATTCAAGATATGTCAGGGACATGTTCAGAGTGTGGAATTCATAAAATGTGAGTGGACACTCCCAAGAACTCAAGAGCAACTGCGACTATAAATGGCTGTAACCTAAACAAATAAATGCAAAGAAAGAATAGTGGCATGATGCCTCTGTAGCCATGATTGGAAGAGAGTAGGCCACTGATGTACAACATTTAAGCACATATTTTGCCTCTGACCTCAGAAAGACCTTCTCTACCTCTATTTCAATCTTTGTTCCGACCTCTCTCCTTCCTTCAGGATGAAAATTGTCCCTTCTGACACATG
>NW_008354274.1:5842704-5846147 GCF_000622305.1 Nannospalax galili
AAAAAAAATCGATATTCCTTAAGTCTCAGTACAGGGCTAGTAAAGGCTGTTAAATTTCCATGTATTGACATGATAAAGACTTCTAAATTAAAATCTGGGTGGAACATTTAGTCAAACATTTGTCTGGGAGCAACTGTTACTTGAGCACCCCCTCAAGTTCCATTATAGAGCCAGAATGACAAAATTCAGGTGGTCAATGGGATAATCAGAAGTCAGAGAACTCTTGTCAGCTGTGGACATGTGTCCATTGGGACGAACAGAAGGGAGAGAGCTCCCTGTGACCATGGGTTTTACTATCTATAGCACATCAAACCTAATTCAGGCATGCATTGTGTTCAGCACATAGGACTGTGTGTTTGTGTGAGACCACAGCACAGGCTTGGTTGATCTTGTGAAGACAGTCTCTTACAGCCTTTTTAAAAATCTCTACATGTATTCTGCTAACATGACAAACAGGAATCTTGTCTCCTGACTAATAGTAATAGGAAAATACAACCTAAGTCTTCCAGTTGGGCCTGCTCAGTACTACTGCCTAGTGAAAACTGAGATTCACTGTCAGAGCTTCATTTCTCAGAGCTTCAGGAAATGAAGACAGTCTCGAAGCACCACTTTTGTCTGTATCACACTCTTCCCTTGAAATTCCCTATATTTCCCAGGATAACTGCATATTAATGAGAATTCAATTCTTATTATGTCCTCTCAAGGTAAATACAGTCCCCAGAGTTTAATACAATATGTGTTTAGGAAAAGTGCTGTGACCAGATGTTATATATTGGCATTTTTCTAAGGATCTAACTTCCTTAATTGACTAGAACATTGAATCTGATTCAAGATATGTCAGGGACATGTTCAGAGTGTGGAATTCATAAAATGTGAGTGGACACTCCAAAGTACAGAAGAACAGCTGTGGTTATAAATAGCTATAAATCTAAACAAATAAATGCAAAGAATAATTGTATGATGCCAGTGTAGCCGGGGGTGAAAAGGAAGAAAGAAAACCCATAGAAAGTTAGAAAGTTGGGAATTGAAATAATCATTATTCAAATGTATTGCCCTATTTTCATCCTATCTCTTAAAAACTAAACTAAGGAAAAAATTTATTTCTTTTAACATATAAGAATACTGAGCATGTCTTTTAAAGAATGTTTACATTAATATGTTCTCCATATTTTCAAGATCAATCCTAACCACTGTTGTGCTACATGAAATCTGACCAAAGACATCAAAGATCTCTGCAACGAAAATTTTAAAACTTTACAGAAAGAGATTGAGGCAGACACCAGAAGACGGAAGGAACTCCAATGTTCATGCATTGGAAGAATTAATATTGTGAAAATGACCATCCTACCAAAAGCAATATATACATTCAACACAATCCCAATCAAAATCCTCATAACATACCTCAAGAATTAGAGAAAACCATCCTCAAACTCGTATGGAAGCACAAAAGTCCCCAGATAGCCAAAGCAACCCTGAGCACAAAGAGCAACTCTGGGGGCATTACTATACTAGATAGATCAAAGTATACTAGAGAGCTATAGTCATAAAAACAGCATGGTATTGGCACAAAAAACACATAGATCAATGGAACATCATTGAAGACCCAAATGTGTGTACACACAATTTCAGCCACCTGATATTTGACAGAGGTGCCAAGAGCACACAATAAAGGAAAGACAGCATCTTTAACAAATGGTGCTGGCAAAACTGGATCTCTACCTGTAGAAGAGTCAAACTAGATCCTTATCTTTCACCTTGCACAAAAGTCAACTCCAAATGGATCAAAGACCTCAATGTGAAACTGGAAACCATGAGACTGTTAGAAGAGTATATTGGCAGTAACCTACAAGATGTAGGTGTAGGAAAGGACTTTCTAAATCAGACAGAAGTTGCTCAGGAATTAAGCATCAATCAACAAGTGGGATGTCATTAAACCAAAAAACTTCCTTACTGCAAAAGAGACAACCAGAAAAGTGAAGAGAAATACACAGAGTGGGAAAAAAATCTTCACCAGTAACACATCTGACAGAGGTTTAACATCCAGAATATATAAAGAACCCCAAAAACGAAGAAGCAAGAAAGCAAATGAACAAATTAAAAGATGGGCTAAAGACCTAAACAGAGAGTTCTCAAAGAAAAAAATAAAGATGGTGAAGAAACATCTTAAAAAGTGTTCAACATCATCACACAGAGTGGGAAAAAAATCTTCACCAGTAACACATCTGACACAGGTTTAACATCCAGAATATATAAAGAACCCCAAAAACGAAGAAGCAAGAAAGCAAATGAACAAATTAAAAGATGGGCTAAAGACCTAAACAGAGAGTTCTCAAAGAAAAAAATAAAGATGGTGAAGAAACATCTTAAAAAGTGTTCAACATCATTAGTAATTAGGGAAATGCAAATTAAAACCAACTTAATGTTTCACCTTACCCCAATCAGACTGGCTAGGATCAGGAGAGGAAATAATAGCAAATGCTGGCAAGGATGTGGAGAAAGGGGAATGGTCATTCACTGCTGGTCGGATTTCGAATTTGTGCAACATCTATGGGAAACAGTGTGGAGAACTCTTAAAAAACTAAAAATGAACCTACCATATGACCTGGTTATACCACTCCTTGGCATATACCCAAAGGACTCATCCTATTGTAGAGACACTTGTACAACCATGTTTGTTGCTGCTCTTTTCACAATAGCTAAGAGATGGAAGCAACTTAAATGCCCCTCAACTGATGAGTGGTTGATTAGAATGTGGTACATTTAAACAACAGAGTTCTATTCAGCAGTAAAGAAAGATAAAATAATGAATTTTGTAGGTAAATGGATGGATCTAGAAACTGTTATAATAAGTGAAGTAACATAGACTCGGAAAAAGAAAAGATGTATGTTCTCCCTCATATGTGGATCCTAGCACCAAATCTTTGTAAGTAAATATCATGATGAAACTGCAAGGACCCAGAATATGTAAGGGAAACAAGGAGGTGAAAGAAAAGGACTGGAGAGAGAAGGGTAGTAGGATAAAGGTGTTACTAAGGGAGAAATATGTAAAAAGAGGGTAATTAAAGGGGAGGGAAGAGGGGGGAAAGAAGGCTGTTGGGACTCAGGTTTGCTTTGCTTAGCAGGGGACCTGCTGGTTTCGGGGCAGAGGGTCTGATCAGTGACAGAGTCAAACTCTTGGAACTGTGTCTTCCCAACAGGATGATTTATTTTAGAATTCAGATGGTTTTTATATATCTCAAGGAACTAGCAGTCACGTGGGATATGACAGTCACATACAAAGATTTAGGGTACAAAGAAACAGGACATTTAGTCTGTTAGTTGGTGCCAGAAGGATTCTTAAACTTTTACTCAAGGTTATCAATGCCCATCCAGTAATTTATTGGCCACAGTGTTTTCTTTCTTAAAGCTAAAAGCATGGTGAACTTTTAGCTTTTAGCTCAGGA
>NW_008354274.1:5846426-5854455 GCF_000622305.1 Nannospalax galili
ATCACAGCAAAAAAAAAAAAAAAAAAGCAAGCCTTAAGCACAGAAGGAACCCTACGGACGGGGATGGAAGAAAGCCCTTCCAGGAGCAATATGGTTGTTAAATGAAAATCCCAGTGTCAGAGGTGGGTTGTCCCCCCTATGAGCTGTTGGTCTGAGGGGCCCTGAAGGTCCTCAAAACAATAAATGCCACTGCCAATAATGTTGCTTTTACACCAGAAGTGAATGAAGGGATCCTATTGCCGAAGACACTACTTGATGTGAGCACCGGAGAGGGAAAACTCAAGCTTGGACAAAACTGGAAACTCCCTACCACTGGATGGGTGACTTTCATGGTGCCAAAAGGTGATATGCAGATGACTAGGGGAGAATCATGCCCTATAATTCTGCGCAACAGGAACCTTGTGCATTGCTCTATTAACATACCAAACAAGATGTTCCTGCAGATGCAATAGTGGAGCATCTAGTGTACATACAATCAGAAAATATTTGATTGGAAATAATCCCCACTCTTAGGGGTGGAACACACATCTGGTTCTATAGACCAGACCATGCCCCTGTGGCAGGGAAGGATGTATGCCCCAGTGGGAAGTCACTGCAATTGTTTTGTTATATGGATGTGATGAACCTGGTAAAGTACCATCCAAGTGTTTGTGTTTACACCTATAGGTTAAGTTATAGCAGCCACTGTTTAGATGTTCTTGCTTTTTGCTGCTTATGTTTTTTAGTAGATGGAATCCCACTGAAATGGGCCAATAGTCCATGGAAAACTGAAGATGCAGAAACCTGAAAGTTCAGTGCCACCCCTTCCAAGGCTCTGGGACTTTGGGGGAAGAGGTTGGCAGAAAGAACGTAAGAGCTGAAGGAAGGGGTGGAGTGTTAACTGGAAATGTCCCCCAACCACTATGCAGGCAATCTTCCCATGCTCATCAAAGAATCAAGGGGGAGTTAGTTACCTCTCCCACCAAATCAGTGACCTTAGCTGAATGTGGGAGAGGGGCTAAGGCTATGTAAGCCTTATATAGTCAGGAGGCCCTTCCTCACCATTTTCTGTGGCTGTCGGGAAGTCACAGGATCTATTTTGAGTGTGGATTTTTCAGGGCAGCCATAATTGGGAGGGGGCACTCTTCTGTAAATAACCTTCCACTCTTTGCTCTGTTAAATAAAAAGAAAAGAGGGACTGGAGAGATTGCTCAGTGGTTAAGAACACTGCCTGTTCTTGCAGAAGACCCCGGTGGGGACAATATACTGCTATCTAATGGGAGTGAACTCATGACTGGCACGGCAAACTCAGTCAAATACATATAGCAAGACAGAACATAGATCCTTATCTCTTTCATATTTCTAGACAAATGAAATTTCTTACAATATGCAAAATATGGATCCTTATGTTTACAGATAAGCATATCACACACCACTCATCAAAGAAGTTCCTTTTTCCAACAGATGGCGGCTACTACAGCATACCACAACAGCTCAGGCACAGAGAATATACAGTTGAGAGATGCCAAGTACTAGATGACACCTCTATAGCCAAACCAATACATTCCCAGAGCTCCCTGGCCTGGGACATTCTTTTCTTGGGGAAGCACAGGTCGTGTGGTGCTGTGGGGGTGCAGCTGGGGAAGTAAAAAGGAATATAGTTTTGGATGGACCTGGGAGGATGGTGGTGGTCTGGTCCCAGAGGATGAGAGGCCGCCAGGTGGTGGCAAGAAGTCTCTGAGACCCCCTCCCGCTCCTTCCCCCCACCTCACCCAGCGGATTGCAGACATACAGGCATTGCATTAGGAGGGTGGGGCGATCCACCCCCTGGGCCACCCCTCCCAGGTTGCCTGGGCCTGGGGCAGCACCCGCTATTCCCAGGCGGTCTCCCATCCAAGTACAACCTCCCATCCAGGCCCAAACTTGCTTAGCTTCCAAGATCAGATGAGATCGGGCATGTCCAGGGTGGTATGGCCCTAGACATCTGGGTCCTTTCCCAGCTGCCCCAAGAGCCTGTACTTTGGGGGAGGGGGGCGGGCGGGACACGGGACACACCAGGGAAGAACACCCAGTGCAACACCACAGGCCCTAGCCTGCTTGGCTTCCCAAATCCGACCGCTTCGGGAGCCTTTCCTGAGGCCTGCTAGCCACTGCACCTCACTTCTCCGAGCTTCTGGCCTGAGTCTAATCCCAGCGCCGCCAGAGCCTGGCGGGGCACCGATGGCCTGCTGCCCTACCGCCGGCCAGTGCCCCTGCCCGGCCCCGACTGCCACAGGAGTGTCTCCGCCCTGGCGACCCCACCGCCCCTCCCCCGACTCCGAACCGCCAGTGCCGCCTAGCGCAGCCAAGTCCACAGGCCTCCTCGGCCGGCCGCTGGGTTGGAGCCAGGGCTTTGTGACCTCATCGCCAGCCTTCAGTTCACAGGCACCTACCTCCTCTCCGCATCCTCAAGAGCGGGGGCAACGGGGCCCTGGCTGCCTCCCCCCACACATACCCCAATCCCCACCACCCCACTGTTTCTCTTCCTCTGTCTCCTTGTCTGCCTCTTTCCTCTCTCTGTCTTTTCCTGGGGACTTGTCATTGCTTCCCTTTTACTTCCACCTCCTTTAGGCTTCCCAGTTGGTGGGTAAGATGGGCCTAAACTCTCACACCTCAGGGTGCCTCCTAGGGGAAGGCCTGCATCTCTTCCTGGACCCCAACTCATCCACCTGCGTGGGGCCTGTTGGCAACAAGCCACTGCTTTGCCCTCCCACCTTACTCCCCACGGGACTGGGCTGGCACTGCCTTTCCTCAAGGGATAGGCCCTCACATGGAACACTGTCCTCTCTCTGGGTTGTCCACCAGGGTCTGGAGTCCGGGTTTGGGTCCCCATTGCCGGGTGGGGAGGCACATAGGGGTTGGGTTGTCTGCCCTGTTTCACTTGGTTTCTCTACTGCTGTGACAAATTACTCTGATCAATACCAACTTGGGGAGGAAAGAGTTTTGTTGCTGCTTACTGGCTTGCTCCTATGGCCCTGGCTCAACCTGCTTTCTTATACCATGTAGGCTGACATGCCCAGGGGTGGCACTACATACAGTGGACTGGGACCTCCCACATCGCTCAGTTGAGAAGATGCCCCAGAGACATGGCCATAGGCCAATCCAATGGAGGCAATTCCCCTATTGAGGCACCTTCAACCCAGGTGTGTCAAGTTGACACTAAAGCTATCCAGCACTCACCCCATCCTCCTGGGACCCATCCACCACTCACCCTCCAAGGAGACCTCCTTCTCCTCTTCCCAGGACATCCCCTTCCTCCCCATGGATCCACAAGGACTCCTGGGTAGGGCTGGCTGGAGCCCTCCATCCTGTCCAAGTTCTTTCTTTAGTCCTCCCATCTCAGCAGCTATTCCAGCCTATCCCTCCACCCCCAGCTCACCATCAACCCACTCATACCTCCCTTAGCCCAGCCACTGCTGCAGAGAACTGAAGTGCCCCGGAGGAAGGAGAAAGTTGCATCTTCACCTGCCTGAGACATTCCACTGGGCCAAGGGATGCCAGCTTGGAGCTTGTGGGCAGTTAGAGCCTGGGGACCCAGTGCCAGAGTCAGGCTGGGCAGTGGGCTGGCTGTGTTTGCATCATGACACTTGGATATTCTTCCTCATCTGACACTTGCTGTCAGTCAAGACCTTCAACTTCACAGACCATGCCAGGCTGGGGCCACCCTGAAGCATAGAATACCATCAACTAGCACCCAGGACAAACAGCAGAGGCTTCTCCCCTAACTCTGTGGTATCAGGCCTGCTGGACTTTTCCACCCATGCATTCTCAGAGCTCCCTGGCCTGGGACATTCTTTTCTTGGGGAATTAGGAGGACCTCAAAATTCTCTTTCTGCCTAGGACAGTGTGGTGCTGTGGGGATACTGAGGGTGGGTGGGAGGGGGACAAATCCCAGGCCGCCAGCCCCAGTTGTCAGGTTATGCACCTGGGCTGTTTGGGCTCAAGAAGAAATTATCCTTCTCCCTTACCTGATATTCCCCCTGGTCCTGAAAGCCCACAGGGTTTCTGATGGACAGTTCCCAGGGGGTGCAGCATAGCTGGTCCCATGTGGTAGATGGGCTGCTGGGCCCCTACCACTCCCCAGGACACAAGCAGACAGGGATCAGTCCTGATCCCTAGGATGAGGATGGGCTGGAGGTCAGGGTGCAGCTGGGGAAGTGAACAGGAATGGGGTTTTGGATGGGTGTGGGAGGATGGTGGTGGTCTGGCCCCAGAGGATGAGAGGGGGGCAGGGTCAGAGTGTAGGCAGGACAGGTGGTGGCAAGAAGACCCTGCTCAGACACAGAGAATATACAGTTGAGAGATGCCAAGTACTAGATGACACATCTACAGTCGAGCCTCTACACCTAAGGCTCATGGAACATAGAGGAACAAGGGGTAGAGAGAAAACTAATGCATCCTTCAACTCTCACTAGAAAACTTCCTTATACAATAGAGTGTTATGTACACAGAGGACCACAACTGGCCAAGTTTTAAATAATAAGAGACTGCAGAGTGTATATCCTTGGATGGAACTCCTGTATTGAGCCTCACCCACCCATGCATGACTCAGGGACCATTGTGGAAGAAGAGGCGAAAAGATTGTAAGAGCCAGGGCTGGTGCTTGAACACAGGGAATCAGAGGCTTTCAGGTCACTGGAAACCTGCACATGTGAACTTGTGGTAATGGTGGCATCAAGCACAGGACCCATGCCAACTCAATTACACAAGGACTCAAAGGGGAGGAGCAAAATGGGTGGTGGGCCAGCCCTAGACTGAGAACTTTTAGAGACTGAGTCATGCTGGATTAGGGAGAGTATGCCTTACATACAGTCTTGAGATGGATTGACTAGACTCTGGTGGACAAATTTAAACTGGAGAACATCTGGCTACAAATGCTTGACTGCATAGGAGTTAATGTATAGGAAGAATACATGAGGTCTGGGGGATGAGGGGCATGGATGGAGAAGGGGGCTAAATTTGTTTAAGGGCTGTTGTATAAAATTACAAAAGTTAAATAAAAATTCAAAAATGAAAGAAAGAAAAGTATTCCTGTGAAAAGGATAATACAACAAAACAAAACATCTGGAACACTTTGAAAATAATCCTAAGAGGGAAGTTTATAGCTCCAAATGCCTACATTAAACAATCATAAAGGTGATCCTAGCAGACAGCCTGAGAGGGTGGGTTCCAACCTCCATTGATGTAGTGGCTCTGATCTCAGGAGACCTCCAGAGAGTGCCAACTTCTGGTCTCCCTCTGGCCTCTCTCTGGCAGAGGGGCTGAGAACGCAGGGGACTGCCCGAGAGCCCCCAAATCCTGTCTCCACCTGGTGGTGAGCTTCCCTAATTGTGCCATACCCATCCCCTACCTGGGATTTTTGTGAGGCCCCTCCCAAGGCCACAGGGCAGATCTGGCTTTGGTAGGCCCAGGCTGAGATCCTAGCAGACAACCTGGGAGGATGGAGTGCCTGACAGTGCCCAGATCCTGCCTCCACGTAGTGAAGGAAGCCTGACTGTACCTGAGTGGAACCTGAATTGGGCTTCTGTAGGTCCTCCTGAAGAGCTGATCTGAAGCCATCAGTTCCTTCCAAATTAAACCTGAGAGAACCTGAACCTGTACCAACCAACCAGCTTTACATAACCAATAAAGAAAGGATCTAGGCACCCAGATGATACAAACAGAAGTATACTTCAACTTAGTTCTCAAATCAGAATCATAACAAAAGGAATTCACATGCCAAAATCACAACAAAAGAATAATAAAATGGAGAGCCAAAACACTGTGTCCCCACCAAACTCCACCAATCCTTTAGAAGAGTTCTACCAGGAGAACCCCCTAGAGATAGCCCAGGACATTGAATTTAAAAGAATACTCTTAAACATGATCAAGGAATTCAATGAATTTAAAGAATACATGAACAAACACATCAAAAAACTAAAAGAAGATAAGGATGAACTTTTGAATGAATTCATAAAAGAGATAGAAACAATGAAGAAAACTCAGGCAGAAATGAAGAAGGAAGTGCAAAACTCAATAAGCCAACTTGAAACAACAGGGGAAAGCCTCACCTCTAGAATGAATGGAATGGAAAACAGAATATCAACACTGGAGGATAAAGTTGAAGAATTGGACCACTCAAGCAAAGAGCATGGAAAATTTAAAAAAACGCAGGAATGGAATATGCAAGAGATGTGGGAATCCAGGAAAACACCATATCTAAAGATCAAAGGAATAGAGGAAGGAGAAGAATTTCAGGTTAATGGTGTTGACCAGATCTTAAACAGGATCGTAGAAGAGAATTTCCTGAAATTAAGGAAAGACATCCCCATACAAATACAGGAAGCACATAGAACACCAAATAGACAGGATCAGAAAAGAAACTCCCCACTACATATCATAGTAAAAACACTAAGTGTACAGAACAAAGAGAGAACACTGAAAGCAGCAAAAGAAAAACAAAAAGTCACATACAGAGGAAAGACCATCAGAATTACAGCCTGACTTATAATGCAAACTATGAAAGCCAAAAGAGCCTTGACCAAGGCATTTCCAGTTCTATGTGACAATAAATATCAGCCCAGAATACTTAACCAGCAAAAATGTCTATTATAGTTGAGGGGGAAAGAAAAATTTTCCCTGACACAAAAAGCCTGAAAGAATACATGCCCACAAAACCATCCCTTCAAAGAATACTTGAAATAATACAGAGAGCAGAGAGAGAAACGACTATACCCCAGGGGTAACAAAAGAAAATAAATAAAGGTATAATTGAGGAAACACAAAATTAGACAGAGAACACAAACAGCAATCAAAATGATGACAACCAATACACATCTTTCAATAATAACCTTAAATATTAATGGCCTCTACTCCCAAGTCAAAAGACACAGGCTAAGTTAATGGATTAGGAACAAAATCCATCTCTTTGCTGTCTGCAAAAATCCCATCTCACCTTCAAGGACAGGCACTACCTTAAGGTAAAAGGATGGAAAAGAATATTCCAAGCAAACAGCACTAAGAAACAATCAGAGGTTGAAATTCTAATATCTCACAAAACAGACTTCAAAGCAAAACTAATCATAAGATATGATTCCCATCAAAGGAACAGTTAACCAAGAAGATATTACAATCCTTAACATATATGCAACAAACTCTGGCACACCTAAGTTCATAAAAACAACACTACAGGACTTTAAGACACAAATAAACTCCACCTTACTAATAGTAGGGGACTTCAGTACCCCACTGTCTCCTTTAGACAGGTCAGCTGGACAAAGAATAAACAGAGAGATGTCTGAATTAAATGATACCGTACATCAAACGGACCTAACATATATCTTTTGAATATTCCACTCAAGCACCAAAGAATACACTTTCTGCTCAGCACCCCATGGAACTTTTTCAAAAATTGATCACATACTGGGCCACAAAATAAACCTCAACAAACACAAAAAAGTGAAATAATCCCATACATTCTATCAGACCACAATGCAATAAAGCTCAGTATCAACACTGGACAAAGCCCTAGTCACTACAGGAACTCGTGGCAATTGAACAACACACTGCTAAACAAGGAGTGGGTCAAAGGAGAAATTAAGAAAGAAATAAAAGAATTCTTGGAATTCAACAAAAAGAACAATACAACACAACACAACCTCTGGGACACTTTAAAAGTAGTCCTAAGAGGGAAGTTTATAGCTCTAAGTTCCTACATTAAAAAAATTAGAGCCCAGATAAATAACATAACACTGCAACTCAAGACCCTGGAGAGTCAAGAACAAATTAAACCCAAACCCAGCAGAAGAGAAGAAATAATAAAAATCTGAGCAGAAATCAATGAAATACAAAGAAAGAAAACAATACAAAGAATTGAATCTAAGAGCTGGTTCTTTGAGCAGCTGAACTAGACAGTCCCTTAGCTCACTTAACCAAAAGAAAGAACAAATCCAAATCAACAAAATCAGAGATGAAAGGAAAAACATCACAACAGATACCCAAAAGATCCAGACCATTATAAGGGAATATTTAA
>NW_008354274.1:5854709-5857902 GCF_000622305.1 Nannospalax galili
AGATGGAAACAGAGAGAGAACTCCAAAATTCCTTCTATGAAGCCAGCACCACTCTAATACCCAAACCGGGTAAAGACACAACCAAAAAAGAAAACTATAGAGCCATATCTTTAATGAACATAGATGCAAAAATTCTCAACAAAATACTTGCAAACCGCATACAGACACACATCAAAAAGATCGTTCACTATGATCAAGTAGGCTTTATCTCAGAGATGCATGGGTGGTTCAATATACATAAGTCAACAAACATCGTAAATCACATAAATGCTCTCAAAGACAAGAACCACATGATCATCTCAACAGATGCAGAGGAGGCCATTGATCAAATTCAACATGTATTTATGTTCAAAGTCCTGGAGGGAATTGGACTGGAGGGAACATACCCCAAGATAATTAAAGCTATATACAACAAACCCACAGCCAATATCATTCTAAATGGAGAAAAACTGGAAGCATTCCCATTGAAATAAGGAACCAGGCAAGGATGTCCACTATCTCCACTCCTTTGCAACATAGTGCTTGAAACTCTTGCTAGAGCAATAAAACAGGAGAAGGAAATTAAAGGAGTACTAGTTGACAAAGAAGAGATCAAACTGTCACTTTTTGCAGATGATATGATACTATACCTAAGAGATCCCAAAAGTTCCACCAGAAAAGTCCTAGAATTGATCAACACTTTCAGTATAGTGGCAGGTTATAAAATCAATCTACAAAAATCAGTAGCTTTTCTATATACCAACAACAAGCAATTGGCGAAAGAATACAGAGAAATGCTTCCATTCACAATTGTTGCATAAAGAATAAAATATTTTGGAATAAATCTGACCAATGACACCAAAGATCTCTACAATAAAAATATTAAATCATTCAAGAAAGAGATTGAGGAAGACACCAGGAGATGAAGGACCTCCCATGCTCAGGGATTGGAAGAATTAATATTGTGAAAATGACTATCCTACCAAAAGCAATACACAGGGTCAATGCAATCCCAATCAAAATCCCCATGACATACTTCACAGAATTAGAAAAAAAAATCCTTAAATTCGTATGGAAGTAGAGAAGTCCCCAGATAGCCAAAGCAACCCAGAGCACAAAGAACAAGGCTGAGGGATTACTATAACAAATCTCAAAATATACTACAGAAGTATAGTCTTAAAAACAGCATGGTACTGGCACAAAAATAGATACATGGTCAATGGAAAATCATTGAAGATCCAAACCTGAGTACATGCAATTTCAGCCACCTGATAGTTGACACAGATACCAAGAACACACAATGGAGGAAAGACAGGATCTTTAACAAATGGTCCTGGTAAAACTGGATCTCCACCTGTAGAAGAATGAAACTAGATCCTTATCTTGCACCTTGTACAAAGTCAACTCCAAATGGATCAAAGACCTCAATGTGAAACTGGAAACCCTAAAACTATTAGAAGAAAATATTGGTAGTAACTTTAAAGATATAGGTGTAGGAAAGGATTTTCTAAATCAGCAGTTGCTCAGGAATTAGGGTCAGCAATCGACAAATGGGACCTCATTAAACTAAAAAGCTTCAGTACAGCAAAAGAAACAATCAAAAAAGTGAAGAGAAATCCCACAGAATGGGAAAATTTTTTCACCAGTGACACATTTGACAGGGGTTTAACATCCAGAATATATAAAGAACTCAAAAAACAAAGAATTGAGAAACCATATGACCTAATTAAAAGATGGGCTAAATATCTAAACAGAGAGTTCTCAAATGGAGAAATAAAGATGACTAAGAAACATCTCAAAAAGTGTTCAACATTGTTAGTATTTAGGGAAATGCAAATTTAAACCACCCTAAGGTATCATCTTACCCCAATCAGACTTGCTAGACTCAAGAGAACAAATGATACCAAATGCTGGTGAGGATGTGGAGAAAGGGGAATGGTCATTCACTACTGGTGATATTGCAAACTTGTGCAACCTCTATGGAAAACAGTGTGGAGAACACTTGAAAAACTAAAAATGAACCTACCATATGCCCAGTTACACCACTCCTTGGCATATACCCAAAAGACTCATCTTATTGTAGAGACACTTGTACAACCATGTTTGTTGCTGCTCTTTTCACAATAGCTAAGAGATGGAAGCAACATAAGTCCCCCTCAACTGATGAGTGGCTAACAAAAATGTGGTATATTTACACAATGGAATTCTATTAAACAGTAAAGAAAGATATAATAATGAAATTTGCAGGTTAATTGATGGATCTATAAACTGCTATAATAAGTGAAATAACTCAGACTCAGAAAAATAAATGACATATGTTCTCCCTCATCTGTGGATCCTAGCACGAAATCCTTGTAAATTCCACATCCTTTTAAAAAGATGATGTTATACAGCATTCCCTTATGCATGAAATAACTACCATCATCATGACTTCAGCTGAGCCTGATCGCTAACCATCATCACAATTGGGCTTGTTGACGGTTGTGCTCATTCATTAAAGGAGGGCCAAGGAGGGTCACTGGACCCTCATCACATTATCCAGCCATTCTTCCCAGCCAACAGTATGTAATTTGACTCTAATCACACATGGCCTCCTGGATTTGGTGAGGGCTGAAGTATACAACCTGGGGAAGGCTAGGAAGAGAAGGCATGACCCATGCTGGGTAAAGGCTTTCCAGTGAGCTTACCCTCAGGTCATACATACACCTCAGCAGCCCCTCAGTTATTTCAGTAAGTAAGCTCAATAAATTCATTGGTTCCCCAGTAAAACTTTAACCAAACAATAGCTCAACACTAGAATCTTGAAAGGGAATAAGCATTGCTTAGCATACCCAGGAAAAGAAGTCTCACAAGAGATGGAAAATTTATTTGTTGATGATATGTCCCATAATTATTTAAAAAGAAAGAAAATGAGATTGTAAAAGATATTAAAAGGATGGGAGTGGAGATATTTTCCAAAATAGAAAAAATGAGCAAGCCAAACAAGTGATGAAGGTCTGTTTAGGTTTGTTATGATATATAAAGGATGAGACAAAAATAATATACACATAATCTTAAAATGTCTTTGGTCATAGTTTAGTCAACTAGTTTAAGGAAGAAAATATATATCTAGTCAATGTTTATCTGAGAATGTCTGGTTTTTGCCCAAGCTTTATCTACATAGCACATGGTAATTAAAAGTACCAGACTGGTAGAACTAACCTTCTTGGATGTC
>NW_008354274.1:5858697-5863406 GCF_000622305.1 Nannospalax galili
GTCACTGGACCCTCACCTGAGTATCCAGCCACTCTTCCCAGCCAACTAGTCCAGCCTTGGAAGACAAAGGAAAAATGAGGAAGAACCCAATAGAGGGATGCTTTTGGAAGCCCTTGACAAGAAATTCCAGTGGACTCTCTTATGAGCATTTGAAAATTGCCCTGTTCTAACTTTTTTCTAGTTCCCTGTCTAGATCTTGTAATGCTAATTACTCTTGCCTTTACTTCTTCACATCTCCTATTCACGATTCAAAGACTTTCTTTTCCTTGAGATAAGATTTATGCAATTTAAGAGTCTTTTAGACAGATCCACTGAAGGGGTACTCCAATTGCCTCACCCTGTGTCCTTGTTCAGCATGGAAGATGCCAGTGCGGTCTTCATCCTGATTCCCTATTGGCTATTTGCTTAACCCCTTCAGAGGATGGTGTGATAAGAATAGGAGGTAGGAATTGCTAGGCGGTTAGGGTAAAAAGACCCCAAAGAAAAGTGGCCAGTTTCTTGGCTAAAACTCACAATGGCCTCTTAAGCAACCTACTCCGATCCAAAGGCCAGAAATGTTGAAAATATTTGGGAGCTTTTATCTAATCTTTAAAAAAGTTTAGGGATACCTCTTCAGAAGGGGGAATGTTAGAGTAGCCAAAAGACCCATAAAAATATATAAATAAAGAAGAAGAAAGATAACATGAAATTATCAGAAAAATGTGATGGGGAGATATGAATATGGGAAGAGTTGGAAGGGAGGGAGTCTGCATGGATTTGATCAAAACACCTTATATGCATGTATGAAATTCTCAATAAATTATTTATTTAAAAAGATCATAAGGGCCACAAATAAGATTCTGTAAAGGCAAGAGCAAAAGAAATTCAAACCCAGCAGATGAGAAGAAATAACAAAAATTAGAACAAAATTTAATGAAATAGAAACAGAAACAATCCCAAGAATCAATGTTTCTGGGAGCTGGTTTTTTGGAAAGGTAAGCAAGATTTACAGATTCTTAGCCCAGTTAACCAAAAGAAAGAAAAAATAAAAACCAAGTCAGCAACATCAGAGATGAAAGGGGAAACATCACAACAGACATCAAAAACATCCAGAAAATTATAAAGGAATACTTTAAAAACCTATACTCTATTAAATTTGAAAACCTAAAAGAAATCGATAAAAATATAAAATCATGGGAATGATCAAAGTTAAACCAAAAAGAAATCAACAGCTTAAACAGACCCATAACTTTTAAGGAAATCAGAACAGTAATATAACACCTTCCAACTAAAGAAATACTCAGGCCCAGATGGATCCACAGCAGAATTCTACCAGACATTTAAAGAAGATCTATAACTACTTAAGTTATTCAAAAATATAGAAAGAGGGAGAACTCACAAATTCCTTCTATGAAGCCAGTGTTACTCTAATAACAAAACCAGGTAAAGGTACAACCAAAACAGAAAACTAAAGACCCATATCCATTTTTATTAACATTTTAATTGAATTTTTGTGTATTTCATACAGAACATTCCAATCAATCAATCAATCAATCAATCAATCAATCAATCGATCGATCATCTTTATACCCCCTCCCCAATGGCATCCTCCCATAGCTCCCCGCACTGGAATTCATATATTCTGTTATTTGTCTTAAGGACTATTGTGTCAAGTTAGTGTCCCCAGATGTCCTTCAGTGCAAGTTCATCTACAGAGGTCTGGTCACCCTATCTAGAATCCCTCACTTTAGAAAGATCAGCTCTTCCTCACTCAGCAGTAATCAGTTGCCAGTAACCAATATTTCTTCAGCTACAATTGGAGTCTGTTGTCCCTTTCCCCAGTTATGTGCTTGGTTTTTGTCTGCTTGAGTTTGCATGAGTCTTGTGTATGCTGACACTATTGCTGTAGATTCATGTGAGCAGGGTCCCAGGAGCTTGTAGGACTCTATTTCCATATGGCCATGCACCTCCTCCCTGGCTCTTACAATCTTCTTGCCCCTTTTTCCCAGTGGTCTCTGAGCCCTCAGTGGATGAAATTTAATACAGGGATTCTGTCCAAGGACCAGCATTCTGAAGATTCTTCATTTCTATGCTTTGGCCCTTTGTGACCTTTTATGTTCTTGGCCCTCTCTTGCATGTGGGATCTTAATTAACTAGAATTGAGATGTTCATTAGTGTCCTCATTTCCCCTTGTTCTGTGTTCCATGAGCCTTATGTGTAGAGGTTGCATTGTAAATGTTCCACTTAGACTTGGGCAATATACAGGCAATGTTTGTGTACGACCTGTTGTGATACTCTGTAATAGTCTCCCTCTGATGCAAAAGAAGTTTCTTTGATGAGTGGAGACTCTGATATTTGTCTGTAAATATGAGGGTACATATTTTGCACATATTAAGAAATTACATTAGTCTAGGGATGTGACAGTCTTGGGGTTTTCTCTAAGATCAATGACCTCTCCAGTCATTTGTATTTGGCTATGTTTACAGTACCACACATGAGTTTCCTCCCATTGAGTGGGCATTTAGTTTAATTAGGTAGCTTTTGATTGCCCCCAAGCTAAAAGTGCCACTACTGCACTAATGTTATTTTCTGTACCTGTCACTGATGGGATTATTTGGCCTTGAAACTGGTATAGGGCCATCGATTGATGTTCTCCCTTAGCACCTTGCGTAGTGCTCTCTAAAGCTATGAGAGCCAGCCTTCATGGCAAGTGTCTTCCAGGTCAGTTCCAGCTCCATTTCTCCAAATCCTGTGTTTGAAGTGCATTCTGTCTTCAGCAAGTACAGTCTTACCTTCAAGTTCTGAGAGACATTCAAGAGTTATGGCAATAGCCTGTACAATTTTGGGAGTCTCTTGGACCACCCTGGCCAACAACTTGAAGGTTTCTCCTGTCTGGCAATGTTTCTTGTTATGTAGCCTTTAGCTATACATATGGAATCATGTAGACATTGTATGTGTAATTTGTCATTAAGTTGTTGAATTAATAAAATTTCCTCTGGTTTCTTACACTAGCTGGATATTATCTCTCCTCTCTCTCTCTCTGCCTAATGCTCCCACCATGCCTTCCCCATTTAAAGTGTCCCCATTTTCTTCATTTCTCCCTTGATAATACCAGTCTCCCATGGCCCCACATCTCCTGAGTTCCTTCTTTCCCTTTATGCCCAAAGCTCCTTGTATAACCCTCCAGTCCCCTTCCTATTTAAATACCCCCATTTTGTCCATTTCTCTCTTAGTAACACCTATCTTCTACTGTTTTCTCTCAGGTTCCTTCTTTCCCTTTACCTCCCTGATTCCTTTTCATTATCCTGATTCATATATAAGTATTTGGTGGTAGGATCCACATATGAGGGTGAACATATATCATTAGTTTTCTTGTTTTGTTACTTCACTTAGCAGAACAGTTTCTAGTTCCATCCATTTATCTGTAAATTTTATGAATTTGTCTTTCTTTTTTTAATTAATTTTTTAATTTTATGTGTAAAGTGTATTGCCTGCATGTGTGTAAGTGCACCCGTGTCTTCTGACAAGGGAGGTCAAAAGGGGACTTCGAATTCCCCTGGAACTGGAGTTACAGATGATTGTTAGCCATCATGTGGCTAGGTCCTCTGTAAGAGTAGTCAGTACTTTTAACCACTGAGCCATCTCCCCAGCCCCAGATTTGTCTTTCTTTACCACTGAATTTAACTCCTTTGTATAGTACCACTTGTCAGTTGAGGGTCATTTAGGTTGCTTCCATCTTTTAGCTATTGTAAAAAGGGCAGCAATAAACACGGCTGTATAAGTATTTCTGCAATAGTCTTTTGGCATATTTTAAAGAGGCTTAAATTTTTATTTCCCTTATCACTAACAATGTTGATCACTTTTAAAGATATTTCTTAGTCATCTTTATTTCTTCTTTTGAGAACTCTGTTGAGATCCTTAGCCCATCTTTTAATTGGGTCACTTGCTTTCTTTGTTCTTTGTTTATTGAGCTCTTTATCTATTTTGGATATTAAATCTCTGCCTGATGTGTCGCTGGTGAATTTTTGCATCTATGTTCATAAGGATATGGGTCTATAGTTTTCTTTTTTGGTCATATCTTTACCTGGTTTGGGTACTAAAGTGATGCTCATTTCATAGAAGGAATTTGGGAGTTCTCCCTGTTTTTTTTTCTTTTTCTTTTTTTTTAAAAATAATTTAAGTAGTATTGGATACAGATCTTTTTTATGTGTCTGGTAGAATTCTGCTGTGACTCCATCTGTGCCAGGGATTATTTTTTAGTCAGGAGGTTTTGTATTACTGTTTCAATTGCCTTAAATGTTATGGGTCTGTTTAAGCAGTTGATCTCTTCTTGGTTTATCTTTGGTGAGTCCCACAATATTAGATATACATCAATTTCTTTTAGATTTTCAAATTTTGTAGTGCATAGGTTTTTAAAATATTCCGTTATAATGTTCTGGATCATTTTGATGTCTGTTGTGATATTTCCCCTCTCACTTCTGATTTTGTTGATTTGGATTTGTTCTTTATTTCTTTTGGTTAACTGGGCGGGCTAAGGGTCTGTCTGTCTTGTTTATCTTTTCAAAGAACCAGCCCTTAGATTCATTGATTCTTTGTATTGTTTTCTTTGTTTCTACTTCATTAATTTATGCTCTGATTTTTGTTATTTCTTGTCTTCTGCTGGGTTTGGGTTTCATTTGTTCTTGCCTTTCCAGTGCCTTGAGTTGCAGTGTTAGGTCATTTATTTGGGC